>NC_133658.1:473199621-473520587 GCF_037893015.1 Macrotis lagotis | reverse complement strand
TGGAGCCAGAAAGACTTGGGTTCAAGTTCTGTCTCTGATAATTACAGGTCATGTGACCTTGGGGAAGCAACTAGAATCTGCAATACTCTCAAGAAACTTTTTAAGATAAAAGTTTCAGGGAAAATGCCTATGAGCATTTGTAGAAAGAACTGATTAACAGGGAAATCCCTGTTTTAATGAAAAGTCTATACCCATCCCAAACTCTGATGTGTCTATTTTTTTTCCTATTATAGCATTGCTCTTAAATGTTAACAAGATTCTACATGGGATTAAATTCAAACTACCATCGTTGATTATTGAAACACAAATTGGTCCTGGTTAACATTATGCAATTGAAACTGGGTAGATAGAGATAAAATTTAATTAAAAAAAAGTCAACAAATCAGTTAACAAAGGACTCTCTTTGCACTAGGAATACAATGGTAAAAAAAATGAAGCAATTTTTGCTTTCAAGACTGGGGAAAATTAGGAATTTACAAGGAAATATATTCAGACATTCATTTCACAGAATATTTCCTTAAAAATTATATTTCCTTAGAAATTCCCATTAGGACTTCTATTAAATGATAAACTATGAAAGACTCTCTTAAGAACTTTGGAATTGATTGTTTAACAAGGGAGATACTGGCACAGGACAGCTCAGCATAGCGTGCCCCCATCAGAGAGGGTGCTGGGCTCTATGAGTATGGAAGAATTAAAGCAGCTCAAAGGAAACATGAGATACTTAGTTAAGTGGACTCACCTCAGGTGTTCACTTGGACTATTTGTGCCTGATCTGTGGTAGAGCATTCACTGTTTGTATCGGTCTGATCAGTCACAGTTGGACACACTGTAACTTCTCTCTAATATAGTGGTTTCATTTTAGTCTTCTTTGATGATAAATGATAAGAACCAACCAACCAACCAGATGATAGACAAGCATAAAAATAAAGAATTGGGGGCGGCTAAGTGGTGCCATGGATAGAGCACTGGCCCTGGAATCAGGAGTACCTGAATTCAAATGCAGCCTCAGACATTTAATTACCTAGCTGTGTGGCCTTGGGCAAGCCATTTAACTCCATTTGCCATGCAAAAACCTAAAAAAAAAAAGAATTGCAAAATGGGAAGAAAGTGGTCTAATTTCAATTGTTAAGGGAGATTTTTTTTCTTTTGAATAAAAAGAATGAATAAACTAAAAATAATAAATATAGACCATTTAAAAAATGAATAAAATATAAAATGCATAACAAAGCAATATGATAAAAAGAAGAAGCAAATCATACTGGAGAAATATTTATGACAAATACAGCAAATAAAACCTGATAGAATGTAAAGATTTGGTAAAAATGAACAAAGGTAGCTCTTAGGCCTGAGAAGAAAAATAATGAAAGAAGAATAACAATTTTCAAAGGAGGATACAAATTATTAAAAATTACTTGAGAATATTCAAACATAAATAATTTACTTTAATCTCACTAATTATATATATAATATAATCAAACATCTGTATACATCTTTTTTTGCTTTCAATGTACTATACATTAATTTTTTTCTGGTAAAATATTGTAAAAAAAATTCATCAGGGAAGAGAGCACTTGGTTAAAACAAAATCTTCTAGCAATAAAGAAATGACAGTAAATTTCACATTTAAAGCCTTAGCTACCTGGAATACTGAGAGAGTAAGTGAAACAGGATCAATATATTTCAGAAAGGAACTTGCACCCAGGGCTTACTGATTTGCAGTTTATTTCTATATCTAATACTTCCACATGGATAATTAACATACAATTTAAATTAAAACAAATTAACAGAATCGAAAACCAGTGCTATCAATATTAAGAAAAACAGATACATTCATTCATTGCTTGTGAAATTGAAAACCAGAAGTATCTTCATAGATTGTAATTTTGGAATATATAGTAATCCTTTGACCCAATAATTCCAAATTTATTCCAAGTGCTCTATCTGTTAAAGATTTTTATAGCAACATCATTTATCTTATAAAAAATAAACACAAACAAAAAACTGGATAGATATCCAAAAATCAAAATAAATAACTATTTAAATAGTTAATGATTGGATGAAATACCAGAACATATTTAAGAGTGACAAGCATAAAGCATATAAATAAATCTGGAAAAGTTTTATTAAAAAGCAATATGAATAAAAATAGAACCAGGAGATCTGAGTATAAAGAAATTGCAACTGTATAAAATAATAACATAAACATAAGGAAAAGTGAATCAAAACTAAAGGGCAAAGAATTCTAATGGGAATGAAAAGTTACAAGAACTCAGTTTTAAATGAACCTGCACTCCCACCTGATAAAACAAGAATTTGAACCTCAGAGGTTTATTGATTTGCTCAAAGACTCATGTGTCAGAAGTGAAATTTGAACACAGGATCTCTGATTCCAGGACCAGTGAACATGTTACATTGGTGACATTCATTCTTTTTGAACATAAATTGTTGCAAATTGAGCATAATTGCTTGTATTGATATTTAGTGGTGCATCTATAATAGGTCTTCTGAAAATAAACTTAATTTTTAAATATAAACCTCTAGCATAGTGAATGTTTTTAAAACGTGCCTTTGAATCAGAAGAGTAAAAATGCTGAATTAGCACAATAAGCCATGGATATTGTTAATCATCAAGATAAATTCGGTCACACTGAAAATTGCATACACCCTAGGCCTACTACAGCTGGAAAAAATAATCACATTTACAATCATTAGAAAGCTTATGAATGTTAACATATTATTTTTCAAAAAGGTTCAGTTCCATGTTAAAGTGAATTGCATGTTTTTACATTTTCCTGTTGGAATACCAATTGATTGTGCCAAAGTTAATGAAATAACTGTGATGCTATCTTCTTTAAAAATCTACCTAATAGTAGTATCTTTATACAGCTAGAACATTTTTTGGGATGGGGAGGAGTAGGTTTTATGTATTGCAGGTTGATAATCCAAATGTACAAATGTTTAAGAAATATTAGAAAGTTGTGTCAGGATATTTCTCTTTCATGGAAAATGATCAAGAGAGTTTAAACAAAATAAAAAGACATCCCATTTGTAAACTGATACTTTGGAACCTTACCATTATATGCATGTTTCTTGGGTGATGATCTCTGCACTCCAGTGGAAAGGTCATGAGGTAACTTTCTACAATCCAGACTATACAACAAAATGACTCACATAAAACAGACTTCTCCAAGGAGGTTAAGGAAAGTAAGAGGGTGAGGTATGATGTATTAAATGCAATCAGCATTTATTTAACGCTATGTTATTATATTCAAAGCTCTGTGCTAGAGAAGACAGCAATGCTTTTAATGTGTGACATTTTAGAGGAAAAGCAGGGGTGTAACCATAGACTTTTGTTTTGGTTTGTTTTTCTTAATTTTGAATTCTCTAACAACATGTGTATTTTGATCTCAATACAACAAAATTCCATGATTCTTTCTTGTCATTTAATGGTAATATTTATGAAAGTGAAAAAAAGGCTTCCAGTAAGCTTGATACAAACAAGGCTTGTGAGGTATTTCATTTTGAACATCTTATTTCAGTAATAAAAGGGAAATTTATGAACAGACTTTTTAAAAAGTTTCCAATCATTTTTTTTTAGTTTTTACAAGGCAGTGGGGTTAAGTGACTTGCCCAAGGTCACACAGCTAGGTAATTATCATGTGTCTGAGATCGGATTTGAACTCAGGTCCTCCTGTCTCCAGAATGGTGCTTTATCCACTGCACAACCTAGCTGCCCCAATCATTCTTAAAAAAAATAAAGAGAATCTTTCTCTACAGCATTCTTCCTATAACTAATCTATACCATATATACCAGAGCAGAGGGCAGTGAATGAGATTTACTTGTAGAGAATATCTGTGACCCAGTACATAGATTTATTTGAAAGGGTAATTAAGATAAATTATAATAATGATAACTACTAGCATTTATATAATGCCTCAAGGTTTACAAAGCTCTTTGTGAATATTATATCTTATCTCTGCAAGAATCCTTGGGAGGTAGATATTAATATAGCCCTTTTTTTGCTGATGAAGAAGTGACCTGTCCAGAGGTATATGGCTAATAAGAATCTGAGTCCAGATTTAAATTCTTCCTGACTCTAGACCCAGTGTGCCATCCACAAGCTTATTATCAACCAATAAGCCCAATTATTTCCCTTTTAGAGGGGCCCTGCCAATAGATTTGGAAGGAAAATCTCCATATACCTTTGTATATTCTTCACAAGAGGGATCATTAGGCTATCATTTGCACTGAATCATCTGACAGTCCGGATTTATCACTTACCTGAAAAGTGAATCAATCATTCTCTTGGAAGGCAATCGCCAGAGGATTCTTGGCCACGGATCCCCTGAAGCACTGCAGTTCAGTCTCAGAGTACCGCCATAAGTGATATCTGTCTTATGAGGGGAGCTCCTGGTGATCTTGGCATTGGCAGAAGTCTTCTGCACATTGAGATGAACTGTTCTCCTGGCGGTCCCAACCATATTAGCTGCCACACATTCATAGTTTCCACTGTCCTTGGGAGAGATATTGCGAATGTAAAGAGTTCCATTTGGAAAGACAAACAAATTCCCATTGATGAATTGGGAAGGACGAATTTGAGTGCCATCAAAGATCACCCAGCGAATATTAGGGAGAGGAGCTGCTTTGGCAGTGCAGTGGATATGAATACTGAGCCCAGGAGGTAGTGAGATGTTTTCCTGCCTCTCTTGATGAATGATGGGAGGTAAAGCTACAACATGTAGGCGGATAGCCAGGCTATCTGCCCCAGCAGCATTATTAGCAACACACTTATAAACTCCCCTGTCTGAAAAGGTAGCCTCTTTAATAGTTAGAGTACGATTTTCATGAAGCATAATTCTGGAATCAACTGTTGAAACACTCCTCCATACTTTTCTATCTGGAAAAATCCAAGAAATTTGTGGGGGCGGTGTTCCTTTGGCCAGACATTCCATAGCAATTGTGTCTCCAAGGTAAACTGTGACATCTTGATAGTGGGAAGCTAATATTTGGGGCTGCTGAGCTGTCACCACTAGTGTGACAATCATTTTGTCTACACCATGAAGATTCTTTGCAGTACACATGTACTGACCACGATCTTGTAGCTGGACATTCCTAATAATGAATGTACCATTTTTTAAGACTTCAAACCTCTGTGTCCTTGTGTTAGGTGTCATAAGGGCTCCTGGGAGGGTTTTTCCAAAAAAAAAAAAAAAAAAGAAAAAGAAAAGATAAAAATCAGTTAAGGTATAAAAAAAGAGTCATTAAAATAACTATCAATTATGATTGACCATTGTGACATTTTGTTCCCATGACAGGAGCATATTTATGCAATGTCTTGAGTTTACAAAGAAATCTCATATATCTGTCTGAGATAAATAGTAAAAATATTATTAGTGTCATTTTACAAATGAGTAAACTAAATCTTAGGAGTTAAGTGATTTTCATTCAGAGAAAACAAAACAAAACAAAGAAAAACCAACAAAATCTGAATGATCATTACCTTCATTTTTTAAAAAAATTCTCTAATGTTTTTCTTTTCTAACTCATGGTTTTCTTTCTTTTCCCTTAGTCCTAATTCCTAATATAGAAAATGACTGATCTGTAAACATATTAAACATAAATATATATGTACAATGTTCACCAAGCTGTTTGCAGTTGAAGGGAGGGGAAGGGGAAGGGAAGGTGGAGGGATGGTATGAAGTTTAAAAATATCTATTTGCATGTGGATGAATTTTGAAAAACTTTTATCACATATAGGAAAAATACCATAAAATATCAATTGTGAAAAAATTATTTAAGTGATTTTTCCACAATCATGTGGATAAAACCTTAGTTGTAGCAATGGAATTAAGTGATAGACATAGTTATGCCTTGCTAGTTGGAGTTAGATCTTTTCACTAGACTCTGTTGACTCCTAGATCATCAGAACTGAAGAGTGGCCTCCCTAGAAACAGAATACTGAATTTTAAAAACAGAGAATCTTTGGTCCAAACCCAGTCTTACTAGAGACTGCTTAGTATCTTGTTTGAATCTCTCTCCTGGGTTTTTATTTCTTGCTCTGGAAACTGATAAAAATTTGGTTAAAATATCAACCTCCTGAAGTAAAATGAGGATAGAGCAGGGTCTGGAGCAAACCCTTACAAGCTCTTGAGAGTCAAATGTCAAATTTCTAATTTCTAAATTTCAAATGTGAGTATTTATATCTCAGAAATTGATAAATACTAAATATCAGGACTAAAAATATTATTTTGGTTATTGTCAAGACTAGGATTGAGGTAGTTAAGATAAAAGAACCAAACCCAACCACCTCCTATTTTTATAGCCTGCAAACTATATTTTGAAATATAATAAAACATTATTTTAAAACTCTAAACCTATTATTAACTTGCAGGTCATACAAAAATAATAATAAGTAGGATTTTGCATTCAAGTTGCAGTTGTAACTCTGGTCTAGACTTAAGAAATCAATGGAGAAAATGTTCATAATGTTGATCAGACTAACAAGTGTATCATCAGTATATTTAATTTTAGGAGTGCTGGTTGTCAAATATTTAGTAGCACATTCTTGGTTTGACTAGATGATTTATAAGGTGTCTACAATCTATGATCTTATGCAGAAGAAAGAAAATCCTAGTGACAGAATCTTTATCATCCCTTTGTATTTACTTTCTTCTTTTTGAACTGAGATTTGTCTTAGCTCAAGTCAAAAATATTTATGATAAATAAAAGATTTTGCCTGGACAATAGTCACACAGCATCTTTAATCAAAGTCAGGTTATTTTTATCAAAGTTGGATATGGATTTTAAATTATCTATAATTTAGTGGTTATGTCATAGAGAGATATCTGAGATGCAGAGAAGTTAAGTCATTTGCCCATCCTCACAGAGCTAGTATTAGAGAAAGAATTTGAACTCTGGTCTTCCTAACTCCAAGTTCATCATGCTCTTCTCCAGTATGATATCCTACTTTATTATAGTATAAATGGCCCTTGAAAGTCACATACTACTGTATGAGCTCAAATTTATTAAAAATGCATGGCCCCCAGTCATCGCTCTTCACAAAATTTCATCTTCTTTTTTTTCCTTTTAGAGACTATAGATGAACACAGTTGAGGAGCTGAGAATTTTCCCTTAATTCATATGTATCTGTATATACACATCTGTGTATGTCAGTTGTAGGGATAAAAGGGTAATGGTGAAAATTATTCTCATTGGAAATCCATTTGGAGTATGATGACATTGGCTTAAAAGCATCAATCATATCTATTTGTCCTACAGTGAAATGGTGTATAAATAGGTTAAAAAACCTGTGATGTATCTGAAAACCTAACTCTTCATTTAGAAGGCAGCTAAAAAGAAAAGTATTTTAATAATTAAATTCATGTAATAATAAATTCAATGTATTTCAAATCTGTACTCTGTGTGACTCTAGAGAAGTTGCTCAACCCTGTTAACTCAACTCCTCATCTGTAAAATGTGCTGGAGAAGTATGTGACAAAGCACTCCAGTAAATCTACCAAGAAAACTCCAAAAGGGGTCATGAAGAGTTGGACACAGATGAAACAACTGAACAACTACATATATAAAGTTTATGTGTGTATACATACTCACAGATTGCTGTGAAAATAGAACTATTCAATGTAAAATATGAAGTGATCAAGCCTTAAGTGCTATAATTCAGTTGAATTGAGCAATGATTCAAGCAAATATTTGCTCCTCACAAGATATTCTTCCAACTTTCTCTCATTAAACCCTCCTACTTCCCCCATTTCTCCCTGTTCTCTCAATGGAGGACCTCACACGTCACTTTACAGACAAAATTATGCTATTCTACAGTTCCTACCTCTTTGTTGTTTCTCTTCCACTCAAAACCTCTTATATTATCCATTCCACCTTTACCTAGTATCTGATAATGAGTTGACCCTTACCCTTGCCAGGGTCAATCTTTCTTCATAGGGAGCTGACTCAGACACTTTCTAGCAAATGGATCTTTAATCAGTCTCCCTCTTTAAGTTTTAACCTTTCTACCTAATCTAACTTAATTTCTACTTTAATTTTTTTGCTACCTATAAATATTCACCCTATAATTCCTTAATATCTTTCATAATCCAACTCTCTTCCCCAGTTTTAGCCATTCTGGGGGTAGGGGGATTAATCTGTACTCATTGTCTCCACTTCTCCATTCACTTACTGAGTGACCTTTTGCAGTATGGATTTTGACCTCATCAGTTAGCTAAAACTGCTTGCTGTCAATAAATTCTTTTTTTTTAGTTTTTGCAAGGCAGTGGGATTAAGTGGCTTGTCCAAAGCCACACAGCTAGGTAATTATTAAGTGTCTGAGGCCGGATTTGAACTCAGGTACTCCTGACTCCAGGGTCGATGCTCTATCCACTGTGCCAAATAAATTCTTAATTCCCAAATTGAAGGTCTCTCTTTTTTTAGCCCTTGATCCTGGTTTTCCTCCTAAGTGTTTAAATACTTTGCTTCACAACCTGATTCCCAAGCTCTCTTCCTAGTGTCATTGAAAATTGCTTCTTTCCCTGATTTCTTTGATCTAGTCAAACAGACTTCTCTATTCCTCACATGGGTTACTACATCTTACATATCCTGCATTAGCTATTTCTCATAAAATAGTATACACTCCCTTATTGCCTCTCATTTATATAATCCCTCTATTCCTTCAAGATTGACTCAAACACCTTCTCTTTTTAGAGGGTATGAATTGATATTGAGGTCCTTTCTGCCAGAAATATACATGAAACCCCTTATCCCCTCCACTATTAATGTTTTTCCTACACATCTACCTATTTTTCTAAACTAATTTTAAGTATTTATTTTTATTCTTTATATACTTTTATGCATTCCCTCTTAGAATGTGAGATCCTTGAAAGTAAGATTTGTTACATTCATTATATATGTTTGCATAGTACATAGCATATAATAGACATTTAAATACTTCTTGCTTGATTGAATCATAGAATAGAAGGGATCTTTCTCATTTTCACAAGATCCAATATTCTCCCAATGACAAAATATTTATTAGTTTCTGTAGTCATGCTCAGATTGTGTTTCACTGACTAAATGCATTGCAAATACCTCTAGGATCTGGAATAAAAATTTGAGATTTAAATTCAAAACCATTGTCTTTACATGGTCAATGAGGAAAGATAAAAAAGAGTCCTTGACCTTAGGGAATGCTTTTCCCTAGAATCTAAAATTTCATTAACTATGTATCCCATCTACCAATCCATATTACAATTAATCCATACCTTGGTAGATGTTTCTCATGAGTTTATACAGCTGAAAAAAATTAATCACCTGATAGTCAACCTTCTAGTGATAAATCTCTCTCTCTCTCTCTCTCTCTCCATATATATATATATATATATATATATATATATATATATATATATATATATATGGCTATAGATAGATAGATAGATATAGTTAGGTTGATCATTAACTGAGAAAAATACAACTCATTACTGATCTTGTCCTCATAAACTAGTAGTACCCAGCAAGAGTCAACAGTTCTGACTTTTTAGTCAATAGTCTTGGGTTAATGTTCTGACTCTGATATTTACTATCTGTGTGATTTTAAGCAAGTCGTTTAAACTTCTGAGGACTCAGTCTCCTCAACTGTAAAATTAGAAAGCTAATAGAATAAATGGCCTTTGTGAACTCTTTTGCATTCTAATCCTAAGAATTTTGCTTCTTGCATATCTTTGGAGAACTAAGAGTCATTTCCATGTTGCAATAAAACATGAGAGTGAGACTTTAATATAAGAAATTTCGTGACACTAAATAGAAAGAGGGAATATTCTATCTGTAATAAGTGATTGTCCAGTGAATTTTTGGTAAACCATCTCATACAGCCATAAAGCTATCCTAATTTTCTTTTCCTTCTTAGAGGGTATGAATTGTAACTGAAGTCCTTTCTGATTCCCCAGGTTCATAACATACCTAGAAAGTGAGTTATCTGATCTCCCAATCTACCCTAACCCTTTCCTTTTCTGAACAGTCCCAAGTAAATTTATTTTACAGGATCCTCTCTAATCAGTTACAAGATCTGATTGAATTGATATATTTAAATATCTTACCTGTGGAAATCTTTGTCCAAGTAACAAATGGTTTGGGCTCTCCAGCTGCATCACATGGGAGGACAACATCTGTTTCAGCAATGATGGATAAGGTGTGAGGGGACTTGGTAATGATATGAGGCTTCTTTCCAAGTGCCCAGAAACTAGGAGCAGGAGGGCCTCCACTGAATGTGATTTTAGAATTACTATGATGGACATTTCTATAGGAATGAATGGTAGATGCTGTATGAGGAATGGTTCTCTGAGTAGGAAACACCAGAGGGGTATTTTTAAAATTGATCAAAGGAGGTGATCTAGTACTAAGACTGTGAAATATTGAAGGTGCTCCAGGAATACTTAAGGTTTGTGTTGTAATCTGACTGTTTAGGCCTGGTGTTATTTGTTTCTCTCTTGTACTCACTGTGACAGGCAGGCTAGTCACTGGGGGCTTAGGAGTAACTACTTGTGTGAATGTAGGAGTTCTATTAAATAGAAAGGGAAGCCTTCCATTTGCTGTGTAAGGGATTCTAGGACTTGGCATCTTTGTAGCCGATCCTTTTTGTTCAGGGATGTAATTATTTCCAAACATTTTGGGGGTGCCGTTAAACTGGTTGGTCCTTGAATGACCAGATCTACTAGGAATAATTGAATTGGGCCTTGACAATGGGACAGTCATTGTAGTTGTTGCTACTGTGGTCATTTCAGGGAGTCTTTTCTCTGGACTATTCTGTGAAGGGTATGATGAGATATCAGGTTTATTAGTAAAGTAAAGAGGATGCTGGAAAGTTGCAAAATGTCTAGATGAGCCTTGTGTTGTTACTTGTGGTGGCCTTACAGTTACTCTTGGCTCATGCTTTTCAGGCATTATGGCAGGTCTTTGTAGGAAGACAGGCATCTTCCCTGGATGGTAGGGAGGATCTGAACCCTGAAGTAAACGGTTATTGGAACTACTACCCTGTATTTCCTTGAATTGTTTGGAAGGTAAATTAATTCTATTTTGGTTAAAATTGGGAGTAGAAAATTCATTAGGACTGAAAATTAACTTTGTTTTCTGATCATCTGTTTCAGTTGTTTTACTTTCTGGGCCCCCTACATGATTAAAGATGATGTTTTCTTTGGACTCCATTTGTATTTGCGTGGATGTACTAGACATGCTTGAAAAAAGTAAAGATGGCATTGTGGTAGATTCTGCAAAAGGTATCAAGGCAATTGGAGATGGCATCTGCTCCAATGGAGATGGAGATACTGGAATTATGGATGTTATCTCCTTAGATGGTTTAGAAGTGACAACATGATTGACTAATTTTATTATGGAATGTGTAACAGCTGATGCCTTCTTAGGATCTTGTCCAATAGGACTTTCTTGGGCAGTGATTTCTGTTTGACCTGAAGGATATTCTTTTTTTCTATTTGAGGGAACAGAGGACGTATATTTTTCTTTCTGCTGAGATGGGTCAGGAACTTCAGTTAGTGTTGTAAATTTGGAAAGAAAATCTGATCTCTGTGTTTCTTTGAAAACTGATGCATCTTTACTGTTTTCTTGAGAGCTAGTTACAGGAACACCTTGCTGCAATATTGAACCAAGTGTGGTGTTCTGAACTATCCTTTTAGGCATCCAGTTTGATGTACTAGGAGTCTGCAAACCAAGGAATTCTTTTTGAAATTTTGTAACCTCTGAGTGAACTGAGTCAGAGGATGACACAACACCAGGCAATGATTCACTGGGGGTCACAGTTCTGGTTTCATAGCCATTGCTATCTGTTACTTCAGAGGGTGACACAACACCAGGCAATAATTCACTGGGGGTCACAGTTCTGGTTTCATAGCCATTGCTATCTGTGACTTCAGAAGGTGACACAACACGAGGCAATAATTCACTGGAGGTCACAGTTCTGATTTCATAGCCATTGCTCTCTGTGGCTCGATAATCAGTTTCAATTTCTTCATTGTCTGAATGCACATCAAACAAATTCTTATGCATGTGTGAAGTTATTTCTTGCACTTGATGGGGGGATAAATGTATTTCTGTAGTAGAGGGAGTTGTAGTCATATATTCTTTTGGTCTTTTCTTGTGTGAGACCTTGGTTGTCAAAGGAGCAGTAGTAAGGTCTATGGTTTGCATAGTGTCTGTCATAGATGTAATGAGTTTACTTGTAAGAAAAATGCTTGTTTCTGTTTCAATATCAACAGAGGCTACTGTGGTAGTTGTTGCCTGATTTAACTTTGGTCTCTTTGTAAATTTTCTACGTGATACTCCTTTCGTAACTGTCTCTTCATATTTCTTCCTTTCTAACTGTTTTGAAATAGTAGTTTTATTTTCAACCCAAGGAATAGAAACAAGTGAACTATCTACTTTGTTTTCAATCTTTGGTTCAGTCACAAGAATTCTTGGACTAAATGATGTCTCTGCAAGAGCAAAAACAGTTGGCAGAATTGGCTTTTTCCGATGAAGTTTGTGAGGTCTTAATCTTTTTCTCCCATTAGGCCTTCTCCGGGGATGTTGTGTTATCAATGAACTAGACAGAGGGTACTTTGTATGGACAGTTGTAATGGCTGGTGTTGTGATAATCTTTTCATCAGTAGTCATAGATGTCATCTGCTCAGGCTCCAAAAGGGGAACAGCAGTACTTACTGCATTATATGGAAATTCAGATACTGTGGCAGATACAACATCTTCTCTGGCGCTCTCAGAAATTCTGTTGCTCATTGATACTTGTTCCACTTTTCCCCACTCTTGAGTTGTCTCATATTCTTTATCAGTATCCTGGTGAACTGAGGAGTTGTCATGAATGTCTGGCCTATTGCTAATTCTTTGAGCTTTCTTGATTTTTACCTGTGGATATTTATGTGTTGGGATATTGTGGTCCCCAGAGAGTAGGTCTTCAAATGGCAAAGTTGAAGGATCTAAACCATTTGATTCAATACTAGGGCGATCAACCTCATCCACTCCAGCTGAGTGTATTGGAATGAATTGAATGGATGGTGGGTCTTCACCATCGCCATTGTTGAGTTGTGAATCTGTTTTTAAGTCTGGGTAAATGTATGTCATGGTCTCAGACTCTGCCAAGATAATGGTATCCAATGGCAGCTCACCCTGATTTGATACAGGACCTGTTGTGGAATCAATATTATCTGCTGTAGACCAACTTTCTGCTATTTCCTCATTGGTTGGATCCTCAGGAAAAGCATTCTGAAGTGGTGAAGAATAAGTTGACTTAGAGGGTAAATAGATTGTTGTTGTGGGTTCAGTCCACGCAGAGGGATTTTCTGAAACATGTGGAGACTTAGGAGTTTCCAGAGTCCCATAAGCTTTTGACTCTTCCACTTGGGTGTGTGTTACTTTTGCTTCAGGAAGAAGTATTCTGGACTCAGTCTGGTCAGTAATTGCTGAAGTAATTGTTACTGAAACAAGTTCATCTTCACCAAAAAGAGATTCAGATGCTGAGGACTCTTCCATATTGGGTCCTATCTGCACAGCATGTTTCAAGGGAGGGCTGTTAATTGGAGGTGGAAGTGTAACTTTCTGTCTTATTGATGGAATTGCTGTTGTTTTAAAGATAGAATCAGTATGAGGTACTGCTGTACTCTTGGAAAGATTCTTTCTACGTACCTTAGCCAAAATGTCTGCCCAGTGCTGTGGATTAATCTGTTTGTTTGCCATGTTTATTCTCCTTCGGGATTCAAACACTCTTCGACCTTCTGCAACAGTACTCTCTGGGTCTCTTTCTAACTCCTTCCAATGTTTCATTTTCCTCCTGCCTTTTTTATTTTTTTTATTCTGTGTCCTGGAGACAGAATCATTCCTTGATTTACTAGATACTTCTTGGTCTTTTGGAATAAGGATTCTCCTGACAGAATGATCTGTTTCTTCTATGCCTGAGCCCCCTTCATCCTCTATCACATTATCTCTTATTTTGGAAACAATCTTAGAACCTGGGCGCTTTCTTAGTTGGCCTCTTTTTGATGATTTGTTTGCTCCTTTCTTATTCACCATCACCTTAACAATAAAATGGTCCACTCCTTGTTGATTGACAGCTATACATTTGTAATAGCCACTGTCATTGTTTTGACCATTAGGGATGAATAAAGTTCCATTTTCTAACATATAAGCATGTGTTGAGTTAGACAATCCATTTAATATCTGTTTATTTGGTAGAAGCCAACTAAGCTCAGCATCAGGTATTGCTGTGGCATTACAGGGCAACATGACTGATTCCTTGGGATTTTTTTCAATTATTACCATGTGTCTTTTGGTTGGCTGAATGACAGGAGGTTGGACAGAAATTCTGTATATCATTCTGTCCATCTCATCCCTCACTTGAGCAATACATTGGTATAAACCTGAGTCAGAACGACCTACAGATTTTATAATGAGCTGACCACTGCTAAGGACAGAAAATCTACTGTCTTGATCATTAAATGGAGCCTTCAACATGGAACCATCAGGAAGCACCCATAGGAAATTTGGACTTTCTGAGGCTTTCACATTGCAGCTCAAGTGGCAGACAGACCCTTCAACTACAGTTTGAGCTGTTTTCACTTTTTCACCTTGCTCAATCATTACCCAGGTTTTACTCCTCTCCTGCCTTAAGTCTTTGATTGGGATTATTTGTGAAAACTGTGTATATAATGATAGCAGTACTTTTTTGGCAGTACTCTGGCGCCGATTCAGCTGAATATCTACAGATGGTTGCATCACCCATGATGGTTCAGCAAGAATATGGGCTTTCACCCCTGTGTAGTAGAGGGCATCATCATTTGTATCTTGTCTGTATTGGTAACTGACTTTAGGGTCTTTGCTAAGCATGATTTCTCGTTGTAATGTTACTGGAACTTCACTATAATAAGCTATCAATTTCCATAGTTTCTCATAATTTTCTCGATTCATTGGGCATTGTAATTCCAAGGCAATGGTAGCATTAATATCAATTTCCTGGGGATCACTTTGGTTTAGTTGAATTTTTAAAACATCTGTGGGTTTCTTGATTTCACAAGCTAAGTTCACCATATTTCCATGTTCATCAGTCATATTTAAAGTAATGTTCCAAGGAGAGAACTGAATTTCTTCCAGAGAGAGAGAGCTGTCCTCCTCTTCCTCCTCCTCCTCTTCCTCACCCTCCTCTTCATGGCTGCTACTACTGATGTTCTGTTTGAAAGGAGATTGTATGACAGGTTTAGTACAAACAATGTCTTTCAAATTGTGAATCTCCTGCTTATTCAGATGCTTGGGGCTGGAACACGTAGAACACAGCTGACCACCTTCATATGCTTTGTCCTTTTTACATTTCAAAATCCCTGAAATAAAACAGGTAAATCAATTTAATGATCACAATAATAACCAATTTAATACACTAAAGAATGTATAATCACATAGCCAGTCCAATAAAAATAATAATTCACATTTAAATATTAATTTGTAATATATTTCTGCATTACAACCTTGTGGGTTAGGTAATACAAATTATCATATCTCTATTTTATAGGCTGTGGAAAATGAATCACCTATGAAAATATGACTACTAAGTATCTATAGTGGGATTCAGAACAATGATCTCCAAATTTCAAATTCAACTTACTATTCACTATGCCACAATGCCTCTAACTTTTAGTATTAGAATTATCTTCATTTTGGTGATTATATATAATTTAAAATAAATGTGTGATATATTGGAAATTGCTACCTAGGGCATGCAAAAGAATTAAATAAATTGAGAAGGCATAAATGGAAACTCACATGGATGAGATCATGGTTCCAATGGAAGATTAAAAAATGGAGTAAGAACTGGACCAAGGAAAAAGACTAGGCTACATAGCATTGACTAGATAATATATAAAGCCATGTCTATCTTTAAAATCCCGTGATTTCCTTAAAATTTCCAATTTGGAAAGGCTATTTGTTGAAAAGTAAAACAAATAAGTGAAAAACATAGATAATCCAAAACAAAATTGTGTTAGTATTTCAATCTCTGATTCCATTTATCCTGAAACAGAAGTTACAATATTTATGACAGACATTTTCTTTTCACTTTATAAATAGATGCTAAGGAACAATGAAGAGTCTAAAAGAGAAGTTGCCCAGGTGACAAGGTAGAGACTTGAAGCTATTGCATAAACCTCAAGTGAAATGATTAATTCTGCTGAATTGTGGTTAAAGAATATATATTTTGAGGATTCAGTTACAATTGAAATACTTAATGGGACAGTTACGCAATTACAATTGGTCTTATAGACCAATAATTATTGTCAATTAATTTTAGCAAGCATTTATTAAATGCTTAATTTATGCAAGGCACTATAATAGGCACTGTGGGAAAAAAGTCAAAAATAAAATACTCCTGTTTTCAGCAAGTCAACACAATTAGTATGAATCAATATTTTGCACTTGGATGGAAAAATTGTAATATACAAAAGCACAATATATTTGTATCACATGATGGTGGCCATATTAGAGGTCACTACTTATTCAAACCAGTATGATAAATGTAAGAAACAGGGCATAATAATTACATTAGATGTTGAGGAGGGGCAGACAAATTCATTGGTCATTTGGACAATTTAAACCATGAGCCTTCTTTACTCAGGAAGATGGAAATTTTAAGGAAAAAGTTATCTAACCAAACTAGATAATTTTGATTACATTAAATTAATAAGCTTTTGCACAGAGAAAATCACTGTAACCAAGATCAAAAGAAACATAGTAAATTGGGAAACAATTTTTATGACCAGTGTTTCTGACAAAGGACTCTGCTAAAATATACAGAGAACTGAGTCAAATTTAAAAAAAAAAAGACAAGCCATGCCCAATAGATAAATGATCAAAAGATATGCAAAGGCATTTACAGATGAGGAAATCAAAGCAATCCATAGTTACATGAAAAATTACTCTAAATCACTAATTATTAGAGAAAAACAAATTAAAACATTTCTGATGTACCACCTCACACCTCTCAGACTGGCCAAAATGACCAGAAAGGACAATCATCAATATTAGAAGAGATGTGGGAAAATCTGGGACACTAATACATTGTTGGTGGAATTATAAACTCATTCAAACTTTCTAGAGAGCAATTTGGAATTATGCCCACATGGCAATAAAAATGTGCATACCCTTTGATCCAGCATTACAACTACTGGGTTTATACCCTGAAAAGATTATGAAAAAGAGTAAAAACATCACCTGTACAAAAATGCTCATAGCAGCTCTGTTTGTGGTGGCAAAGAAATGGAAACTGAGGGAATGTCTATCAATTGGGAAATGGCTTAACAAACTGTGGTATGTGATCAAACACTATTGTTCTATTAGAACCTAGGATGGATGGGAATTCAGGGAAGTCTGAAAGGATTTGCATGAAGTGATGTTGAACGAGATGGGCAGAACCAGAAGAACACTGTACAACCTAACAGCAACATGGGAATGATGATCAACCTTAATGGACTTGCTCATACCAACAGGGTAATAATCAGGCACATTTTGGAGTATTTGTGATGGAGAATGCCATCTGTATCCTGAGAAAGAATTGTGTAGTTTGAACAAAGACCAAGGACTACTACCTGTAATTTAAAAAAAAAAGTTGCCTTATTATGTAATTCTGTTATATTTCATACTATATGTTTCTTCCTTAAGGATATTATTTCTCTCTCTCATCACATTCAACTTGGATCAATGCATACAATGGGAATGATGTAAAGACTAGCAAACTGCCTTCTGTGAGGGGTGGGGAGAGAGAAGCAAGATTGGGGGAATAATTGTAAAACTCAAAATAAATAAAACCTTTCTAAATTTTTTTTAAAAAAAGATACCTTTAACAAAAAAAGTTAGGGCAACTGACTCTGGGTTCCTTACTAGTTAATCATTTGTGATTCTAAGATCAGCCAATTATGCCCTCAATTTCTGTAGAGAAATAAGTACATGCTGGTATATGAGATCGTGATCTGACAGAGTCATTAAAATAATGTTAAAGTTCAAAGGAGACACTTTCAGTTTGAAATATGCCTCATCTAATTTATTTTTCTTATTTTATGTATTTTATCTTAAATAAAAAGGAAAAAAGATAATTCTGTTGCTATGGTAAATGTGAAATTCAATCATAATTTTAGATGATAATGACTTAACCCACCCAGATTAAGAATTGAGGTGTTCTCCCTTGACTTTTCCAGATTCTACCTGTTCAAGTTGTCTTGCCTCTATTAGATTTTGAGGTCCATGAAGTCTGTGCCAATTTCATCTTTGTAGTTCCATGTAAGTAGTAAATACTTAAAAGTGTTTGCTGATTTTAATTGGCTTGGATGCCACAGAGCAACATGGTATATAGATGATGAAGTGTTGGGCTTGAAATCAGGAAAACCTGGGTCTGAATTCAGTTTTAGCCACCCTAGTAGTTGTTGAATCCAGGACAAATAATTTCACCTCTCAGCCTGAGCTTCCTAATCTGTAAAATGGGGATAATAATAACTGGAATACTTACCTCACAGAGTTGTTGAGATCAAATGAGGTACTGTATTTAAATTACTTTTAAAATCTTAAATCACTAACTATTATTATTATTATTTCCCTTTAGACATTTACAATAATCCAAATCCAAACTCTGATCCCTTAAGATCAGTGTGAAGATCCTTATTGTATTAGAATTAATTATATATTACCACTCTCATTCCATAAATGACATCGCAAATGTTTTTCAGGTACATTCATCATCTGACATAAATACAAAATTGGACTAATTGCACTTCAGTGATTTCTATACTTAGAGAAATTCTTCAATTTTGTCACTCTTTTAAGAGAAAGTAATCTTGAATCTTTCCTGGAAAAGAAAGTGTTTTTAAACAGAAAACCATGAAGATTGTCATCTCTCACCTCATACCTGTGCTGTCATAGCTTCAAAGATATGTATTTTCCCCACCTTTGCAAAGTTTTCTTCAACTTTTCTTTAACTTTCTTTTACTTCCATGCTACTTTCCTCCTGTCATAACATTTGTTTTACATTTCTCCCTAACTAAAATCCCATGTAATTCTCTAGAATGTAGGCATTCTTTGATAGGTGTCATTTCCACATTCTTTGAGCTTTTGAGATCACTAATATTTGGCAGTCAAGTATCTAATTAAAATCACAAAACTGAAAAATTAGAAGGCACTTTAGTTAGAACTCTGACTTAGTATAGGACACACATCATTTGTTTTAGAGAGTTACTATTCTGGGAGTCAGTCCATTTGATTTTAGAGGAAACATTAAAAATTCTCATTCAGATTCCCTAAATTCAACTATTTTCCAACCATTGCTCAGGCTCCTTCAAGCAGAATCTTCATTTGTTCCCTATGATACCAGGCCCTCATAAAGTATGTGTTTGCCTCATCTTCTCCAAAACTAGGCCTCTACACCACTTCTGGCAATTTCCACATATAATCCCACACACTTCATTCCAACTTCCCTTTATGTGTTGACTTCCCCATTAGCATGCAAGCTCTTTGAATGAAAAGACTTTGTTGCAAGAATTTATTTGCATTTCCAATGCTTAGCATAACTTAATGAATGCTTCATCTCTCTCATACTGAACAGAATTGTGTCTCCCTTTCAACTTACTCTCCCTCTAACTCTGTCCTCTGGAGCTGTATCTCTCTTATGCTTTTATCATTTAATATTTTACTTCTAAGTTTTGAGATGCCAGAGAAGCTAGTGTGTTCCCATTTATCAGAGGAGTAGACATATAAGTCCCTTCTAAATCTGAAATTCTGAGTTTCAGAGATTCTATAAAGCTGTTAGATTGCTCAATATTATAGCAGTGATGTTTTGATAAAACTTTTTTTTAAAAATCTGTTGTTAATGAAGTGATCTGTTTAATAGTTAAATTTAAAATCTCAATGGTTTGGTTTTATATTTTTTGATGGCAATTCCTCAAAGTTTTGATGATGATGCTTTCCCATCTCTCACTTCTCAGCATTATACTTCCCTCTACTATTTGTCAGATAACATGGTTTTCAGATCATTCATCATCCTGACCCTCCTCTGAATTTAACCTAGTTTATGAATGTCTCACGTAATATGCATTGCCCTAAAGGACAATATTCTAAATTTTCATATAAGCAATCAAATTTTCATTTTGAAAAGATACATATATGTATATGAGTGTATTTGTGTGTGTGTGTGTGTATTGAAGTATGAATGGGTAAACTTGGTTCCATATAAGGTGCTTGAATTTTTTTTGTACATGCCCAGATACTATGATTTGAATATTGTAATATCTTAATAGTAGGCAGGCAGAGTGTTGTCCTATATATAGTAGACACCTAATAAATAACTGCTAATTCTAATAAAATAATAATATGAGGAGTAAGCATTTAATAAATGTTGACGAAATCATATTGAATGTTTACCTTTAGATCTTGCATCCCATTCAAGGAGCCATTTTAACCCACAGTCACAAGACCACGGATTTCCATGAAGGTAAAGATTTTCCAGAAGTGGCATGTTTGAGAACATTCCAACAGGCAGAGTTCTGATGACATTTTCAGATAGGTAAAGGTGTCTTATTGTGGAAAGTTTAAAATAATCCAGAAAGGTAAATGTGGAAAATGTGCTAGGATGAAGCTGATGAAGCAAATTTCCTTCTAAATGGAGTAACCTCAAGGAAGTTAAACCATTAAAGGCTTGTGGATGGATGAATTCAATCTTATTGTGGTCAATATGTAGTCTCATTAAACTTGAAAGCCCCCAGAGGGTTTGTGCTGTTATGACTCTCAACTTATTGTAGCTGAACTTGAAGACCTACAATGACATGAAAGAATATTATTGCTCATGTTTAAATGTCAAAGAAAAGTTTTAAGAAACAAAAACAAAGGATAATGAAATAATTATGTAGTACTTCTTTAAATGTCAAAAAATGGCCATTTTAATGATAATTAGAGAAATATACTTTTTTCATTCCTTGTTAATGAATTACATTGGCTATAATTAATGGTATTCATAAATTACAAGTTTTACCTGAAGAGAGATTAGATCTTTTAAAGCTCCATTAGGTATGCTTGGGATGTCATTGCCATGAATCATGAGCAATTCCAGTTTGGTAAGTCCTGCAAATGAGTTTTCTGATATGGACTGTATGCTATTAAATCTGGAGAATAAAGAAACAATTCATTGTTAGAATGCATACATGAACCATCCACTGTTCTGCTTGCCCAGGTGCAAGTTAACTAGCTAGAAATTTTAAAGTTAAATTGGCTCAGATCCTAAAGAACACCAGTTCACCTTTGTTTCAATGAAATACAGCATCCAAAAGTTAAATGAAGCATTTTTATGAGACTATATTCAGTTGGAAGCTGGTCACTGGAATTTTTACTCTCACATTTAACAATTCAATTAACCAGTCATTGTTCTTTGTTGTTGTTTTATTTAGAAATAAAAAAGAAATAAAATTGAAATAAAAGTTTGATAGTTACTGATCCATATGCTTCCTCATTAAGAGGTAGTAAAGTGTATGAATGAATGTATATGTTTCACTCAAATATGTATGGGAAACTTGACTTGTGTGTATGGAGGTTGAATTTCTTTTGAAGATGTTAGACAGGATAGTTTGAATGCTGTAATAGTTTAGTAGGAGGCAGTCAGTGTATAGCACTGTACATATAGCCATACACATACACCTCAGAAATGGCAGTAATGATTGGCATCTGATCTGGTTCGGAATAAATTGACAAGAGATGCCATCAGAAGTACCATGTTGCTACCTCTCAAGTAGCAGAATACAGTCACCAAAAATAGAGGCAACAGAAGAAGCCTTTGGAAATTTTTCTTCACAATGCTTCACAGAATGAATTGATCAAAGATTATAGCCATTGAAATCTACAAAGGTTCAGAATCTACAAATATATTTACCAGCAATATTTTTATTTTTTAGGCTAGAAAACCCATATCACTGTTTATTCCCACTTCTGAAACTTTTAAGATTTAAACACTAAAGATTCAGTTTTGAAATAAACGGGGACAGAGATTGGGAACAATATGTATGTATGTATGTATGTGTAAATATAAATATATGTATATATATAATACACACACATACACACACACACACACACACACACATATATATATATATATATATATATATATATATATATATATATGTATATATATAGGCAATGCCAAACTACTCTCCCTCAATAGAAGTACTTTAAATCAAGAGACCAAAAAGTTTCTCATTTTACATTATAAAATATTTGATCAAGAAGGGTAAGGGGTGACTGTCTAAATACTGAAACTCCAGGAAAATATGTGCTTATGTTGCATATGTGCATATGTAATGATATCTATCTATCTATCTATCTATCTATATATACAGGGAGAGAGAGAGAATAACTAGATATTAAGTTCCTCAAGACTTTGTTTATGATATTTTCCTGGAAAAAGATGTATTGAGTGCTAGACTATTAATCTTAAAATCAATAGAGGTAAGGCCAGAGTCAAGGATATATATTATTTCTCATTATAACCAACTATAGAATAAGCTAAAATCTTTCAGAACAGGAAATGTAATCTCCAGCAACAATAATATTCTTTGCTATAACATCAAAGACTTCAGAAAACCATCTTAAAACTCAAATTATTACATAATACTATCTTATCAAAAGAAAAACAGATGGCACTATTGTAATATATAAATGGACCAGGTTTTCAAATATTCCTTTCTTAATGATCACAACTTAAATCTGTTCTCTAACAATAGCAGGAATAGAATAATATGAATGTATGTGCATATATTGCACAGCTATAAACATATATATATGTATATATGATAGATATGTGTGCACATATTTCCAAGACTACATAGGCATGCTTCACACATTGACCTTCAATGTCCTGCTTTCACCGAATTCTCTATTCCTATAATGAAATTGTATTGCATTTTCATGAATTTCTTGAAGATAGAATTGGTTCAGTAAGAACTTAATACATATCAATTCAGTATTATATTTATAGAATCATTGAATGTTAGAGATTGGAAGGAATATAAAAATCTTCTAAATTCCCAGTTTTCAGATTAGGCAACTGAAATCTAGTTAGAACATATAGCTAGCCAGTGGTAGAACCAGAAACATAAGATTAAAGACTCAAGTTGAAAGAGATCTTAGTGATCAGAGTTTAACCCCTTCACTTTACAAATGAAAAGAACTGAGACACAGATTAAATGAATTGTCTGAGGCAGGCTTGAACTCAGATTTTTCTGGACATCAAATCTAATGCTTGATCTCCTGACTGTAAGGCTGGTAGGTTGGGAATGAAAATAGTTAGGCAGATAAGTATGGTGGGGATCAGATTAACATATAAAAACTGACAGAAGCAGATGCCCTTATACATAATTCCTAACATGTGGGTTGAAAATATTTATAGAGTATATAAGGGAGAAGTTAACAGGAAAGAATTGCTATTGCTCACAGAAAAAATTAATTATTGATCATTGAGCTCCAAGTTGAATCTGAGTCACTTGAGCATGGAGACAGTGAAACAAGTTTATTCAATGAAGTTGAAGGTCAGGATAACCTATTTTAGTGTCTCCCTTATTCTTATAAGTATGTGTTTCTCTTAATACGAATGTTTTCTGTACCTCTTTTATAGTTTCATTTAACTCAGACACTTTGAGCACAATTTTCTTCAAAGAGTAGATGCTAGATATTATCACAGGTTATTTATTTATGAATCTACAGAAGCAGAGATCATGAATTTCTACCCCTTCTCCATGGGATTATGCTTTAGATTCACAAGTGTCATTAGATTCAAGTATATTCTGCTTATTGGACATCTCTTAATTAGGGAATAGTTTCAGTGGAGGTCTTCACTATTTTTCAATGTACTATTCATAAAGATATATTTCATTCTATTAGATAGAAAAGTAAACAATTGGGACAGGGGATTGGAACTATTTTTTTTAATAAGGGAGATTGTTACAAGGAAATTCCTCTTACCAGTTTGGAAAGGCTACTTTCCTACAATATACAAACCTAGAGATTTCTTAGTCACTAAGAAGTCAAAAGCCTTGCTCAGTACCAAACTATCTATATTAATGAGGTGGGATCTGAGCTTGAGTTATTGCATTTCAAAGGTCTACTCCATGGCTATCATAATCTGCTGCCTCCTAAGATTTATTTATTTATACATAGATTCCTATTATTTGGGGTTTTGGGGGGGGGGTTGTGTTATGTATCTGTTCTACAGTATGGAAAACCAATGAAATGCCCATGCAATCAATGGACTATCAGTGATAGTCATGTAGCTCAGTCAAAGTAGTTAATGGATCTATACCACCAAGAAGACGACTCTCAGTCCCCAAAATATCACCTTCTGAATTATGTTCTTGCATTGGAAATACTATATTATTCATAAACATTGAAGAGTAACCAAATTTGACAACCACAACATCCTGATCTAAAATCTTTGACCACGGGGAGGCTAGGTGGCGCAGTGGATAAAGCACCGGTCCTGGAGTCAGGAGTACCTGGGTTCAAATCTGGTCTCAGTCACTTAATAATTACCTAGCTGTATGGCCTTGGGCAAGCCACTTAACCCCATTTCCCTTGCAAAAACTAAAATCTATGACTACAATTCTGTAACATAATTCACAACTTAAATGAGAGAGGTAGATTATTTCCTAACACACTTTTCTTTGGACTGCTTTATTTTTGCTAAGGTAAATAAACTGAAGTAGGTTGAATATAGCATTGTAGAATAGAAAAATAGCACACTGGATATGAAATCAGAGGAGGTGGGTTCATATGTTGGTTCTGCCAATAACTAACTACCTTTGCCATCTTGAACAAATCACTTAGCCACTCCAAGCCTAGATTTCTTATCTCTAGAGTGAAGAAATCAATTCAATAGCCTACAAATTCTGCTCCAGATCTAAAATCCATGATTATTTTAACAGGATAATAAGGTTATGGATTAGTTTCTTTTTATATAATATCATGGGTATCTATGATTTTTCTTTAGAACCAAGGTCTTTCTATGGGCAATTAGAAAAAGTATGATGAAAGAAGGTATATAGGTGATAAATAAACATATGGAAACAGAAAGAATGGCAAATTTAGGAGCAAAAGGCAAGGAGATCCTAGGAAGGCAATATGAAGTGGTTAACATAGGGCTGAAACAATTATCAGAATATCTGAGTTCACCATACACTAGCTATCTGATCCACAGCAAGTCAATTAAGATAGTTTGTTGTTGCTGTTATTGCTGTCCAGTTGTTTCAGGAGTGTCTGACTATTTGTGACCCCATTTGGAATTTTCTTGGGGAAAATACTGGAATGGTTTGCAATTTCCTTCTCCAATTCATTTTTCACAAATTAAGAAACTGAAGAAAACAAGGTTAATTGACTTGCCCAGAGTTACAAATCTACTGTCTTCTGAGAGCAGATTTGACCTCATTTGGCCTCATTTGACCTAACTGCAGGACCCATACTATATCCATGGAGCCATGTAGGTATGTTTATTATTCTTATCTGTAAAGACATAGTGCTAGAATGAATGCTTTCCAGATCCCTTCTGCTTCAAACAATTTAAGATCCTGTAAGGTGGTATATGGAAAAATTATAATAGCTTAATAAGTAGTTTTAGAAATATCAAGAAACATGAAAAAAAGTACTTGTGTCCATTTAATGTGTCCATTAAACTCTTCCCTTTTTCTTTCTGATAGATTAAACCATTCTTGAAAATATAAACTTCAGAAAAGCAGTAAGTATATCTGAGGTCTTATGTATAATTATATAAGCATAAGTTATTTGTGAGTTAAAATAAAAATGATTTTTTTCTTTTTATCTTGGGGGAAGGGGAGGGAGAGACTAGATCTTTGATTTCATTCATATAAGAACTCCCAGTGTTAAACTCTCTCTACTGATTTGGACTGGCTTCTGTTCTGTCAGAGTAGCCTAGGAGAACTGAGATTAGCTGACTTTGCCCAAGATTACATAAGTAGCAGGTATCAGAGGCAGGAATTAAATGCACATTTTCATGATTCCAAGACCATGTCTGCCTCTTAGATGATCATTTAAATAGATTTTATTGATAAACTATTCTTATTACTACATCTGCTCATTATTAATTGAATATGTGGTACTTAGTTCTTGCTACACAATTTAACAAGTTATGTTTTTTTAAAGTAACAAAAGCATGCTTAAATACTTCTTAACTATTTATTCATTTCTGTAGGTTTCATGTTCATTTATCATATTACAAAACACTATGATATACTTGAAAAAGACTTGGGTATAATAATTATAGGAAGTGACAACTAAGAATAACTATATATTTGGTGAGTAAATTATGGGGTAGCTAAGTGGCACAGTGGATAGTGCACTGGACCTGAAATGGACATGAAAAACTCATCTCTCTGAGTTCAAATATGACCTCAGACACTACCTGGTATGATGCTGGTCAAGTTCCTTAACGTTATTTGCCTCAGTTTTCTCATCTATAAAATGAGTTAGAAAAATAAATGGAAAACCACTCCAATATTTTTGTCAAGAAAACCCCAAATAAGTCCACAAAGGACATGACTGAACAACAATATGAGTAACTTGCTTAATTTCTTCAAGCCTTCATTCATATCTAAAATAAAATTACCCCTCTCTTTATCAGACATAAATTAGATGTAAAGCAATACATGTTTTCTTATTATAGTAACAGAGATACCAAGGAAAGAAAAAATTGTCATAACTTGCTACTTGAAAGTCAAATTTCTCTGTGGGTCTATTAGCCATGCATCTCTTTACAAAACTAGGATGTTATTGTATCAAAAGATAGAAGGTATTTTAGAAATCATCTTAGGTCCTCATTTTACAAGAAATGAAAGTGATGGTCATTAGATGTGACCCATGTTAGCAGACACATCAGCAGAGATAGTACTCAAACTTGTGTGTTTTGATAATAAAATCCTCTTTCCATTACTAGATGCTGCCTCTCTAGTATTAGTCCTGTGGAGAAGGAATTAATGGCAAAAGGGAAATATTTTTTCCAGAACACACTATATTTTAAAGAGACCATGTTAGAAAGAAAGCATCCAGTAATGCAGTAGAGAATGCTATACTGGAGTATAGAATGTACTTTTAGTATAAATCAAAAGTATATTGTTTTCCAGAAATATTTAGGGTCAATTCCTGTGATAGTCCCCTCCTTTTTCTACTTTCTTCTGTTTCCATATAAACCTGTTTTGAAGTACCTAATTAAACAATAATTTTCTTTAAAAAATCCACATTCTGGCCCCTTACTGGAGAGGAACATGGATTTCAATAGGCAACACAGAACTTATTAATAAATATAGTGGCTCAATGTGGGAGTGAGTTCATTTGTCCTGACCTGGATGACAATGGTTAAGAGGACTGGATTCATAGTAATGGGATCAGGGTTCAAGATTACATGCTGTCAATGACAAGATGTGAAATCTGGGGTAAGTCACCTTGCCCCCTTTGAGTGGTAGTTTATATTTATGTAAAGTCAGAGAGTTGGATCAGACAATCTCTAAGATCTCTTTTAAATTTTAATCTGGGATCCCATTGAACATACAGGAATGGGGCATGTAAAGAATAAACTTAAATCACTCCTATATAATTTTCCAGAAACTACTTTCAAGAGGAACCAGAAATCTGAAGAATGCTCTAGATTAAAATGATAGATTGGAAGATGTGCTGAAATTCTGAAAAAATAAAAATAGCCTAGAAAGCAACCTGCAAATAATGGCAAGGGATAGGTTTTCTTTCAGCTGTTATAAAAAACGATATTTTTTAGGACTGACAAGACATTGTTGTCTATATAAGAAATCAAAGTTTCAAATGCATAATTTATTATTCATGGAGCTCTTAACAAATTCTAGAAAGATGTAAAAAGAAAATTTGATGAAACCACTTATGAAAAAAAATCCAGACAGACAATAATTTCTATTTTTTTCTTTTTATATTTGGAAAGTAATTTATGGAAAATCCTTCCAGGTTAGTTTTTGCAGAAACAGGAGATCTCTCATTATATACTGATTGGATCTGTTATATTTAGCTATTCAGTCATGTGACCTTTCTCCAGTATCCTGCCAACAATTTCAGCTTCCTTTTGAATGCTTTAAAACCTTTCTAAAGTACTAAAAAGACAATTCAGATTTTAAGTTTTGTATGCACTGTACATCTATCTCTCCTTTCTTCTATGTCACTTTGTATGATACCATATTTATTGGAGTATTTCTTCCCTCACGATAGCATTATACTATTTAAACACAGTTAAAGTGAAACAGAAATTATATTAATCCATTTTATAAGATTATACAGCTAGTATCAATTCAATTTGTAGCAATTAACTTTTTGAATTAAGTGTCCACATTGCTGTAATGTTGACAAATAGGATTTTTTAAAAAAAAAGTTGTCATTTATTTAAAAAAAAGCAAAAGATAAAAACCCAAGCAGGTGTGGTCTTCCATTTTGTTGTCTTTGTTGCTTTGTGTAGAAAAGCCATCAGCGTATCATAATATATTTTCCATATTCAACACTATTTTTAACTGTTCCTCCTTCCCATATCTAAATATTCATCTCTGTCACTGAATAAAAGTAAGCTTTGCTTTCTATTGGATAGGAGATTAAAGTTTGTCACTAAGAAATATATGGATAACTTGTGTTTGTAATAGACTGAAGCCTTTACTTCCTGACCTTCAGAGGGATAGTTGTGAGAAAACAGTTTCATAAATTTAAAGTGTTACAAAGGATGCCCACTAGAACTATTGATTTGCCAAGATTTTTTAGCTTATCCAAAGAACAACTAATATTCCATTAAAAACATCATATCTAATACTCCTTTTATTATTTGACAAGATTCAAACCATGTATTTGCTTACTTGCTCTCAACTAAGTAGGGAGAAGAAAATCATATAATTCTGTCTTTTAATCATTGTTCACAAAATAAATGCTTAGTTGTGTCCTTTGAATGGACATTCATCTATGCTTATTAGTTATATACCCAGCAAGGTACATAGATGGAATAATCCCTAAAGATGAAGGACAGAGAAGCAGAGCATGTATAGATGAGAGGCAAAGGAAAGTAACAAAGAATCTATATTTCCTTTACACTCATGTAAACCAAAATATGAATTTCATGTTCCAGAATGGAGATTAAACAAGTTTTATCTCCTCTGCAGAAAAAAAAATAAACATGAATGAATGTTAGATACATAGAAATGGAAAGTCTTAACTTCCCATTTTAATCTCTCAGACTATGTTATTACCATCCCTGTCTGATTTTCAAGTGACTCAAAACATGAGGGTTCCTATACCACTATTATTATCTCAGATGTGAGTTTTTCTTATTACCTTAATTTTCTTTAGTTGTCTGATTCTATTGCTTCACATTTAACTACTTTTTAACATTGCATATTTAAATTTTACTCACATAGGTATAGAAATTATTGCATCCTTTTTAAAAACAATTGCTGCACTTCAAGAAAATAATCCAAAGAGGAAGCTTTTCAGGCATTTATTTTCCTATTTTCTAAAATTTCTAAATTATTCATCACTTTTCCATAGTTAAAAATGATCATAAAATCTATATTGAAAAGACAATTCATAAGGAAAAGGAATAAACCTAAAATCATAGCATCAAAATTCAAGAAAATAAAAAATAAGATAATCCAATTTGGTATAATAAATAGAAATACCCTTAAAATGGGATTTGTTTTCAAATAGTTAAGATTTAATACCAAATTTTTATGTTAATACCAAACATTTATATGATACAATCATGGTATTACACTCATTATTTTAACTCTGCTAAAATATTTCAATAGTTTACTGGTTTCCTTTCATATTTAAAGAAATGGACATAATCTACATTAATTCATCTGAATCATTAAGAAATGACCAAATCTCTGTAATTAATAATGACAATAAAACTTCTTACCAAATTGAAGTTGGTAAGACATAACATGTTTCATATGAAACATAATTATGATTTTTTTTGAAAGGTCAACATTGAGCATTAAAAACTTCCCTCTCTTACCCATGCCTATTTAATCATTTAGAGGTTATTAAGAAGACACACACACACACACACACACACACACACACACACACACACACAGACACACACACATTTTTTAAGTACTTAGAAAGCTGTGGTACAAACCCCAAATTGATTCTTTCCACATGTTTAGAAATCCTTGATGGCACTGAAGCTAAAGATCGAAATGTGCAGTGAACTTCTGTAGGAACATAGCATGCACATGGGTGAGGGCATGCAAGTGAATCCTGAGGATGTCCCCAAAACAGGATCAGCACCACGGATAGTGCCTCCAAAGTTGCCTTCTGCATCTTGTCAAACTTCGTTATTTTTGGTACCTGTTTCATAATAATAATGATGATGATGGTGATGGTGATATAATAACAATAATGATAATAATAAAATAATCTTTTAGTTTCAATGTGCCATTGACTTCTTTTTCTAGAAATGCTTTCTAAAATTATATTAAAAGACTTTCTTAGGCTTCAAATAATAAATGGATCTGTTTATCATTCTTATGTCATTTAAGAAAAGCAAGATATATTTCAATTTTACTTTGTATTTTGTTTTATAGTTCACAAACTCAGAGCAGTTATTAGTCACTTTCTAAACTTCTTATTCTTTATATAATCCTCAAATTAACTATGATCTCGTCTTACACAAAGTGTGATGAGACTATAAAATATCAGCATTTTCTATTGCAACCATTATCCTTACAAAAGAAATTTTATTTATTTTACTCATAAGTGATTTCATTGATAAATTTAAAAAATTTTCAATATCATTGTTGATAATTGATAATGTTTTCCAGGAGCAAGCCACTCCCGTCATATTTTCTTAAACATTTGTTGTTATTTCATACTTTCATGACATTAACAGCTATGTTGCCCCCCCCAAAAAAACACTTGTTTAGGGTATGCAAAGGCATTCATTTCACCAGTGTTTTGTTTTAATAGGACCATTATTTTCATTAAACGAACCAAATACACTATTTCATGTCAGAGGTTGCTTGTCAAGGGACATCATATGTTGATGGCTGTTAAGGGTTCTCTATGGCAAATTTTATGAGTAGAAATGCAAAGAACTATCTTTCCCAGAATTTAAGGGGTGAAAGGTTCTACAGAATCCATGGACATTAAAATGAGCAAAACACTGGGGATATTAAAAAAGTAATAATGAAACACTCGGGGAGCTATTTTTGACATTTTTACAACACAACAATGCTCCATCTGCACCTTTTGGAAATACTATTGTTATATCCGTTTTCTAAACCATCATTGCACTGATTTTAAAAATGATATATCTCTTTTATTTTATGTACTGTTTAAAATTAAAATGATTCTACTTCATATGGAATGAAAACACTTTTAAAAAACCATTGGTCTTTTTATTCCTCAGGGTTCTTGAAAACTATAAAATCAACAATAAATTAAGAACTCTCTCCACCCTTACCACTTGGAACAAATGGAAACAAAACAATACAGAAATTACTAGGGGAAGGGAAGCGTTAAATGGCCTGAGAAACCACATTCCCGCCCCCCCCCCCCCCAACTCAGTTTCGTATCTTAGGCATGGTCAAGAAAAAGGAAGATTGTTCTCTACAGAGAGAACAGTTCTGGCTCTTAGAGGTGAACTTTGAAGCCAAGTTAGGAAAAACTTCCCTACTTCGGCAGGAATCCTTCAGTTCTATACATTCCTTTGTTACTGAAATCTGAAGCAGGTTCTTTTAGACTTTTTTGTTTTGTTTTGTTTTGTTTTTGTTGAAATGGATACTACTGAGACATAGACTGTTTCTCTGACCTACTGCTTCCTGACCAAAGAGAATGGCAACCCTATTGTTGCTCATTTCAGGCTTCCTACTGAAGTGACTCACACACTTTACTCATTTTCTTCTCTCTTCTGCCTCTCTTTCCTCTCAATTCTCATTCCCCCTTTGGAGAACTCAAGGGAAACAGGCCGTCTGCCTAGCCAGAATTCTCCAGGATCTCATTGGGCTGGGGTTCCAGGATGGGGGTGGAGAAGAACTCAGAACTCGGAGCAGTAGCCGCACATCCCGTGTATTCAGCCAGTTTCCAAAGTCTCTCAGTGGCTCTCTGGAGGCTGCTCCAGACAGCACCGCTAACCAGAGACAAATTGGGGCGGGGAGGGAATGAGTCAAACTTCCTTTCTCTCAGGGAGGCGAGCAATTTATTTGGAACGACCCGCTCTCTCTCTGCCTGGACTAGCTCCAGATCCTCGGCTCTCGTGCACAAGTTGCGCAGCGCCATAAATTACGCTAATACTAATAACAGGGGCAGCCTAAGGCGGGCTCTCCAGCAGTTTCTCTCGGATTGACGCCAGATCTCATCCTCCCTTTAGGGCATGCTGATGACTTCCCCAGCTTCCTTCTCGGAAGCGAGAATAATCGCGGGAGCTTTGGTTCCACTGTCACGAAACTCAAAGTCTGGGTTTTCACTTAATCTCCTCTCTAGGGTTGAAATCTTGACTTCTGGGGGGGAAGAGAAAAAGGGATTGGGAGTGGGGGATGGGGGAATGCTCTGTGTTTGGAGAGCGTAGTGGGGAATGGGTGAGTTGCATCTTCCTTTCCCCCACTCTGCAGATTCTGCCCCACCTGGAAAGATCATTGAGGATTCTCTAGAGACTCTAGAGTAAGAGAACATTATATACGTCAATGTCTGCGTGGGTGTATACACACATCCACAGAAATAGAGATATCATTCTATTTATTATATATCTATCTGTGTGTTTGTATACAGTCGGCGTGCATAGGCACCTTGAAGGCGGCAGAACTTTGGAAGGGAACCTGATTCAAAAACCAACCCCTCTGTGGATGTAACTCTTTTCTGCTGCAAAGTATACCCTGCAGAGTCAGAGGGTTTTAACTAGCCCCTAAGCTTGTAAAAGAAAAGTAGCTGGAAGCAGTTAAAACTGAGTCTTCTCCCTGGCTTCCCAGATTTCTTCCAGGGACAATGCACGGGCCACCCCCAGATCTGCTTGCCTCTCCCCTCTTTTCTTTTCCCTCCCTTGCTTTCCCTTCCAAGTTTAAGCCATTCTGATAATCAGTTATTCATTTTTCCTTTCCGAAGCAGCTGGAAATGTGTGTGGTGAATAGAAGAGGTACAAGGAAAGCCCACAACAGTCACATTTACCTGAAGTTTTGAAAATCGACGTCCTACACATCAGTCTGCAGAAGACATCCTCTTCCAAAGGTGCCAGAGGAGGCGAAAGCTAGGTACTCTTGGATAAGAACTTGTGGAATGAGCGCTTTCCACGAATTCTGGGCTGCTGGGCTTTTTATTCCACAGCACCAGCGTTTTCCAAAGTCCACGCCTCACCACCACCTCCACCCTGCCCCACCCAGGGGGGGAGACAATACCGCGAGCCAAACGTCAGGGACCCTTTCACCGTCTGGGGTCTGAGGTCACCCTTCTGCACCCCTCTTCATCTTGCCACATCCAGAAGGCAGAAGAATGCCAGCATCCCTGCTCCGAAGTTCACTTAGACCTTTAGTAACATCAAGGACGATGACAATGACAACAACAACAACAAAGATGCCCTTTTGAAATATTCCTTTTTTCCAGAGAAAATCCAGAAATCCCAGTTGGGGAAGGAGAAATGAGAGGAATTCAATCAGAGTTCGTTCAGAATATCTGCTGCTTTGCCCAGAGCTCTTTTCCCAGAAGTGTTGGAAACTTTTCTTTTTTTCCTTTAAGGGTAGAAAGAAGTAACAAAGTTTTCACTCCTCCGCGAAGGAGTGAGTTTTCTCTGGCAGATAGCTCTGAACCCGTGTGCAGGCAGGATCAGACTCCTCCAAACTAGCTTAAGGAGAGCAAGATTGAAGTCTTGCAATATGAGACTGGCCCTTCCTCTTTTTTTCCCTCCTCCTCTTCTTACTTCCCCCTCCCATTTTCTCTGCCGGTGAAGTTGAAGTGCGAGTATGGTAGTCTTGATCTCCTCTTCTAGGATAGGAGACTCCTAGGGATAATCCCACTAGCATTGAGGGAATTATCTGTCAGGAAACTAAGTTTCCCACAGTGAGTAAGTGAGATAGCTTGGAAAAGAAAAAAGGGAGGAAAAAAATAGCAAAGGATAATGCAATTAGTACCTATTGTTTTAGTCCCCCACGCTAAGAAAGGAGGATTCAGGTGTAATTTCTGGCAAGGATCCAGGAGAGAGACAAGAGAGGGAAAGGGTGCATTCTCTCACTCAGAGAGTTTATCTTATGCAGGAAAAGAATGAAGTTAAGGGAAAAGGAGAAAGTGAATAAAAGATGGCTAAAAGGAAAAGTTATTTCTACGGTAATCACAGAAATTAATCAATAATAAAGAAATATGTACATGGGGCGGCTAGGTGGCGCAGTGGATAAAGCACCAGCCCTGGAGTCAGGAGTACCTGGGTTCAAATCTGATCTCAGACACTTAATAATTACCTAGCTGTGTGGCCTCGGGCAGGCCACTTAACCTCATTTGCCTTACCAAAAAAAAAAAAAAACCAAAAAAAAAAACCTACAAAGAAATATGTACATCATGTGTGTTCATTATTGTGTTTTGATGCTCTCATTGACTCTGATCTCTTCCAGTGGGTATTCCCTTTACTGATCCAGGTTACAATCTGTATATATAGTCTTTTCCTCTGCAGTCTTGTCCATGTCCTAGAGCAAATTCTCTACAAAGGATTCCCCTCAATATGCTGGGAACCTTTATGACATCCTCATTGGAGTTTGTAAGAGTTTGTGCTCTTGTTGGAAATTTCTCATTCTGACGATATTCTTTATGGAATATTTTCTGTGTGATTCCTCATTGTTGTTATAGTAGATTGACCAAATGTTTGTATATGATTGGATTGCTCTTTTGGAGAGAGGTATAAAACTAATTGATAGTTCTCTGGTCCTAAGAATTGAGAAGACCTGAATTTGAATCCCAGTCCTTACACTTACTAGCTTGAGGATATAGATGAGTCATATAACCTTCCTCTGGGTCTTTGTTTCTTTGTCCAAAAAGCAGAAATAATAATCTAAATTCCCATCTAATGGGGTTTTTATGAGGGTCAAATAATTTGTTTGATAAGAATTTTAAAAAAAGATAGAGAAAGTTCCTCCTATCCTTCATAAGATCTGTAGGAGAGTCATTGTTTCCCTTTGATTTCTCTCAGGAGAGAAATCAGGAGTTCCTGATAAAGCTGTTCTCCAGATACCTAAGAAAACAAAGCAATGAATGTGGTGTGATGGTGTCTGAAGAAGACAGAGTAAAGAAGATTTACAAGGTGGGGGAAGGATAGTAAAATGACAGAACTGATTTTAATTATGGAAGGAATCAAATAAACTGAGTTAGAACAGGACATCTCTTGATTAAATATGACAAAAAAAATTATGACTGATCCCTGATTGTCAGAAATAAATGGCAATTTTTGACATTGCTAATGTCAAAAAATTTTTTTTTGTATTGCTTCAATCTATGATGCAAAATAAATCCAAGAGGCTGACATATGACTCACCTTTAAAACTTTCAACTTTCAAAAAAACCCAATAGATTTGGAGGATCTAAATTCAAGCATCTGCTCTGCTACTTTTGTGACCTTGGTTTAGTCATTTAGCAATCATAAGGAGGCTCTACAGCTCAGTTTCCTCATTTTTATGAAGATTTGAACTTAATAATCTACAAGGTTTCTCTAGTTTTAAATGCTTTAATCCATAAACTGAGTTAGTTGAATAACTTCATTTTTTGACCTCACAGTGCTACAGGTTTACTTATAAAATTATTTAATATTTAAAAAAGATTCAATTTGAAATACTTTTTTCAGTGCCTGAGTTTTCTATTATCCTTATTTTACTTTTGAGGAAATCAAGAAAAACAGAGGCAAAGTGACTTCCCTGGGTATACTTCCAATTTAGATCTTTGTTCATTGTACCACTCAGAAGTATATTGCCAGCCCTAACCTCTCTTCTGACTCCCAGGTTCCCATCTAAATCTGCCTACATTTCCACTTGTATGTGGAAATTAAATGTAATGTTACCAAAAATAAACCCATGATCTTTTCCCAAGAATCAACCCTCCTTTCAAATTTTCCTCATGCTTTTGAGAGCAATACCATCCTCATTGTCACCCAGGCACTCAACCTATGTGTCATCCTTGACTCCTCTTATATTTGATCTGTTCTTTTGTTGCTTTTGTTGCTGTTTTTAATTTTCAGTCATGACTCCATTTGGGGGTATTCCTGTCACAGATACTGAAGTGATTTTCCATTTTCTTCTCCAGATAATTTTACAGATAAGGACCCTAAGGCAAAAAGGGTTAAGTGACTAGTCAAGGATTAGGCAACTGTTAAGTGCCTCAGGCCAGATTTAAATTTAGGAAGATGACTCTCACTGACTACAGGTGTGACACTTTATTCACTGGGTCACCTGACTGACCTAATCACTTCCTTAAGTACAGTCAATTCTACCTTTCCATCATGATTCTTTCATGGTAACTAGAGAGCAGTGGAAAAAGTGCTGGGCCCAGAGTCTGGAAGTTATTTCTGTTACTCAGTCTCTTCATTTTGAGATTTTCTTGGCAAAGATAACTGTAATGGTTTGCCATTTCCTTCTCATTTCACAGATGGGGAAACTGAGTGTCTTACCCAAAACCACACAATTAGTATCTGAGGTCAAATTTGAACTCTGGCCTTCCTGACTGCAGGTCTTATGCTTCATCCACTGCAACACTTACTGCCAAGGTGCCTCGAAGACCTGAGTTTAAATTCAGCCACTGACATTTACCAGCTGGCTACTTAAACACAATCTCTGTCTGTCCCTAAAATGTGATATAATCCCTCAGGAGATTTTTTGAGGTTTAAATGAAAGAAATTTATAAAGTGCTTAGCACAGTGTCTACCATACCATAGGCATTTAGTAGTTGATTACTTCCTTTCCCCTTTTCTTCCCTTATATTGCTACAATTCTGGTATAGGTCCTCATCCCAGTATACCTTGACTATTATAAAAGTCTACTGATGAGTCTTCCTACCACAAGTGTCTTAACCCTCTAGTCCATCTTCCATTCAGGTATTAAGCTATTCTTAAAATGTATGTCTGATTATATCACAGCGCTGTTCAAGACTCTAGTGTTTCCTTATAACTTCCAGGATAAAATAAAAATTTTCTCTATATAGATTTTAAAGGTTTTCATAACCTAGTCCCTTTCTATCACTTCAGTATTCTTCCATTTTGTTCCCTCACAGATAGTCTCTAATCCAGTGACCCTGACTTCCTTGCTGTTTCCCAGTTAAGACAGCAGTATATCTCCAGATTGCAGGCATTTTCATTGCTGTCCTTTTGTGCCTGGAATGTTGTCCCTCCTTTTATGACCTGACTTCTTTCAAGTCTGAATGAAAATCCTATATTCTAAAGAAGACTATTATGGTCCACCTTAAGGTTGGTGCTTTCCCTTTGAGATTATCTCCAATTTTTATATACTTTCATAATTGTCTTTTACATTCGAATGTGAACTTCTTCTAGGACAGAAGTAGTTTCATTTAGTTTAGTTTTTTGGCCTGTCTTTGTATTCCCAGAATTTGTCACAATTCCTAGAAGATAGTTCTTGTTTGAGAATAATTATTGATTCGATTATTTGCAAATCACTGAGTTAGGAACTGAGGGAGAGACAAATTTGAATAAGATGCTCCTTGCCTTCAAAGGACTTACAACGTAGTAATTCTAAATAATACATATATATATATATATATATATATACATATATATATATATTACAATACAAATAAAGTGAAAGTACTTAACAGAAATTCAAATGAATTGCTATGCTATCTCAAAGGTTGTGAGAAGCATTCAGTCAAGAAATATTTATTAAGCATTTATAATGTCACCAGTGATAGGAATACAAAGGCAAAAGAAAGTTCTTTTTCTCAAATACCCCACAATCTAATGGGAGAAAATAACACATAAAAATAAGCTGGCTTGGGAGTACCATATCTGATGGTGTGTGTGTATGTGTGTGCGTGTGTGTGTGTGTGTGTGTGTACATGAAGGAGGCATGATGAAGTTCAAAAGTGTTTAGCTGGAAGATAATGCACAAAGCTTGTGAAGATTTAAATTGGTAGAGATGGAAGAAGATGGTATCCTGAGCAAAAAATAGAGTTGGGAATAAAGAAGTGATGAGTGAAGCTGACTGGAACAAAAAGCACATGAAGGAAACTACTGTGAGATAATAATGGAAATGTATGGTCTAGTAATAAAAAAATTAAGTCAAAGAGGATAAAATTGCTCTTGCACGTAAGGACCTTGAAGCTAAATTCCCATTACATGTTGCCTCTCTTTTTAGAATGTGAACTGTTGAAAGCAAGGATTACCTTGCCTTTCTCTTTGTATCCCTAACACTCAGCAAAGTGCTTACCACATAGTAAGAATTTAGCAAATTATTTTTCATTTATTCACTTAATAGTGTTAGATCATCAGTGGTCTTACATGCCAAGTTAAGGAGTTTGGATGTAGACAGTAGGTAATAGAAAGATTTTGAGAGATTTTTTTTAGTGAAGACCTGGGCATTAGGAAGATTAATCTGGCAGCATCATATAGGATGGATTGAAAGAAGAAAGATTAGTTAGAAGTTTCTAGTTCAGATAACAAGAAGTGTCTGATATATGATAGTGTCATAAAGAAAAGAGAAAAGAATAGTATGAGGGAATTGGGAGATTCTGAAAGATTAAGTGTTTGTCTTTGGGTAACAAAGCTAATGTGTCAGTTACACTTGAAATCCCAGTCTCTCTGATCTCCAAGATCTTTATGCTAAATCTCACTATCTCTCCCATATTATCATTTAAGATACATATGCTATTTTTATTCCTAAGATTAGGAAAAGTCAAAATCTAACTTGTCAAATTTCCAGACTGAATTATCAGGAACTCTTGTTTTATTTCTTATTAAGAAACATGACCATTCTACTACATGTGGTACCATTTATACATGCCAATTTTATTTATTGCATTTATTACTTCTTCTACAAAAGATAAATATAAAGATGGAAATGTTTTGTATAAGTGTCTGTGTTGCTATTTGCCTTTCCTTGGGATTCTGCCTGCATTAAATGCCCAAATCATTTACCAGTAGTTTGATAGCATGCAACTATAATAACAGGGGAGTTACTGTTCTCTAAATATATTTCTCTGCTCTATGTTTTCAGAAGCATATGGTTGTATGTTCTCTAGCTCAATCTTTCCTTGTTCCCTGTTTTCCACCTAACTGAGCTCCCATTGTGGGTTGTACCACCCAAGCTCAAATATCACTTTTTCTCTCCTTGTATATGTGGAGATTTTCTCCCCCAACAAAATAGAAGCTATCCATGTCATCAGAAGACAGTTCAGGCCTATTATTCTTGAATTGGGGGTGGTCAGAGGTTAATATTTAACTTAGTCAACATCTTCTAAATAACAGTATATATAGTGTATTCTCCTTGTGCCTGGGTCTTTTTCCTTCTTTAATCTCTCCCCACCCCCCCAATAAAGCAGAGAAGAAAAAAATCAGATGGAAATGATGTTTCATGTAGAAATCTGACATGCAGTTTATCAGCTCTTCAAGACCTCCAAGTTCTACATTAAATAATTATATAATGCTAGACTCCAAAGAGAATACAGTAGTCATGTGACTTTTCAGTTATTAGTGATTGCAAATGTGGCTCCAAGGTCACATAACTATAAGTGCTCTTGCTTTAGAATCTCTATAATCAAGATAATATGGATCTTTATTCCAATAAACATTTAAAAAAACTTGGCTGAACAGGAAATCCCCACTCAGCACTCTGGGGTTAGCCTCACAAGGAAATCTCATGAGTAGAGTAATAGCAACTGCAAATGTAGTCTTATATGATCAGAAACAGATTTTTAAAAATATTCAATTCTTTTTAGTCTTGACCTCTTTGAGGTAACCTTATATGATGATATAGGTCACAGGTTGCTGAAAATGAGAAATGTAGTCTAATTATGGACAACTGGTGTGATCAATTAGAGGAATTTTTTGCTAGGTCAAAAAAGCTCCAATCTTTTTAAGTATGATTGCCACTTTTCAATATAAGCATATTTTGTTTATCCTCCATGTATAGTACTATTATTATCTGATGATTGAGAAAATATATGACTCATTTCATTATTCATAAGTATATTCCCATAAAATTGAAATGTTATCAAGAGGTAATAAGCTTCCATTTCTGAGAGAAGGGAAGGCTTAAAGAACAGAGTATATGTTATTGGTGGAGTCAAGATAGCAGAGTAAAGGCAGGGACTTGCCTGGAGTTCTCGCACAGATTTTGAATTTAAAGTATTCCAAATACTTTAAATAATGTCTCTGAACATTTTATGGCTATAGAACCCACAAAAAGATGGAGTGAAACAATTTTCCAATCCAAGACAACTCAGAAGGTCAGCAGGAAAAATCTGCTGTATAAGGGTGAGAGAAAATTACACTCCAATGCAGACCCCAACAATGAGCCTCAACAAACTAGGAGCAGGACTCAAGGTGACTTAATCAGTAGCAACAGTGGTGTTTTCCAGACCTCTCAGCCCACAGATGGTAAGAGGAATCAACAACATTTGGGGAGATTTATACCAGGGCCAAGCACCAGGTATTGGCATCAGAAGCAGAAGTCTTTTGCATTGCTGATATTTGGATCTGGGTTGTAATTCTGGGTCTTAGTTCCAGTATGAGGAGGAACATTAACTTGTAGCTGCAGGGGAGTAGGAACTCTAGTCATTGTTTCAGAATTGAAAAAAATGCTAGTGATCACTCACAAGCTAGTGCACAAGAGAATAATGAGCATATTTTACCCTGATCACATCGCTTTGAAAGAGCCAAAAACTTACAGGTTCCCAAAAGTATCTCTGAAAACAATGACATAACAAGCCTGAAATTTGAGACAATGTCTGACATTCTTCCATTTGGGAAACAGAATTCCACTTTAGTAAAGAGTTAAAAGTCAAGAAATAGGATGGGAAAAGCAAACAATAGGAAAAAAATTTGACTGTTAAAAGTGACTGTGGTGACAAGAAAGATCAAAACACACTCAAAACATTACAACTAAGTCAAAATAAATGCATGCAAAGCCTCAGAGAAAAGATAATTTAGTCTTAGGCCATGGAAGAGCTCAAAGAAGGATTTTAAAAATCTGATTGATGAAAGAAATAATGAAAAAAATCAATATCTTCATAAAAGGTGTACAAAAATTTTGAAGATTAAATTTTAAAATCATAGAATAGACCAAGAAGTACAAGAGGCCCAATGATACAATTACAATACAAATGTCCTGAAAATTAGAACTGACTAAATGAAAAAAAGATAGAAGTTCATTGAAGAGAACTCCTTCAAAAGTAAGAATTGCTCAAATAGAAAAAGAGGTACAGGGGCAGTTAGGTGGTGCAGTACATAGAGCACTGGCCCTAGAGAAATGAATACCTGAGTTCGAATCTGACCTCAGACACTTAATAATTATCTAGTTGTGTGGCCTTGGGCAAGCAACTTAATCCCACTGCCTTGTAAAAACCTAAAAAAAAAAGAAAGAAAGAAAAAGAGGTACAAAAAAATCACCGAAGAAAATAATTCCTTAAAAGTTAAATTTAATGAAGAAAAAATCAAGCAAAATTAAAGTAATCAAAAATGGAAGACAATGTGAAAAATGTTGGAAAAATAAATGACCTAGAAAATAGATCCAGAAGAGATCATTTAAGACTTACTGGACTACCTAAAAGTTATAATAAGAAAAAAAAAGAACCTAGACATCATCTTTTAAGAAATTATCAAGAAAAACTTCCCTATATTCTAGAACAAGAAGGTAAAATAGAAATAGAAGGAATCTATCTATCACCCATAAAAGAGATCCCTAAATAAAAACTCACAGGAATATTATAGCTAAGTTCCAGACCTCCCAATTCAATTAGAAAATTTTACAAGAAGTCAAAAAGAAACAATCCAAATATTGTGGAAGCAGTCACAATAACCCAAGATTTAGTAGTTTCTACAAGAGAATCAGATGACTTAGAATATCATTTGTTGAGAAGCAAAAGTAAGAGTCACCTAACCAAGAAAACAGGTAAAATCCTTAGGAGGGAATGAGTATTCAATGAATAGAGGACTTTCAAGCATTCTAAACGAAAAATAAAAGAATTGAATAAGAAATTTGACTTTCAAATACAAGATGAAAAGAAGTATAAAAAGAGAAACAGGAAAGAGAAATCATAAAGGATTCAGTAAGGTTAAAATATTAGGGAAATGATATTTATAACTCCTAAAAGCTTTCTCATTATTATGGCATTTAGAAGGGTTATACACAGATAGAAAGCAGAGTTGTGAGTTGAATCTAATTTTTAAAAATCTTATCTAAAAATTAAATTAAAGGATGGGAAAGAAAAAAAAAGCACTAAGAGAAGGGGAAAGGGAGAGATAGAATGGGATAAATTATCTGACATAAAAGAGGCATATATATATATATATATATATATATATATATATATATATATATATATATATATACAGGCAGTTCAAGACAACAATTTTCAGAGAAAGGATAGTCCATCCCCAACCTACCAGTTAGTAGACCCCAATGGGAGGAAACAACAGCAAAAAGAACCTTGACCATGAAAATATACTACAGTGGCATGGAAGACCAGGACACAATGACAGAAGAAGACAACAACATGAAAACATCTATAAGAAAAATGCAATTTGCACATAACCCCAACAAAAATTCCTAAAAGAGTTCAAGAAAGAGATGAGTGGTAGAGCAAAAATTGGGGAGAAAAATGTGATTGATAGAAGAAATGATGAAAGGAGAATTAACAGCTTGGTTTTAAAAAAAGACTGCTAAGAATGAAGAAAATAACATCTTAAAAAATAGAATTGGCCTAATGATGAAAGAGACACAAAATTAACTAAAAAACATACTCCAAGAAGAAGTCTCTATTAACTGGGGGTTATAGGTACTGCTTTACTTAAATGTTTGACCTTGGAGAAGCCCTTTGACCTTTAAATCTTACTTTCCTCTTCAGTAAACCTGGGGTCAAGATTCTTGTAGTCCCTATCTCATAGAGTTCTGGTGAAACTGAAGTGAAATAACCTATGGAGAACACTTTAACTGTATAGTATTATATAAATAAAAGTTGTTTCTACTTTTATTTTCTGAGACAATCAAGGCACTGAAAGATCATGAAGAACACTTGAAGAAAGCAAAGTAAGTTTCATTCAATATTTTAAAAAATCACTGAAGAAAATAATTTCTGAAAAATTAGAGTTGGCAAAGTGTAAGTTAAGGATTCCCTGTGACATAAATGAACAATAAAACTATGTCAAAATAATGAAAAATAGTAAAAAATGAAAAATACAAGTGAAATAAAGCATTGGAAAAAAACAACTGAACAGGAAAATAGATAGAGATAATATCATTTAAGAATTATTGGACTACTTGAAGGCCAAGATCAAAAAAAAGTCTAGACATTAGATTTCAAAATACTGTCAATGTAAATGGATCTGATATCTCCAATCAACATGGTAAAATAGAAATAAAAAAGAATTCACTGATCACCTCCTGAAAGAGATTTAAAAATGAAAATTCCTAGAAATAGTATGGGAAAAATCCACTGTTCCTAGAATAAAGAGAAAATATCATAAACAGTCAGAAAGAAATAATTCCATGAAGCCACAGTTAGGATCACACTAGATTTAGCAGATTCCACATTAGAGAACTGGAGAACTTGGAATATGAAATTCTGGAAAGCAAATATGATATTTACAACCAAGAATAACCTATCAGCAAAACTGATTATAATCCTACAAGGGAAATGAATATTTAATGAAATAGAGGATTTTAAAGCAGTCCTGATGAAAAGAACATCATCAAATAAAGTTGACATTCAAACACAGGATTCAAGAGAAACATATAAAAGTAAACACAAAAGAGAAATCATAAGGAACTTAATAAAGTTTAACTGTTTACAATTCTATATGGGAATATGACTCAGGTAACCCCTAAAAACTTAATTATTTTTAAGGCAATTAGAAGCTGTCTACAAAGATAAAGGACATAAGTGTGAGTCAATTAGATTGGGATGATCTCAAAAAATGAACAGGTGAGAAAGAGTAATTCCCTGGGAGAAAGAAAAAGAGAGTTAGAATGAAGGGAATTATATTCCATAAAAGAGGCAAGCAAAGAAGAGTTTTTAAAGTTGAGGGGTAAATCGAATGGTGAGTTGGTAATACTTGAAATTCATTTTCACTGAATTAGTTTAAAGAGATCATTATACACTGCAACAGAAATATTGTAGTTTTGAATAACTGTAAAAAGACTGAGTTACTCTGGGCAATATAATAATCCTAGACAATTCCAAAGGACTCATGAATAAAAATGCTATTCATCTCGAGATATGATGAATTCTTAATGTAAACTGAAGTATATTTTTTCACTTTATTTTTCTTGTGAGTTTTTGCAATATGGCTAATTGATATCATATTGCTCTCCTCAATGTATGCAGAATGGACAGAAGGGAGGGTGATAATTTAGAGGTAAAAAATTTTTCAAAGATTGTTTTAAATAAATAATAGCAAAATAAAATGACAAAAGACATTTCACAAGAGTTGTGGAATGTACAGAGGTAACCACATACCTAGTTGTGAAGGGAATTGGTGAGATTTATTATGTCAACAGAAATTTTAATACTTCAAAATAATCTATGGTTTCATCATCATAATTAATCACTATATCTTTGTAAGTTGCTGTGATCCACACTGTTTATTGAAAGGTAGCCTACTTCCTGAGTATGAATTTATCAAGGCTATTATTTAGATAATATTCCATATCAAGCCTATATTAAAAATCATTCCACTTTGATAGGATTCCCAGAGTTTGAGTTATATTGGTTGATCAAAGTAGGACTTTAAATAGTTCAAGGGGACAAGTATTTGCATATCATAGCTTATATATTTTATTTATTTATTCCTTAAATTAGACAAAATGTTAAGCTGAACAAATGCTTATTGAATGAAAAAAATAGTTAATAAATTTAATGGCAAAATCCAAAAAGATCAATTATATTGAAACAAAGAAATTTTAAAAAGTGGATATCTGCTATCACCATCATGAATGAATCTATTCTCCTACAATATTTGAGAGAAAGCAAAATAATTTCATGTGCTCATAACAATTTATGTTGTGATTGTAACTGAAATAAGTTCTATATGAATAAAGATAATGCTCCCTTGAATATTCCTAAATAACAAAAAAATTATCATGATAAAATAGGAGGCTATTTAACATGTGTAGAAAGACATCAGATGATTGCAGAAATATTTAATTGGCATATACCAAAAAAACTTGAATAATGAACAATTATAACAAAAAATGAAAATGGAATAAAAATAAACAAAATTACATCTGATAGTTTTGAACATTTAATCAATGGTTGAAAATAAAAATCAAAAGATTAAGGTGATAAAACAACTCAAAGCAGTATAAATTATAAAATAAACCACTTATCAATCAAAAAGTATATTATAGAGAAGTGAAAAGCAAAGAAATTAAGAACAAGAGTTATTTCAAATGACAATTATAGAAAACATTATATGCATGGTCAAAAGAAGTAGATTGCAACAAATTATGAAATGAATGCAATCAATACAAAATGGAAATTTGTCACCATTAATATAATAAATGATAGAACCATACTTATGTCAAGACATATAACTGAAACTCTAACTTTCCACAAAACTTGAATGTAATAGATCTGAATATGAGTTATAATTATTTGTTCAAAGAAGTTACAATAGAACAAGAACTACTATTAAATAATTTTAATTACTTCCTTTCTAATGCAATACAGATTTCACCTTTCTTATAGAGAATACTCTATGTGTATTACAAAAATTAAATAAGAACACCAGTGATCCATCAAAATACAAATCAGATATATAAGTTTAATCTACTTTCTAGGAAGAAATTGCTATTTGTATCACTCAAAAATTTAGTAATAACTACATAAAACAGTATTGGTCATGGAGCAAAAAGAATCTTCCAAAAAGTCCCCAGAGTATGAATTTTTTAAAAAAATCAATTATTTTATTTATTATAATAAATACTTTGAATTAATTCCAATTTCCTGATTTAGTAATATATTCTAAATATGCAAAACAGATCTAAGCATAGTGAGAATTCTAAGTATTTGATGTCTATATTGAAAGCTATTTTCATTAAAACCTAACCATCCAATACAATGATGTCAAGACCAGATAATATAAAACATGTCACCTTACAGGGAAACTTTTCAATAATCCTCCAGTTCTATTTAGTCTTTTTTTTTAGATTTTTGCAAGGCAAATGGGGTTAAGTGGCTTGCCCAAGCCCACACAGCTAGGTAATTAAGTGTCTGAGGCCGGATTTGAATCCAGGTACTCCTGACTCCAAGGCCGGTGCTTTATCCACTATGCCACCTAGCCACCCTTCTATTTAGTCTTAAATTCATTGTCAACACTTCCAACTAGAACTCAGAATGACTTTGAATCAAAAGATGGAGTTGTACCATGTTGTAGGATTAATTAATTTATATATGTGTAAATCACCCCATTACATGTCTTCACTGGAAAATAAATGAATAACTATTTCATCTAGTGAAAACTTTAACAATTTCAAGCTTTTATTTGATTTTCAATATAAGTATAAAACTTTTAATGTGCACCAAGGAAAAATCAAAACTGAAGGATTTAAATTTTAATATGTAGTTTATTTTCTTTCCAGACAAGGCAAATAGACTATAAAATTAACAGAGAGTGCTGTATGTTAACTGACTGACTGCACCCAGAATTCAAAGCTTAATAGGAAGAACACATTTAGAACAACTAATTCCTATATAATAGCAGTATTAACAGAGGTTTAGGATAGTAATAAAGGCAGTGATAGATTTAGATAAAAATTTATAATATTAATAGGACAAAAAACTAATTTGTTCTTGCTTGTCCTTCATCCTTGAAGAGGATCAATGACATCATGAAAATGATGTCTTTAATTGTACATAAGGGCAGGAAAAATTTTTCATCAAAAAGGAAAGAGAATATTGATAGGTATTTTCAAAGCAAACTATAAACTATAACATTTTAGAAATAGCATACCTCAATTTACAAAGAAATTGAAAAGAGTGACAAAAGTTACAAGTCATTAGATTTGGTGAATGTAACCAAATGGCTAAATAGCTAAGATACAGAAGTAACATAAAAAGATACTAGTTTCTTCCAAATCCATCACTTAAAGAAGGTCTCAAACACTTTCTCTCCCCTTTTCACTTGATGGCTCTCCTTTGGAGTAGACTCCATCTTATGAAAGCACTTCACCCCTCCTCCACCACCACCACCCATTTTCTCCTATTAGATTAAGAGTTTCTTGTAAGCAAGGAAGGTCAATATATTTTGGTATTTGTATCTCTTGTGCTTAACATATTGCCTGACAAATAAAAAAATGCTCAAAAATGCCTGACTGACCTAATACCGATTCATAAAAAATGCTTATAATCTCTAAACTATTTGGAAGGAAAAGATTTCAAAATATTGTCACATAATGGAAGAAAGCAAAACTATGAGGGAAAATATGAACTATATTTTCTGACATCCTCTTTGCTACTGTTATGTACAAAAGATGAGGGCTTAACCCAGTACTTTTATTCAATTCAGAAAATCAATTATTTTATCCATCTATGAAATAATATGTAGAATATGAAACATAAAATAATAGTAGTTGAATAGATAATTATTTCAAAATCCTCATCATCAAATTCCATCAGGAAAAAAGATGAATAAAGCCAAAGGTTTATTTTCATATTATTCCTTATAGTTTACTAGACACTTCATAAACATGATCACATTTGATCCTATTATTAAAAGTTGTATGCCCATGTATGGTAGTTAGGTGGTGCACTGAATAGAGACTGAACATAGAATCAGGAAGATCTTAATGAGTTAAATCTGACCTCCAACACTTAGCAGTTGTGTGACCCTGGGCAAGTCATTTAATCCCATTTTCTTCAATTCCTTATTTATAAAATAAACTGGAGAAGGAAATGGCCAACCAATACATTATCTTTGCCAAGAAAACTCAAAATAGGGTCATTAAGAGTCAGACACAAATTAAATTTCTCAATAATAGCAACAAATGCCTGTGTACATGCAGCAAAAAAATTAATTCATGAAATTGACGTGTGATAAGCTCCCAAATCAGAAAATGCTTTTACTTTTCTAGCATTTCTTGGGAACAGGGAATTATTAGCATTGATAGGGAAAACACACACATATACAAACACACACACAAACACACACACACACAACAAGAAACTCCTATCTGATCTCTGTTTTCAGGTATGTAGAACATCAGATAAAATGAATATTAAGATGGGTTTTACAGCTCACACCCCATAAAATTAACTTTCAAATTTCATATTTCTGTGAAATTTATCAATTTTTCAGTAGTTTTTCCCATAAGCAAATGATATAATATTCACAAAATAGTGAAAAGCAAAACGGTTCTCTCTCTCTTATCTTTTTTCAGAAGTGTAGAGTTAAAAGAATCTTTACTTTTACACATGGAAACATTTATTGTAAAAAATACATTAGGTCAACACTGAATACTTAAAGTTATTTTGTCACGTTTACAGAGGTCATTTTTTATAGCTCATTTTGGCTACTATTTATGCTGATGCTGTTCCAGGCAGCTGGCCTACCTCATGATGGAAACCAAGAGGTTTGTGGGGATTTCATATAGAAATTGGCTTGGAAACTTGGGAGAAAAGAACATCATAAAAGATATATTTTTCCTCTTTTAACCGAAGGCAAATAGATGGTATCATCTAGTGAAGAAAAGTTCTGAAACAATCCTACTTACCTATTAACTCTTTTAAAGCACAGAATGATATATCTGCTAAGTCATTTAAATCACAGATCTTTAGGACTGTCCTAAATTAATTAGCAAGAAATTGATTGCTGGTGCATGCTTAAGTAATTCTTCTCATATATAGGACAAGTGTATTTATTTTAAACCGATGCTGTCAAACTCAAATAGAATTGATTCCTGCAAGCCCCATATTGATAAAAGAAAATATAAATTGACATTATCTGTGCTGTATTGTATTTTTATTTATTTTATTAAATATTTCCAAATTGCATTTTAAATGGTTTAGGACCAAACTTCAGTTTTATCGGAGCTTTAAGTAGTGGGCCTAAGCTTCACTCCTCTGATTTTAAACTATTTTCAATGTAGAGGCAAGTCATTTCCCATTCACTTTATACATAACAGAACATCTTACCCATTTATACATCTATGTCTAGCTGAAAAAAAGAGCAAACCTGGAGAACAATATGAGACTATTCAAAATCAACTAGCTTCAGTTAACTGAGAAGAATATGTATGTGCCTGCATGTATGATTTATCTATGTGTATATATACACACATATTTGGTGTTTCTAACTGTGATTCTATTGGAATTTTCTTGGCAGAGATATCAGAGTGATTGGCCATTTCCTTCTCCAGCTAATTTTATAGATGAGGAACTGAGGCAAACAGGGTTAAGTGATCTGCCCAGGTTCACATAATTAGTGTCTGAGGTCAGATTTAAACTCAGGTCTTCATGACTACACATCTGTCACTCTATCCACTGTGCCACCTAGCTGCCCCAGTGTATGTATATGCGTATGTAAGTGTTATACATATAACTCTCCTTCTAGGGCTTCCTTCCTTCTTTAATTCATTGGTTGAGTAAAGACATACTTATCTTAAAGTATTAATTCAGCTCAGGTTTTCTTTCCTGCTGATGAAAACATCCCAGAAAATAATATCCATCATTATTATAAATAGCAAATTGTCATGATACTAACAAAAGTTCTATAAAGATAAGTGAGAATTCAAAAATGCTGCATCAGTTTAGACATTGTTGTCTTCCCTAACTGACAATTTCTTTTTCTGGATTAGGATGAAATGCTCGCAATAAATTTCTAGAGACTATTAAATGAAAATGTTAGTGTAACTTGTATATGGATAAGAAATGATGTTATTTCCTTTTTATTGCAACATGTTATGCATTTATTCCAAATGTTTTATATTATAGCTTGTAGTATCTTATTCAATGAAAATGAAAATATTGTTCCACAAGATATTGAATAAATTATAAGGAAATAGTAAAGCCAGTATATATATTTACTACATCACAGGGGCAAGTTTATACTGTTGTTTAATATTATACAGTCATATAGGATATATATCACACATATGAACTATAATCATACAGTATGTATCATTCTGGTGTGATAATTCATAGGATACCTGTGATTTTTGTTTCCAAATTACATTTTTTAAACTAAATCATGAGACCTTAAATTATGGAAAATTTACAAGAAATATCTACACATTGGAACACCTTTTTTCCCCCTGGAAAAATAGAAAGCAACTACCATTGAGTCTTAGGATCATTGATTGACAGCTGGAAGGAATGTTAAAAATCCTTTAGTTCTGTTTCTACTTCAGCACTTTTGTAACTTAGTGAATCATCAATAAGGCTATAACATGACAAGTTATTAAAGGGTAGCTAAATGTAGTAAAAATAAAGGCTTCCTGGCATCCAAGAAGCCTTGGCCCCTAGTGCTTTATCTTCTCAGTACTCTAAACCTGAGCATGTCAATAGTACTGACATACAGTACTCATGCAGTAGTCAGTTCATAACACTCCAGGAGTGCTGAAGTGAATTAAAATGCAATGGGAACTTATTTAACAGTAATTATAAATAAAATCATTTTATATTATAAATATACCATATTTATATTTATAAATAAATATAAATAAATATAATAATATAAATAAATCACAATATGTTAATTTGTGGTTTTCAAATAATGTCAGCCTCAGGTATTATTATATACTATTTACTGGTCTCAGTATCTATTTGATTTTGACAACACTGTCTTAAAAAACTTTTTAACACAATAAGTTGCAAATTAGGTCGCAACCTACATTGATATAGGGAGTTTCTTCATTAAAATTCCCTATAACAGAAATCAGAAATCTAATCAATAAAAGTTTTTCATCCTTGTCCTTTGATAAATCTTCTAGATTCATTCTTTAATTGTGTTTTTATATATGTATAGTTATGAATCTCCTTGGTATGTTTCTAGTGTCTCAGGGTTTTGAGCAATCTGTATAATTTCACCCGCAAATAGCAACATCAGGAGAACTTTATAACATATATGAATCTTCTTCCATTTGATTTTTGTGTAGAGCTCTGTTAGAGAGGCAAAAACATTTGACCAACAAATGGCTCTTGTGTGTATGTGTTTATAGCTTTTTGATATTGATAATCAATGATCATACAGAATAAATTATCTGGATTTTTAAATCTATCAAGGAATTTAGTAGTAATTTAAAATGGGAAATCTCAAAGACTGCATTTTGGCCTACTGGATTGAAGACTTAAAAATCCATAATCAATAAAGATAATCCTGTCCTATATTTTATACATATATATATAATATACTTATATTATATTATAGTTTTATAAAGTTTATGTAGGTGTACATATATAGAGAGATCATTTGTATGTAATTTTTTATTTTGGTTTTTGCAAGGCAATGGGGTTAAGTGGCTTGCCCAAGGTCACATAGCTAGGTTATTATTAAGTGTCTGAGGCTGGATTTGAACTCAGATCCTCCTGACTCTTGGGCTGGTGCTCTATCCACTGCATCACCTAGCTGCACCATATATTTTTTTTGTTTATGTATAAACATGATTATATTTGAAGAATAATAGGAATTTATGTATTCTCTATTAGATCAATAGAAAGTTAAAATGGATTTATTGTATAGATGAGAAAAGTATCTGAAACTTAAAAGTCAATAAACATTTATTAAGCATTAAAAATGTGTGAGGTGTGGTGTTAAATGCAAAGAAAGACAAAAGCTAGTCCCTCACTTCAAGGGACTCACAAATTAGTGGGGAAAGAGAATACACAAAAGGAAGCTGAAAGAGGGAAACAGAAGAGGAAGAAGGGAAGAGGGTCTTCAGCTCAGGGATGATTTGCTGTCACAATGACTTCCAAGGAAATCCTCCTTAAATGCTCATAAGGATCATGGAAGAGTTTTCCAATATCCAAACTCCATCCTCACCAGTCAGAGGGAGGAACGGGCATAGGGGCAGGGAATTCTAAGGAGATTTATGTGTAATTGACATACTTCTGGCATAAAGGAGTTATGAGAAGGATAAGAAGACAGAGATTGCCTTGTCAACATTTTTTTTATGATGGGGCTCACAGTGACCAATCCCCAACCTGAGTTTCAGCTGTCTAAAGGGAAAGTCCCTGTTTGGGACTGGGTTTATGTCTAAGGAAAAGTCTATGGGCCAACCAGAGATGTCAAGAGAAAACAAGTTCCTTAATGAGTCTCACTAGTATGTCATAACAAGAGGCAGGGAAGTTTAATATTTATGCTTTACTGACAAATAATAGAGAAGTACAAAGAAGAGGGGAGAAGGAGCTCTGAGATGCAAATCAGACATATGCATACTAACATAGAATAAAATTCAAAGAGACATAGATCCATTCAAAAAGTCCATTCAGGAGGGTAGGTTCAATCCTGCTGGAGCAGCTAAATTTTTAAAAGGAAAGATCCATCTCTCATGGAGAGGAGATGTACTCCAAAGTGTCCTTCTGAAAGTGGGATATTTAAACTCTGCTCTCGGTGGCCACCTGAAGCTGGAACATGAGGATTTGGGGGGTATACAGGTTCAGGGAGGGGAAGACAAACTAGTATTTCGCAAGATATTATTTTTGGATACACAGCTGTATTCACCTTAATGTCAAGTTTTGTTCCCATGGTCTAATCTTGTACCAGTGATTTTCATGAACAGATTTTATGCTACAATCTTCCTTAAGGACAGATTGTCATGGTTGTCTGAAGACCTCCAAGTCTTATTTTGCATCATGATATCATCTTGCAGAAAATAAATTTTTGGAGATCCTAAGGATAGCAGTTATGAGAGAGGTAAAAGGAGTTTCACATAATTTATAAACAAAACATTGAATAGTGTGAAAATAGAGGTTTGGAGTAAAGCTCAAATTGTGTCTCTTCTGGTTATTATTTATATGACCTTAAGCAAATCAGAACTACTTTTTAATTCAATTTTCTTATCTATAGAATGAGGGTATTTGATTTCCTGGTTTCTAAGGTTCCTTTTAGTTTTAAATCTATAATGTGCAGTTTATAGGAATTGGAGAGAATGTAGTAGAATGGAAATATTTTGGGGATGGCAGTCAAGAGATATGGTTTTATATTAATGTGCTTTGATCACAGGCAGCAGGATATTTTGAATAGAATATAAGAAATCGACTCAATTTTCTTAAAAATTGTTTCGGTTTTGAGTTTGCCATTCTCTAGCAATTCAATCTAGAGTTCAGTCCTCAAAGATATGCTGGAACTAGTTCAAACTGGTTCATGAGAACCAATGATTAAAATTCAGTTTGAGCATTTATTCTCAGAAATGATCACAAGTTATAAATTGGGGTTTAATTTATTATTTGGCCAATTTTTTAGACTTAAAGTGATGGATAAAATGTTAATAAGATAGATTAAATTTTAAAATATATCATGCATGAATTTTTAGAAAGATAATTGTTAAACATTCATCAGCACATTCCTGGCATACTTAACCTCTTTAACCTTACTAAATATTTCATCTATAAAAGTAATGTGATTGAACTAGATGATCTCTAAGACTTTTCATATCTCTTACAATCCATCTTTTATTGAATCAAACTTAGACTGTCTGACTCCACTGAGGTTTAATAAGGGGTGTATTGATGGACATTTAATAATTAACTCTCCCTTTTCCAAAAGTACAAGCAACGTATTTTTAAGTTTAATCAGTATTATTCAGTTTTCCTATATATTTTTTCTTAGACAGTCAACAAGATAGTAAATCAAGTACTCATTTGTATCATTTGTCCATTCCTGAGGTATAAATGCTCATGCTGAAAATTTGACAATTGACTCTCAAACCATATAAATCTGGCTCTAGCAAATTCCTGGGTCTGATGATCCTTGCACAATATATCTCTCAGGTTTCCTGCATCTTTCTTTTTCCTGTGTCAATTTTCAATGAAACATTAAGATACAGATGAATTAGTAGTGGATAGACTGTATCTATTGACCAGAGAAGTTCATGTGATATGTTTTTTGTATTGTCCAATCAACTCAGGAGAAACCGAATTCTATTGTACTACTGAAGAATTTCTTCCAGTCCATCAAGAACAGGTTGACTTGTTTTCTATCTCTCTGAACTAAGGCTTACTTGCCTCAGGGAACAAGATAGTTGAATAATTTCTCTTGTCTCCACATGTATATTACCATTCAAGTTTGTATATGGATGAAGCACTTTCTGGGTACCTATTAATTACTCATATTTTATTGATTATTCATACTTTGCTTAGTATTTAATGAAATATTCTTGACTGAGACTTTCCTGGCAAGGGGAAAATTATTATCTCAGACTTTTATTTGCATTAACACAGCCTTGATTCTTTGTAATATAAGAAGTTTATGTGCCAGTCAGAAACATAATATATTTGAAATCCATTCTTGACTATTCACACTTTTTGTCAATACTAGTCTTTTGATATAGAAGAGGACCACATCAACCAATCAAATGATTGGAGGCATGAGTTGCACAATTATGTTTATCACAGTGAGAGGTATGCTGTGCAAGGCAGATCCTTCTCAGTTGCCTTGACCAGAATCTTTCCATTCCAGGACCTGATTTATAGGAAATCAAACTACTGGAGATGGTTTGGTTGCTGCTGGAGGCTCTTGGCCTTAAATGGTTTACTCCTATAGCAGTGAGGCACCATGCACTTTGGCAATGTTGGGCAATCACCAGCATGTGATATCTGTGACAAAATGTGGCATGTTCCACTAAAGAAGAACCCAGGAAGGATCCAAATGCAAAAATATGGATTTTAATATTGCATTTTTTCCTCATAGTAAATGATGGGAAAGAAAATGTATCTGTATTAATTGGGTGACCTGAACAAATTATAATATACAAAGCAATGGAATATTATTGCATTGTAGGAAAAAGGAAAAAAAAGGAGAGATTTGAGAGAGCTTAAAAGCATTTGCATGAACTGATGTAGATTGTCCTAAGATTTATATAAAGAGTGTAGTAGGGGTGGCTAGGTGCCGCAGTGGATAAAACACTGGCCCTGGAGTTCAGGAGTACCTGGGTTCAAATCCGGTCTCAGACGCTTAATGATTACCTAGCTGTGTGGCCTTGGGCAAGCCACTTAATCCTATTTGCCTTGCAAAATCCTAAAAAAAAAAAAAAAAAGACTGTAGTAGTATAAAGGAAAATAACATTATAAGACTTAGGGATTAGGATGACAATCAATCCAGAAGACTAATGAATTACTTAAACAGAAAAAAACAAATTAGAGTAAGAAATAGGGCACAAGAAAAATGTATGAAACTTAACTAAACCAGACTATCCCCTGAGAAGGATTACATTTTATTTCCCAAATGTTCCTTACTACTTATTTTCTTTTTCTTTTTTTAGGTTTTGTATTTTTTTTTTTGCTAGGCCAACGGGGTTAAGTGGTTTGCCCAAGGCCACACAGCTAGGTAATCATTAAGCGTCTGAGACCGGATTTGAACCCAGGTACTCCTGACTCCAGGGCCAGTGCTTTATCCACTACACCACCTAGCCGCCCCCTTACTACTTATTTTCATGAGTGATGACTATTAAATACTCTACCAAGTAATAACTAAGCACTTAATATATAAAATTATAGAAATGTAATTAAGGAATCTGAAATATTGAAAAGTATATGCAGAAATATATATGCAGAAAATCCATGGTGGAAGCAATGATTTTGAAGACACTCATCGTTTCATTTTCAAGACATTTCTTTCTTTTTCTTTTGCAAGGCAATGGGGTTAAGGCCACACAGCTAGGTAATTATTAAGTGTTTGAGGCTGGATTTGAACTCAGGTACTCCTGACTCCAGGGCTGGTGCTCTATCCACTGCTCCACCTAGCTGCCCTAATTCAAAAGTTCTTAAGGGAGACCTTCAGGTGTCCTGGTATCATTTTTTTCTGACCTCCTTGTGAGCACTTGCCCTATGTGTGTTCACCATCAAACAGTCTTTTTTGGCAAGCATATGTTTGACATATGAACTATGTGGTAAGTCCATTATAATCGCACTCTGTAGTAATGTTGGAATGTCTGGCAGTTTAAACTCAGTTTCTGGTATCTTCTCCTGTCAGGTGATCTTCAGAATCTTCCTAAGGCAATTTAAGTGGAAGTGATTCAGTTTCCTGATTTGGCTCTGGTAGACTATCCAGATTTTACAAGCCTATAGCATTGAGGTCTAATACCTTTTCTCTACCAAACTTTCTTTCAGAGCCTCCTGAATACTATGCTAGCTTTTGCAATGCATGTATCAACCTCATTATCAATGTCTATTTCCCTGGAAAGGAAATTTCCAAGGTAAATGAACTTGTCTACAGCACTCAAAACTTCTACATTTTCTATAATTGATGGTTCCATATATGGATGATGTGGTGTTGGCTGATGTTTTCTTGATGTTAATTGTTAGGTCAAGATTAGCAGCAGAGAATTGATCCATACTTTGTTGCATCACAGCTTCAGAGGCTGCACTGAGTGCACAGTCATCTACAAACAGAAGATCCTGTACCAACACTCCCTCTACTTTGGTCTTGGCTTGTAGCCTTTTCAAGTTGCAGAATTTGCTATTAGTGTGGTAGCTGACCTTGAGGCCATGTCCGTACTCAGTAAAGACATCTTGAAAACATAATACTAAAAAGCATGGGATCAAGGACATATCCTTGTTTCACACCATTGGTGAATGGGAAATCTCGATACCAATGTCCACTCTTCAGAACCCAGGCATGCATGTCATCATGAAATTGGTGTTCAATGCTGATGAACTTCCCTGGGCAACAAATTTTGAAATAAGTTTCCACAAACCCTTATGACTGATGGTATCAAAGGCCTTGGAAGATCTACAAACATATAAAGACCTCTGTTTTGCTCCTGGCATTTTTCCTGGAGTTGTCAGGCAACAGAAAGTTTTAGCAAACTAATTGCAGGGACATGATTGAGGTCCTGGATCTTCTTTCTGTAGGTTTCATTCCAAAATCTTTCTCCCCCTTCAGTGACCTGAAGAGAATTTGGAACTTCATGTCTTCTTTCTTGAAACTAGAAATCAGATAAACAGGATTTATTTGCTTCCAAGATCACGCAGGTGTGTAGCATTAAGCAATCAATCTTTACCAAAGTGAAGTCTTATGTAAACGGCCTTTGATATATATATATGTATATATATGTATATGTATATACATATGTATATGTATATATGTATATATAATATAATATATTCATATATACATGTATGTTTATGCATATGCATATATACATATATAGGTATAGCCACATTGTGAGTATATGTGGGTAAATGTGTACATATATGTATGTACATATACATATATATCCCCATTTTCATTTTTTCCAAGTTGGGAAGAATTGGCGTGTGTTTTTCAAAATCTTTCCTTGGAGACAAAATGAAAACATAAAGAGGCAAAATTTTAAGACTTTGATGTCTTCTTTTCAAAACTTTTGTGTTTTTTTCCATCCTATTCCCTACTACATTTGTTTCAACAGACAGTGTTATATGATCAACTGCTAGAATCAGAAGTAAAAGTACCTTGAGTTCAAACTTTACTCATTATTGAATCCTGGACAAGTTATCTCTCAGAACTCTAGGCAACTCCTTGGGACAATAAGCTGCAGAGAAATTACATTAGAAACTCTCTATATAAATCAATATCAATTAGATCCTGATCCTGACAGATAAAAATCTTGGGAAGTTTTTATTTTGGGTATTATTAGAGAAACATTAAAAGGGTTTTTTTTAATTTAATCATTGAACTGTGTGTAGGAGGCAAGTGCATTATAAATATTTATTCTAAAATATCGATTTTTCAACTCTATTTCTATAAGTAGTATTTGGATGCCCAGAGCAATGCATTTAGAAAATATATAAGAATCTCTTTGGACTACATATTGACTTAGAAAAACACGTATTAGTATATATATATATATATATATATATATATATATATATATATATATATGCTTTATTGTATTTATTTATTTATTTGGCTAATTATTTCTCAATTACATTGTAATCTACTATGAACCACAGTGAGGAAGTGCTATGGGTCATGTACTATATCAAGATATGTATTTGGACCAGAGAATAATTAGGGAAAGTATTGTCAATTAATTTCGAAATAAAGAAAAACTATTCTAGGTTAATCACTCAGCAACATGCCATTGGTAAAATAAAATAAAAAGTAAATCAATGGTTATGGATGGCTCCCAACAAACCCACTAAGATCTGGTAGAAAAACTAAAATACCTGGTTCATTGACAATGAATTTTTTGGTTTCCATATTTTTATATGGAGGGCAGTAAGCACAATTGCACATGTGAACTATTAAGAATGGAAGAGACTTCTTTTGAAGGTTTACTTACTTTACCTTTCAGAGATTTTATAAAATGACTTAGATTATATACTTTTGCTGAAACATATAGGCAGTCTCATGCTTTGGACTAGAATCTCAGGAGATATGAGACCTCATCTAACTGTGCCATAAATTATAACTAACATTTATATATATATATATATATATATATATATATATATATATATATATATATATATGATTTTGCAATTTTCAAAGGGCTTTATATAACATACATTACAATTTAAGCCTTACCACAACTGTGTAGGCAAGTGTTTTGATTTCTTTTGTTTTGTGTGGGTAGGGAGATGATTAAACTTTTGATATGAGAAGCTAACTACCTAAATACACTTAACAACTGATGTGCATTTTATCACTTTATATCCTTACAGAGCTGTCTAGGGCATAGGAAGGTAAGTGTTTTGCCCAGGGCCCCACAGGCAATATAGTGCCAGAGACTATATGACTTTCTATCTATTATATCACATTATTATAGGTGTTATCTCCATTTTGCATATGGAAAACTGAGAATCAGAAAAAAGGTTAAGTGATTTGATCATGGGCATAAAGTCTTTCATAATAATCTTCTTAAACATACATTTGACTGGGTCACTCCGCTCCTCAAGAACTTTCTATGACTTCCTGTTTCCTTTGATATAAAACACAAATTCGTTAGCTTGACATTTAAAACTCATTCATAACCTGGCTCAGTCCTATATTTCCAGGCATATTTCTCATTACAATACTTCCTTTATGAAAATAGCTTTCACATCTGTAACTTCAGCATTTTTCATTTCAGGCAAATTGACCAATTGGCTGCTTCTCCCTACACTAGACATTCCAACTCCCACCTCAGTGATTCTGCACAATTTATCTCCCATGCCTTCAAATTCCATGGGCCTCTCCTTGCTATTCTCCAAATTTGACATTCCAACTCCCACTTCCGTGACTTTGTACAGGCTGTCACTCATACCTAAAATGCACTCTAGTTGCAATTAGCAACTTTCAATAGGACTTAGGGCAAGGGTCATGGTGAGCCTTTCTGAATTTCCTTAATAGTTGGTAGTTCTCTCTCTCCTTAAACAATCATGTGCATACTTTTGAATTGACCTTCCATCCTTCACTTCACCTCTCATCTTCCTTTTCCCCTACCTCCTTCTACCCAGGATAAGGTCTTTGGGATCAAGGACTATCAAGGACTTTTATTAATCTAATATTAATTTTTGTCTCTATATAAGCAATGTAGCTTAGCAAGGACCTTGAATGCATAAAGTATGATGACCTGAAGGAAATGAATGAATGAATGAATGAATGAATGAATGTACTCTTATTAGTGAGATGGACCTCATTTGATTAACTGAATTATTAAAATTATGCAAAAGTGTTTCTGTGGAAGGCAAATAGTAAGGACAGAGTGATGTCAGCTGGATTGAATATTTTTAATATTTATATGCTAAATCTTAAAAAAGAATTAAAAGTGAATGATTCATCTTAGTGTTATGTCTACCATTGATCTTTTAGATTTAGTCAATGTGTTGAAATAATCCTATCTTGAGTCTCTTCTTCAAAGATTATCACTTAAGAAACTTCAGAGACTATCATTTAAGGAAAGTATTCTGAATGATAATGTGAATTTAAATAATAATTATATATTTAACTGATTTAATATAAATGATACTATAATTTATTGAAGAAGAAATAATAGCAATAACTTCCAGCATAGGTAGATTTCACATATCCCACAACTAAGAAGATTGTCACATGTCCCTACTATCATGTTAATTTTATCTCTATAACCTGTAGTTGTATCAGTTAGTTAACTCTCTTAACTTTTTATGACTAGATTCATTGAACCAGTATTTTTGTAAAAAAAATAAACAAAATTGTCAGTACTATAACCAGTGCAATAATACCCATAAGCAAATTAAGCAAGCTGAGATTTCCTGAAGTTAGAAATTACCTTTGATACATAAATAGTAGTAATATAAATAAATTCAGTCAAATTGTTTATATGATAGTAGCATTATTTTTGCACAGATTCCTTAATGCTATGTCAGCAATGTGCTTGACATTGGTCGGGAGGTAAGAATAAAATTCACTGAGTTTTCTGGGGTGTAATGGGAAGAACTTGAGTGAGTTTTTATTTTACTTTCCAGGCTTTAGACAATAGGGGAAAACATGTTTTGTTTTTTCAAAAAATACATATCCTGTAAGTCTTATGTAATTTTTGTGGTTGTTCACTAGTTTCAGTTTCATTCAACTCTCCCTAGCCCCATTTGGGGTTTTCTTGGCAAAGATGTTTGAGTGGTTTGTCGTTTCTTTCTCTAGCTCATTTTACCGGTGAGAACTTAAAAGAAATAGGGTGAAATGACTTACCCTGGGTAACACAAATACTAAGTGTCTGAGGTCCAATTTAAATACAGGTTTTCCTGACTCCAAGACCAGTGCTCTATCCACTGCATGACCTAGATGTCATATGATGTAATTAGTTTTTAATATAAAAATAACTCATTACAAAGATATGCAAGTAAAGCACTGTCAATGCAATATGAGAGGGGGTTAAATATTATCTCGTAGGAAGGAAGACAGGAGTTTCATATCCTTCCTTTGAAATTACCTATACTTTCTGAGCAAGTCACTTAACCTTTTGTGGAGAATCTAGAGGTTATCATGGTGGATGGATGGCTCCATCCTGGAAGCCTTGAACTTAAATCTGATCTTAGATACTAACTAGCTGCGTGACCCTGGACAAGTCACTTAACCTCTGTTTGCCTCAGTTTCTTCCTTTGTACCATGTGGATATTAATAATCATACCAGAATTATAAGAATCAGATGAGATAATTGTAATAATATATAAATAATGACACAATACCTGGAATATAATAAGTGCAATAAAATAATAATTATTTTTGTTATATGTCCAAAGAAATGTCCTAGGAATTATTTACAGTGTCACAGATGGATTGAGATCTGATAAAACTCAAACTAATCAAAACTCCTTTGCATATGTAGGTATAGTTTAAAATATAACTTAAGAAGGTTTAAAAAATACCAAATCTTAAATAAGTTCTACATAACAATTGGCACTTCACAAAATAATCATTTCTTATTGTTTTTCTTTTCATCAATGAATATTGTACATTTAATATCAGAGAAACAAATACAGAGCTATGAAGATGCCAAGTTCAGCTCAATCAATTTACTAATGACAGATCTGAAGACTGAAGAATGAAAACATTTTGTTCAAGATCATTTAAGTAATAGATAGTAGATTCAGAATTTGAATCCTTGATTAGTTTTTGATATAGAAATAGCTTCTGATTTTAAATCCAAGTGTCTTTCCATTTTATTATACGTTTCTTTTGATGCTTAGGTTGGCATATGTTTTATTTTTATACTTTGGTATCTGTTTTATTCTTGAAACTAGAAGTTTGGTTTGTTCAGAATATTTTTAAAAATTCATTTAATTGTTGTACAAAATTATATAACTTTATATTTAAATTTGTTACATTTTATTTAGTTTACTATGGTATACAGGAAATAGAAGATTGAATTCTGAATACAACTATTTTCAAAATTACTGCCAACTGCCTACCACAAAACAAATCAAGACATGCAAAAGGTTTGGGAAGATCAATGCTGTTTACTCAGCATTATGTTCTCTGTCCTTAAGTGACATATACAGTTCATCTATTATATAACTTTTGAAAATGGAGAAAAAATATTTCACAATTTTAGGTTTTTCAAAAATTATTTCAATAAATGTTTCTCATATGAGCTAATAATGTCCAGGAGGCATATGTATGTATATTCATGCATGTATTATGCATTCTAGATGTATGTGTATACACACATGCACATTATACTCATACATATATTCATATATATATATATATATATATATATATATTTCATATACCTATTTTAGTCCAACAAAAAAAACCTGTATTAAGTATCAACTATATTCCAAGAACTCTATGAGGCTCTAAGGATACAAAAACAAAGATAAAGGCATTTTGTTCCACAAGGAACACAACATTTTGTTCCACAAGGAAAACAACACAAATTCATATAAGTAAATATATTTAAGCAAAGTAAAATTTGGGGGGGGGGTGTACAATGAAATAAAAACTAACAGGAGTGAGAGGAAATCAAAAAAGGAAATGAAGCATGTTCTAACCTTAAAGGGGAAATCTCATCTTCCTAATTTCCTCAAAAGATTAACCTAAACATTCCTTAGTACATGAAGTCTTCCCTGATGATGACCCTTCTTGCTAATGCCTCTCCTTGAAATTGCAAGTGTGTGCATGTGTCAGTGTGTGTGATATTAGAGAACCATGCCTGAAGTCAGGAATAACTGAGTTCAAATCTGACTTCTAACATTTACTAATTGTGCATAACCTTGGTCAATTCACAACTCCGTTGACTTTATTTTCCTTATCTATAAAATGAGCTGGAGAAAAAAAAATGGAAAATCAATCCAGTATTTTTGCCAAGAAAACCTTACTTGAAGTCAAGAAGAATAAGGCATGTTTAAAACAACTAAACAATAACTACACCTACCCACAGAGAAAGATACAAACAGGCACACATAAGAGTAGATACCAAATATATGTATACATTTATGTCAATTCATGTACTTTATATATACTTATATTATACATACATATATTCTATGGGTTTATGAGTATATGTTCATATTTTTTATGTGTTCCAGTTTTTCTTTCTGTACAATGTAACATCCTTGATATCAGGACCAAATTAAATTTTTTCAATGCCTATCATCTGACATATTGCATGGGATAGCTTGCCGCAACATAGGTACTTGATAAATATTTATATGTTAATTAATTAAAAGATACTAGAGAATATATTATTATTAAAGTAGTGGTATTGAAGTAAAAAAAGCATTGAACATAGTCAGAAAAACTCAGTTTCCTGTCCTATATCCCTCATGAACTATGTGACCTTGTCTCAATAGTTTCATAGGTAAAATGAAAATAATATCAATGCTGCCTATGCCATAAACTTATCACAACACTCAAATGGTTGAATATAAGTAAAGTGTTTTTGACAGCAAACACATAAAATACTTATATACAAGGTTATACACAGACAATAGTATTCTCTCTGGACTGAACTTTTTCTTATGCAAGTCATCACTCATAGAAATTGTTGAATTGTGACAATATATTTGTGGAAACAATTATAATCTACTAGCCATACCTTATTTATAACTTTGACATATCCCAGTGATCACAGCACTTGATATATTTTTCAAAATTTCTTTGATAGTTTCCAAGAATTGTTCTGATAATTGACATGCCTGAGTTTCTGTAACTCCAGAGGAGGTATAAATATTCCTAGAGATTTCTTCAAATAGGCAAAAATTTTCTTTGTTTTTCCTGCTTTCTTCCTGCAATATGTCAGATATAGAAATGTTTTAACAGGATTTCACATGTGTAATTGACATCACCCTCAGTGAGTGAGGGAGGTGTGGTAGAAAGGGAAAGAATTTGGAAATCTATAATACTTTGGGCATAGTTCCAAATTGTTCTCCAAAATGGTTGGACCAGTTCACAAATCCACCATCCATTCATCAGAGTATCTATCCTCTCTATCCCCTATAGCATTTGTTATTTTTGATGGGTGTAAGTTGGTGAGTCTGAGATGTATCAATAGTGGTATAGAGCATATTTTTGATATGACCATAAATAGACCTGATTTCTTCTTCTGTAATCTTTGTGTTTATATCCTTTGACCATTTATTAGTTGGGGAATGACTTTTATTATTTTTAAATTTGACCCAGTTTCTTATATATTTGGGAGATGAGACCATTATCAGAAAAATTTGCTATAAAATATTTGATATTATATTCTCAAAACAACAGCAAAATGTCTAGGTTTATGTTAATCTTGCTCCTCTTCAGAAAGTATCAACTTTTGACCTAATAGAGGAGTGGATACAAATGTTTATAAGTATATATTATGTATGATGTATGATGCATATCATATATATATATATATATATATATATATATAGAGAGAGAGAGAGAGAGAGAGAGAGAGAGACAGAGACAGAGACAGAGACAGAGAGACAGAGAGAGACAGAGAGAGAGGTGTATTATCAGTCCCTCCATTAGACAGACACACAAATCATGGACCCACATACAAATTCTATGGTCAAGACATACATCTTATTATTGAGTATACATTTTACCATTCATGTCTTTCCCCTAGTTCTACCAGAGAATCTAAATACTTTATTAGATTCCCCTACACTCATACATCTATACATTTAATAAATGGATGCTGGATATAATTGAACTGAATTACTAGTCTCAGACTCAAATCAACCAACCAATAAACATTTGTTAAGTGACTCATTTTTGCCAGGCATTGTACTAAGCATTAAGGATACAATGAAGGGGAAAAAACATTCCCTTCTACCTTCCGGTAGCTAACCATTTAATGGATTAAATAAAAATCTTCCTTGCTATTTAATTGGCAAGCTGCTAGCATTCACTTTGAAAACCAAATCAAATCTAAGGGTATCTTTGACTTAGTTTTGAATTACACATTTTATGGATTTTGCTTTTCTGTTGCCTATCCTGGAAGATATAGGGCAGTATTTTTATTTTTTTCCTATCTTTTTAAAAAATAAAACTGAGGTATGAGACAAATTGGGCTTTCTCTTTCCCCAAGATATCAAGAGCTTCGATATTGCTAAACTGATTTTCTCAAACAAATAATTAAACTTTAATAGATTACTATAATTTATTTTAATTTATTCTTTTACTCAATGGGAACTAATTGGCATTGGCAGAATTTTAATAGGTAGGGCAGGATTTACAGTAAAGGAAATAAAGTCTATGAAGAAATACAAATTTGTTTGCTTAAGGTAAGTAGCCCTTAATTTAGTTCTTTCCTATAAAATCCCTTATGGTTCTTAGGATGCCTCAATTGAGGCATGGCACATCCTAGATTAAATAAAAGATAAATAACAGATTTTAGTCACAAATAAAAATCAACATTTTATTTAGAATTCAGAGATCACACAAAGTTATACAGAATTAGAAGGCTAGGAATAAGTGTTTGAAAACAATAAATTATATAACTGTCTTCTCAAGTAAAGGTTCTGATGTGTTTGATGATGTACTTGCTCTGTTGACAAAAAAAAATCCTAATTGTTTTTCTGGTAAATAAAATGGATATAGAGAAGAGGGATTAGATTATCATTTAGAATGGATCAAAGAGTTTATCAAATTTAAACCTTAAGTGATGAGCAAACCCCTTTACAAATTAAGTAGTCACAAAAATTTTAGTTGAATAATTTCAGTTATCAACAACTCAATAATGTATAAAATAATAATAATAATAATAATGATGGTGATGAAGTTGAAGTTAACATTTATATAGAGTTAAGTATGTGCCTAGTACTTCACAATTATTTCATTAGGTCCATATAACTAACCTGATGGTAGGTGCTATTATCACTTTAATTTTACAGATGAGAAAATTGAGACAGAGTTGAGCCTAGAATTGAATTGAGATCATTACTCCAGATGAGACACACTGTCCCTTATACCACCTGCAGGTTTTTCCATTTATTTTTAGAAACTTCTCATAATTATGAAATTGTTCATTATATTGATCTGATATGTACCTTCTTGTAACTTTTGCCAGGGATCATAGTACTGCCTTTGGAACTCACATAATAACCCTCTGAATACTTATATACTCTAATACCCTTCCTAAGTCTTCTATTCTATATATTAGAATACTCATCTCTCTAGTTCCTTCTGAATCAGTTTGATTAAAAGAAAAATGTGAAAATGAAATAAATCTACTTGGGAATGATTTCTTCAGTAAAATTTGGGATTCTTTTGAGAAACGTATCCATTATCTAAAATTTTCTAAATTGTTTTTCATCAACTTTAGCTCCATGTGTTCAGATAGATGACTAAACTACCCCATACTGATAATTGTCTGTTCCTTTCACACAAAATTACACCACCACCACCAACAACAACAACAACCATTCTTTGAATCAGTCTTGATAGAGTATTCATTTGATGTATGATCTTGAATTTATTGACCTTTGGGTTTGTGAAATCTGTTGTGGGCATGTATGTTGAAATTTCTCATACTTTAGTACTTAGATTATGGTTGTACATTACTATTCTCCATATAAGGCTTTATAGCAGATGTCCATGGAAGCTTGTTTTTCATTTTTAATTTAAACTTATTACTGTCCACATTATTTCACCACCTTAAACTAGTTCAGTATCAGAATTTATTTCACTAAGGAATTCAATATGTAGCAAAATTTATCTATTAAAATGATTTGCAGAATATTCTTTTCTTACCCCAAAAGACAAAAGACTAATATTTTATTTCACTCATCCTAAAACTACTCAGTCAGTGAAATTGTGATAAATTCCCTAAATGGAAAAAAAAATCATGAAAACAAAATCCAAACCAAAATCTCCCCCAAGCAAAGAAATTAGATAAAAATGCTTCCATATGTCAATTCTTTTGGGGTTTTTTCTTACAAATTTTGTCAAAACCTAAATCAGTTTCCATTGAGATAATCATATGATTTCTTTTGCTTTTATTACTGATATGGTCAATTATATTGGTTAATTTCCTAATAATGAATCATCCATATCCTCCTGGTCCAAATCTCACCTGATCATGCTATATTATCCTATCAATAACTTCTTGTAATCTTGTTGCTAAATTTTTATTTAAAATCTTTGTACCAATATTTATTAGGGAGGATGGGGTCTATAATTTTTTGTCTGTTTTGGTTCTTCCTGGTTTAGGTATCAGCACTATATTGATATCATAAAAGAAAAGGAATTTGGCAGAACTCCTATTGTTTTTAAAATTGATTATATAGAATTAAAATGAATTGTTCCTTAAATGTTTGGTAGAATTCACCTGAAAATTAATCTGGTCTTGAAGATTTTTTTTCTTGGGAAGTTTATTGATGGGTTCTTCAATTTCTTTTACTGAAATGGAATTCTTTAAGTATTTTATTTCTCCTGTAAATTTAGGCAGCTTATATTTTTATAAACATTCATTCATTTAACTTAGATTGTCTAAGTGACAAGAGAACAAAGGATAAAACACTATTATCATCCCTTTTCCCTTTCCCTTTTCTTTTTATATTTAGCTTTACTTTTACTTTTGCCCCTTCTTCCCTCCACCCACTACTTGCCAGCAGAGTAGGATATGTATTTAAACCCAACTGGAAATATATGTTATTCTCTGGGCCAAATCTGGTGAGTGTAAGATTTACTTAAGTTTCATACTCTCCCTTCTTTCCCTCTGTGTCTCTTCATGTGGTATTATTTATCCTCTAATTGCTCACCTTCTTCTAGTATATTCCTTTTCATATCTTCATTATTTTAGCCCTGTCTTGTACCCAGATGGTGCAATGGATAGAGCACTGACCATGGAATCAGAAGAACAAGGGTTCAAATCTAGCTTCTGACACTTTCTAGTTGTGTGACCCTGGGCAAGTTACTTAACCCTGATTGCCCCACATTAAGGGCCATCTGAATTTCAGGTCATTGGACCCAGATGGCTCTGGGAAGAAAGAGTGGTCATCTACAAAAATGAAAGACAAACATCATTATTATTATTATTATTATTAATCTTTTAATTAGTACTGTTAGAAGTATAATTCTCAATAGTGGATTGATAGATCTATAAGCAACATTACCTCATTGGCACTTCATACCCACAGCATCTATCCAAGTACAATCCCCTCATCTGTTCCACTAGAAATATACTTCTCAAGAGCTATAAAAATCATCAAATTGTAAACCTCTTTTCAAGTACACTCTATAGAAATACACCCTTCATGAACTAAAATATCAGGTAAATCAAAATGATCTACTTATACCAAGTCCCTCTGAGTATACTCCCCCTTAATTGTAGCTATAGACTCTCTAGGTACACTCAGTTCTCCCCCCCCCCTAATTCCTATAGCAATACAACCCTTTTGAGCTAAAATATCATGTAAAGCAAAATCACATCATGATTTACATATACTCACACCTTCAAAGTATTCTCCCTCAAATTATAATTAACCATTGAGAGATAAAGTATCAGCTATAGCATCATCACTTTCATGGTCATTCCATACTTATAACCTCTCACTAAGGATATTTCTTTTAACTATTTTAAAAGAATTGGTTGTCCTGAATTATATCTGGCCACTGGACCCAGATGACTTTGGAGGAGTAAGTGAGGCTGGTGACTTAGCACAGTAATCCCTCACTCAAATCCAATCCATGTGCTTGCTATGGCATCACCTCCCTTATGTCATGGTCTTCTTTGAAAATGAAGGACGGACATTGATTGATTTTAAGAGAAATAAAATTTTCAAGGAATTTAAACATTGAATTCCCTTGTAAAGATGTAAAGAGTTTAAATTTTTTGACTAACATTCTGTTCCCCCTTTCTATTTATCTTTTTATACATTTCTTGAACCTTATATTTGAAGATCAAATGTTCTATTTAGTTCAAGTCTTTATATTGGAAAATTTTGAAATTCATTTATTTCATTGAAAGTTCATTTCTTCCCCTGAAAGAATATGCTGCATTTTTCAGAGTAAATTCAAGGTCTTTTACTCTCCAGAATGTCATATTCCAGGTCCTATGATACTTTAAAGTTGAAGTTGGCAATTTCTGCATAATCCTGATTGTATTGTGGGATTTAAATTATTTCTTTCTTGGATGCATTGATAGCTGAGAATTCTGAAATTGTATTCCAATATTCTTTGGGGGTTTTTTTCTGTAATCTCATTCTGGAGGTGATCAGTGGATTCTTTAAAGTGATATTTTGTCTTCTTGTTCTAGTATATTGAGGCAGTTTGCCATGATAATTTCCTGAGATATTTTCCAGGATCTTTTCCTGATCATGAATTTCAGGTAGATCAATAATTTGCATATTATCTCTACTGGATCTATCTTCCAGATCATTTTTTTCTAAGAGATATTTTACAATTTTTTCTATTATCTTTGCAACTTTTTGGTTTTGCTTGTTGGAATCCTGGTGTTTCATATCATCATCAGTTCCCATTTGTCCAATTCTAATTCTTAAGGTTTTATTTTCTTGTTAGTTTTTGTGTTTCCTTTTCTACTTGGTTAATTTTACTTTTTTTATTTATTTTTTATTCTCATTTTGTACATATGTTTTTCTTTACATTAATAAAATATACTTGTTTACAAGTAAACAAAATACCCCTCCCCCCATGAATATAGATAGACTTGCTTGGGCAAAAAAGTAAAGGGAGGAGAAAAAAAATTAAAATTAAAAAAAATAATAGTAATATTTGTAAGTATGGCCAGGTGGCGCAATGGATGAAGCACCAGCCCTGGAGCCATGAGCACCTGAGTCCATATCCAGCCTTGTAAACCCAATAATCACCCAGCCATGTGACATTCAAGCCACCCAATCCCCACTGCCCTGCAAAAACCAAAAAGAAGAAAAAAAAAGACCCAAAATAAAATAAAATAGTAATAATAGTAGGGGTGGCTGGGTGGCAGACAGAGCACTGGCCCTTGAGCCAGGAGCACCTGGGTCTGAATCCAGCCCCAGACACCCAATGATCACCCTGCTATGTGGCCCCAGGCAGGCCACCCAGCCCCACTTGCCCTGCACCCTCCCCCAAATAATAATAACAAAAAATGTGTTTCAGTCTTTGTTCCAACACCATCAACTCTGTCGTGAGTGGATCACATTCTTTACGATAAGTTCATCACAAAAGTTACTTCCATATTTTTCCAACGTTGTCATTGCTGATTGCAACTCCCTCCTTTCTTATTGCTCCAGTACCATGTACTATATATTCTCTCTCCTTTCACTCTGACTCTGCTGTAGGGTTGCTGAGTGGCACAGCAGACAGATCCCTGGTCCTGGAGCCAAGAAGCCCTGAGCCCCCATACCACCCCTTAGGCCCAGAATCCACCTGGCCCTATGGTCCTGGGCAGGCCATCCAATCCCAGCCTCTTGCAAGAAGTAAAAAAAGAAAATGTGTTATATCTGACCACTGTCCCCCCATGATCCATCCTCTCCTCCTTTATTCACATCCCCACCCCTTACCCCTGCTCCCCCCTCCTTCTTACTCCAGTTGTCTATACACCATTGAGTATATTTGCTATTTCCTCTCCTAGCCACCTCTGATGAGAGCAAAGGTTCCCTCATTCCCCCTTGCCTCTCCCCTTCCATATCATTGCAATAGCTCATTGTAATAAAAAAAAGTCTTATTATGTGAAATAGCTTGGACTATTCCCCCTCTCCTTTTTCTTTCACTCATTCCATTTCCCTTTTTTTCTTATTGACTCCATTTTTACACCATATTTTATCTTCGAATTCAGCTTTCTCCTGTGCTTCAACTATAAAAGCTCCCTCTACCTGCTCTATTAACTGAGATGGTTCATATGAATATTATCAGTATCATTTTTCTACACATGCAGTTCATCCTCATTAAGTCCCTCATATTTCCCCCCCTCTCCTCCAATCTCCATGCTTCACCTGAGTCCTGTATCTGAAGATCAAACCTTCTGTTCAGCTCTGGTCATTCCAAAAGGAACCTTTGAAATTCCCCTGGTTCATTGAAAGTCCATCTTTTTCCCTGGAAGAGGACATTCAGCCTTGCTGGGTAGTTCATTCTTGGCTGCATTCTAAGCTCTTTTGCCTTCCAGTATATTGTATTCCAAGCCCTACGAGCTTCCAATGTAGCTGCTGCTAAGTCCTGTGTGAACCTGACTGCAGCTCCATGATATTTGAACTGTGTCCTTTTGGCTGCTTGTAATATTTTCTCTTTGACTTGGGAGTTCTGGAACTTGGCTACAATATTCCTGGGGGTGGGTTTTTTGGGATCTCTTTCTCAGGGGGATTGGAGGATTCTCTCCATTTCTATTTTGGCCTTTGCTTCTAGAATATCAGGGCAATTTTCCTGTAGTAATTCTTTGAAAATGATGTCAAGGCTCTTTTCCTGATCATGACTTTCAGCTATTCCAATAATTTTCAAATTATCTTTCCTAAGTCTGTTTTCCATATCAGTTTTTGAGATATTTCACATTTTCTTCTAATTTTTCATTTTTTTTGGTTTTAAAGTATCAATTCCTGATTTCTGTTAAATTCATCAATCTCCTTGAATTCTATTCTTTGTCTGAAGGATTTATTCTCCTCAGAGAGTTTTCTTATCTCTTTTTCCATCTGGCCAATTTTGCTTTTTTAAATCATTCTTCTCCTCAATAACTTTTTGAACTGTTTTATCCATTTGACCTAAGCTGTTTTTTAGCATGCTATTTTCTTCAGCATTTTTTTGGATTTCCTTGACTAAGCTGCTGACTTCATTTTCATGTTTTTCCTGCATCTCTCTCCTTTCTTTTCCCAGTTTTTCTTCTAACTCCCTCATTTGATTTTCAGTCTTTTTTGAGCTCTATCATAGCCTGAGCCCAATTTCTGTTTTTCTTAGAGTCTTTAGATGCAGGAGCTTGTGCTTCCTCATCTTCAGACTGAGTATTTTGATCCTTCTTGGGCTCATTTGCAAAATATTTCTCAATGGTCTTCCTCTTGTTTCTTTGTTCATTTTCCCAGCCTAAGCCTGTTTTTTGGCGGGTGCTTCCTGAGCTTTTGGGACACTCCCACAAGGGTCTCAGTGTGTGAGGCTCTGTCCTCCCTCCTGGTCTGTGAATGACCATAGGCGCCCCCCTCTGCCATGGGGCTGAGGTGGGGGGGGGCCTTGCTGTTCTATGGGGGGGCCTAGACTGCAATCAGGATCTGAATGTGGTCAGAGCCCCAGAGTCCTGTTCCAGAGGCAGAGGACAGAGCTCCACAGTCTCTCTCTCTTCACTCCCTTCCCTCAGCTCAATGGGCTCATGCCCTGGGGGCTCCTGCTTACCGGCTCCACATGCTTCTGTTTCTGGGTCTAGACTGCTGAAAGACCAGGCTGCTGGCTGTGTGCCCTGAGCGCTGGGCTCCAAGTGCTCACTCTGGCAGAGGTCCCCTGCTGTTCCCCCACTTTGTGCCGGTGCTCCCTGGGGTGCAGCTCAGGAGACTCCCCAGCTGCTGTAAGCTGCAGCTCCCAGCGCCCTGGGGCTGTCTCTGGGAGGCTGAAGTTCTTTGGCTCTGGTGGGCCTCCCCTCTGGCGGGCCACCCCTCCGACCCCGGGAAGCAGAGCCCTTCTGCTCTTTTCCAGGTTACCTTGAGTAGGAGAACTGCCTCACTGGATCCCTTTGTGGGTTCTGTCTCTTGAAAGTTTAGTTAGAGTCCTTAGTTTATGAGTTTTTATCAGAGAGCTCCTAAGACTCGATCCCTTCATGTCGCCATCTTGGCTCCGCCCCAATTTTACTTTTTTGATGAGTTAGATTCCTTGTTTAGTTGATCAAATATAATTTTTGGTGAGTTATAGTCTTTTCCCATTTAGTCGATTTTACTTTTAAAGGAGTTTATTTCTTCAATGTTCATAATTCTCCTGCATGATTCTTATTTCTTTTCATAATTTTTCTTTTTCCTCTCTTCTTTAATTTTTTAAAAATCCTTTTTTGAGTGCTGCTAAGAAAGGCCAATTCATAAACCCCTTTGAATTCTCACATGTAGGCATTTTGTCATTGCTTTCCTCTTCTGAGGTTGCATTTTTATCCTCCTGATCAGAAAAGTAGCTTTCTGTGGTTACCTTGTTTTTTTTTTTTTGCTCATGATATACTTAGAGAATCCTAGAGAATCAACTTTAAAAAATAAATTGAAGCAATGAATAACATACAAAATTGAAAGGTATCAAAAGAACCTACATAAATCATTGACAGAAATTATTAACAAAAATTAACAGGAAGATATAGAGAAATTCCATTAAAATAACTGCAGGCAATATAAAATAATTAGAAATCTACCTGCCAAGACAAATGCAGAAGTTTCATGAATGCATTTGCAAAACATTTTTTCATGCAAATACAGGCAGAGCTAAATAAATGGAAAATATAAATTGCCAAGCCAATATCATCAAAATGACAACTGCTAATCTAATTAGTTTTTCCAATATTATATCAACAAAACTATCAAAGAGATAGAAAAGATATTAACATAATTCATCTGAAAAGCAAGAGATCACTATATCAAGGAATCAATAAAAAATTTGAGGCAAAGTGTCCTAGTATTACCAGATTTCAAACTACAGTACAAAGTGGTAATCATCCAAACAATGTGGTACTGACTAAAGAATAAAGTGCTGGATCAATGGAACAGATTACATGAATAGTACACATTTGTGTGATCAAAGTAATCTAGTGTCTGATAATAGTAATCTAGTGTCTGATAAACTCATAAATCCAAGCTTTGGGGGTAAGAAATTACCTAAGCTTGCTGGTAAAACAAGAAGATGGTTAGGTAGAGGTTTGTAATGTATAGCTAGCAGAATTTATTATCAGACAAGAGATGTAGAGGATCATGGAAAGTAAGATAAATAATTTTGATTACATAAAATTAAAAAGTTACTTCACAAACAAAACTAATGTAGTCAAAATTAAAAGGAAAGCAAGAAATTGGAATAAAATTGCAGCAAGCATCTCTGATAAAAGCCTCCTTTCTCAATTCTATAAGGAACTGAGCAAAATTCATAAAAAAGTTCTATTACTCAGTTGATAAGTGATCAAAGACATGAACAGGCAGTTTTCAGAAGAAATCAAGGCTATCAAGAGTCAAGCAAAAAGTGCTCAAAATCACTACAGATTAGAGAAACACAAATTTAAAGGACTCTGAGATACCAGATCACATCTATGAACTTGGCTAATGTGACAGAAAAAGGGAAATGACTAATACTAGAGGGGGCTATGAAAAATTTTAACACTAATAAACTGTTTTTTGGAGATATGAATGTTCTAACAATTCTGGAGACTAATTTGAAACCCAAAGTACCATTACCCTGTGCATATTCTTTTACCTAGCAATAAGTGTTTGCATCCCAAATGGATCAAAGAAAAGGAAAAAGAACCCATTTATACAAAAATATTTATAGTAACATTTTTATGGTGGCAAATAATTAGAAATTAAAGAGTTGCCCATTAATTGGGGCATGGCTGAACAAATTGTGGTATAAAATTCCTATAGAATATTATTATACTATACACAATGATGAGTGTGATAATTTCACAATAACCTGGGAAGACTTGCATAAAATCATACAAATTGAAGTGAGCAAAACAAGGGGAAAATTGTACTGTAGTAGTAACATTATTGTAGATATGAACAATTGTGGAAGACTGAACTATGCTCCTCTAGACATTGATCTAATAAAATTACAAAAAGTCCATGATGAAAAAGGCTATCCACTTTTAGAATGAGAACTAATGAAGTTTAAATGAAGCTTGAAGAAGTATTATTTTTACTTTATTCTTCTTGATTTTCAGATTTGTATTTTCTTTTGTATCATAGCTAAAAAAGCTATGTTTTATGAGTCTTCACATGCATAATAAACAGGATAGGAAATTGCTTGGCCCTCTCAAAGAGGGAGAGAAAGAATTTGTAACTCAAAATTTTAAAAATGAAGGTTAAAAAATATCTACATGTCATTGGGAAATATATAATGAAATAAAACTATGTTAAAAATCAAGTTAGAGCAACTATAGATAGAGTTTTTTAAGGAGACATTTTTTATAAATAGATATTTGTAAATAATATCACATGTAACATTTGATAAATAAGCATCATATCATTTTTAATAGTAATATATAAATGACTGGTCAGAATTTTTCTTTGATGGCATTTAAATATGCTAACTATTACAAATATATCCAAGGTTAGGAGAGATGAAACTTTTTCAAACTCTTATATTTGACTGATTCTTTCAGAGAATGATCCTTTATGTAAAATGTTTAAGTACATTTCTAATTGCAAGTTTAATATGAATAAGAAATATGGTTTAAGATCACAACTTGAGGCGGCTAGGTTACATAGTGGATAGAGCACTGGCCCTGGAGTCAGAAGTACCTGAGTTCAAATCCAGCCTCAGACACTTAATAATTACCTAGCCATGTCACCTTGGGCAAGCCACTTAAAACCATTGGCTTGCAAAAAAAAGCCTAAAAAAATCACAACTACTCTGAAACACTAGCAAGTGTTCCCATTTAGAAGAATCTAGATAAAAATATTCTGCTAGTTGTTTACATTTTTGTATATCCCAAAACTCTTTATATGACTCAGTTGTACAAAATTCCTGTAAAATCATTTGAATGAACTGTGAATGTATAAATGTTCCATTGGAGATCAACTGTTTAAAATGGAGATCAATTTTTAAAAAGTAGACAATGTATACTTAATGGTATGATGTATTTGAATATTTTATATTTTATGTACTGCAGCATATATCCTTCAAAACTACATAAAACAGGCATGCATCAAGGAAAATATTTGAATATATCAAGAAAGAACAATAAATGAACATGTTCATAAGATTCTGGCAAAGTCCTTGAAAACCACAACCATTTAGAATAAATGCACATTTTAACTGTCACTAATAAGGAGTTTAAAACAAAGAAAAGAGATTGAACAAAATAATGATCAAAGAAATTTTAAATTGACTATGTCAGATGGCAAGTAGACAGTCATTAAATTATTTTACATTTTGAAAAACAGATATGAAAAGCAATCCAATTTCCAATTTCTAACTTCTTTGAAATCCCAAGTTAAAGAAAACTCTCTCTCTCTCTCTCTCTCTCTCTCTCTCTCTCTCTCTCTCTCTCTCTCTCTCTCTCTCTCTTCCACTAGCACATCTCTCCCTACTACCTCTGTATTTATTTCAATGCTCCAAGTTCACTTTCTTAGCCAAATATTTATTAACATGGATTTGTGTCAATTTGTGATTTCATTTCTCAGTGCCCCAAAAAACATACAGTGCTCTGAAGATAGAGAATGTGCTTTAGCTAAATATACTGTAGAATTAATGTAAATGTTAGAAGCAGGAACTGCTTAAGGATTCTTTCTTAGTTATTTGATTTAGTTGAGTATAGCTTGTGTTTACTGCGTTTAAAAACCTTGCTTTGAATTTCATATCTTATGAAAACTGAAAATTATAAGATGGATGAATCTTAATGAGATTAGGATATTTTCAGAAGATCTGTCTATATTTAAACATCTGATTATCTATTGAATTTGAGAATTTAACTTTATATAGATCAAGAATTATCATGTGCTTTAAAATAAGTACCGATTTGTTGTATAACAGAAAATTGGTTAAAATCCTGTCTCAGAGAATTATTAGCTCTGTGGTTGACTATCGTACCTACTTCATGGGAGAAAAAAAAACTGAATAGTTATGAGATTGGATTAAGAAAGTGGGAAGAAATGGTTCTTCTGCCCTGATCTTGGGCAATATCTTGAAGGTTTCATTTCTGAGGAAAGATATAAAATATGTCTAGAATAAAGTAATGTGAGTCCTTGAAAACTTAAAATCAGTTGAATGATTTGAATTGAATTGAATGAATGTATTTAACCTGAACAAGAGAATATTTAAGGGAGATAAAATAGTAATATTCAAGGACTTGAAGGATGGTCAAGTAGTACAGAAATTATATGTATGATCCTTGACTACAGAGAGCATGAGAAAAGGCATATTTTCTTGTTTTTTTTTTTTTCTAGACCTGTGACTTCATTGTTTTAGATAACTTTCAGTGTGGAAATTTTCTTTATCAATGCAATTAAATCAAGTCAACACTTCTTAAAATATTTACTATTTTTCCAGGATCTGTACTAAGTTCTGAAAATACAGCTACAAGTGGAAAGAAATAATTACCCTGCTGTCCAAGTAAGTGTAGTCTTAAGAGGAAAGACAAGTAAAGGTACTGAAAAATGGAAATTTAAGAAGTCCCAGGAGTCAAGAGTGGAGCTGGAAGAGAAATGAAGAAAGGATCATGGAAATAGGCTAAACATTTCCTCAAAATCAAAATACAGTACCTTGGAATCTTAAAGAGTTACTGGGGACACAGAAAAGTTGTGAATTGCCAAAGAGTAATACAGTCAGTATGTAAAAGAGGTGAAACTTCAATCCAAGTCTTCCTATCTCTGAGGGTAGCTCTCTGACCAATATACCAGGCCACCTCCCTTATGATTTCATATAGTTAAACAAAGGTTACCAAAACATGAAAACTTTCAACAAGAAACTGATCACTTTTTAATTTAAATATTCTTCTATGGTTATCATGAGTAACTTACCCATGGTTATCTCCACTCATTTAGGTGAACGATTTTGTTAGTCTTTTTGCAGTGATTAATAGATGCTTCAGGAGATAATAATTTGAATAGAGAAGGATTAACAAAAACTCTTGGGAAAATTGCTAAAACCATCAAAATTCCTGGAATAACAACTTTCTGATTGTGTTACAAAAGTCAAATGTTAAAAGAAGAATGATTTAACCCAAGGCATTGTGTGAAGCATACATTCTAGTAAAAACTCAGAGAAATAGACAGACTGAATATTAGAAGAATAAAGAAAAAGGAGGATTTTTTTCTCATCTAATTTGATGACTAGTGGTATTGGATATTTTACTTTTTTCATTTTGTTTTTTTCATTTTATTTATTTATTTATTTAAGGCAATGTGGTTAAGTGACTTGTCAAGGTCACACAGCTAGGCAATTATTAAGTGTCCAAGGCAGGATTTGAACTCAAGTACTCCTAAATTCTAATCCTAGTAGCAGTGTGGAAGGGAAGTGAATAAGCATTTGCATTTATTTTTCATAAATATATTTGCTGATAAAACTAGGAGATAAGGAGAGTTCTATCTTCATTATATAGGAGAAGAAACTGAGACAAAATAGAGGATGAATGGTTTGTCAGTACTCTATCCACTGTGCCACCTAGATGCCCTGGATTTTACTTCTTAAAATAAGCAATAGGAAAAGAAGACAAAAAGAAAAAGAAGAAAAGAGAAAGAAGTAACACCTCAGCTATACACTTCAGCTGAAGCCAGAAGCTACATCCTTAAAGTGTCTAGGGGAAGAGTGATTGGAAGTAACTAGCAGCAAACATGGTACCAGTCAAACAATCCAATACTACCTGTAGGATTCACAATGTCCATTAGAGAAATGAGTCTGGAAGAGATTGCATGTCATAAGAGACTGTGAGGAAGCATTTATAACTGAAATAGCATTCTAATAACATAATCAAAAGACTTTAACCCCCTCTACATGAATATGTACTCTCTACATATATTTCTAATGTATGTTGTTCTTTCCACTGATTATATGCCTATTTGTTGGAGAGTATGTCCAAGTGTTTTGATGAATTTTTTTTGCTACTTCTCTTATTATTATTCTTGCTATAAATGTTTTTGAATTAACTATGTTCTTTGACTGAATAGCTCATGTAAACACACTGGTGGGGACTCATGATTTATGATTTTCAGCAGACTACCTTTATTTAGGGGACCATTATTCAAGTTGCAGATGCCCCACTCCCAGGAATTACATTCTACTTCAAAGTTTCCAAAATATTTCCCTTTCTACAATCTTTAAAATGAATTGGTGAAGTAATATCTTCCTTCTGCAGAAGAACAAACAGATTCAGAGAAATTAAGTGGCAATCCTAAAGTTAGAGAAGTTAAGTGGCAAACCTGAAGTCAGTACTATTGCAGGCCAGAGATAGGACTTGATTTCAAGTCTGACTTTGAGTCCAATGTTTTCCCAGTTCACCAGATCAATGTGATGATAAGAAACAATCCCTATCATATGAAACATGATCTAATAGAGATGTCTTATTATATGAATAAAAATTCAGGGAATAATATGAATTAGTGAGTTTATATAAAGGACATATGAAAATTCCATATTTACTCAACTACATCATTTAGAGGTCTCCTTCCTAAATAATTATAATGGATGGCATCAAAATAGTGTTTTGGGGGTTTCCAAAGTCCCTTTTCATTAATTTGTTCTTCACGTCAAACTTCTGACTGCACAATATTATCATTCAATTTCTAAGTTAGAAACTCTTAACTAGTAGTAGAACCAGAATTTTTGATCCCACCTCACTAATATACAAACTGATATTCTGAACTATCCCCCCCCCAAAAGAGACAAGAGTAGATTATACAAAGAACAGAGAACATGCACAAGGCAGGAAAGGTTGTATTCTTTTTTAGTTTGAGGCTTTTTTATTTAGACTGTTGGCTAAATTTAGAAGGAATTGGGGTGGCTGAAAATTGAGTGAAGGCAAAGGTACTAAAAACAAAACAAAACAAGGAGTCACACTATAGTGAGAGGAACTGAAGAAGAAAGACAGTCAAGTGGTGACAAGAGAAGCATTGTTGCTAATGTTCCATTGGGCCCTATGCCTGATGGAATGAAGCCTTTCTGGCTCAGATATCCTTTCCAGAAGGTTGACACCATCCAAGTTCCCTACTGTTAGCCAGTTCTCCTTCACAGAGTTACTCAATTATGTCTGAAAGTCTCTATCATTATTAAATATGTTTACAATAGCCACAATGATCAGATTTTTGAAATAGATTTTTTCAAGTTATGCTAGAACACAGTGGCAGTTTGGGAACTCAACAGAGGAATATCAACAACATTCAATGCAAACAGTTTTTATTCTCCTTAAAAAGGGACCGTGAAGGATAAACTTTTCTATCAGAGTTAATGTAGTTACTAAGGCTCCAGAGTACAAACACCTACATATTATGCTACCCTGTTACTAGGTAGAATGATGAAAAAGTCTTTCCAAAATCTAATATTTTTGGAAAGCAAGGGCTTTAATTTTCACACTGACTTCAAAAGATGAAAGACACATTATTTAAAAATTATTAAATTTCCCTGGAAAATAAAGGATTTTGGAGAATATAGCACATACTTTAAGAGAGCAAGTAGATCAAAAGTTTTTTTTTTTCAATCCATTTGAATATGGATTTTACTACATTTTTTCTAGATGACTAATATTCTTAATTCTACAGTCTATAATGGGACCCTGGTCCCTGTATTTCTCCACAATAGTCTTAGTTTTCCATAAAGGGCAATAAAATAGGCCCTGATATTGATTGGCTCCTAACTCCTTTGATACAGTTTCCTGATACAAACTCCCACACATGTGGAGTTGGGACACCTTGGACTTGGCAAATATCTAAAGACCACTCATATTACCTTACCCTGTTCTGCTTCCCAGATACTTTTCTATACAGATATGGTGAAGTGAAGGAAAGGGATTCATGGCCAGAGAAATTGTTACCTATCACATAACCTGGTTGTCTTATGGCAAAGTAAATTCCTTGGAAATACTTAGCATTATAAGTGCCTCACTGTATCTCATCATGGAGCTTGAACTAATAGTGTACCTCCACTATGTTTGCTCCATCATTGTCCATGCCAACAAATTCAAGAATTTAAGAGATTACATAGGGTTAATGGGGGTCAGGCAGTGTATAAATTAAAGAAGGGGAAACAATAAGTGATGTTACATCTTTTTAGTATTCAGCATTATGCTGTTGACACTGACTAAGATTTTTTCTTTAGGGACCAAGAGTTAAATCAAAAAAAAAAAGGAATCTGAGACCCCGTAGACAAAAGCTAAAATATGATGAGGGAGCATTTGTTATCATGTCAAAATCAAACAGGAAGTTGAAGGAAAGGATCCAATATGTCAAACTAAGGATATACAAAAGAAATTTATATTGGAACTTCACTTGTACATAGTAGGCTTTTAGTAAATTCTTGTTGACTGACTAATTTCTTGTAACACACCATTAGAAGGAAATACCAAAGAACTTTTCATAGTCTATTCTTTTGGGTGCTTTAAGGTGCTAGAGAAAACTAGACTCTTAACATCTGGTCCTATTTTGATGAATTATTTCTTTTTTTTAGACAACTATAAAAATCTCCAAGTAATTTCTCATTTGCATTAGACCATCTTTCAAAGCCAGTGGAAATTCTGCTAAAAGAAAGGAAACAAAAATATAAGAAAATTGATCCTAGCAATAGATATCTGTTTCATGGTACTGTCACAGATATAAATAATTCTGATATCTTAGATGAAAAATAGAAAAACAATAAATGAATGACTTTTATTATTGAGCAATGTAAACTTTCCTACCTTGTATCAGAAAAGTGAATACATGATTTTGTGTGATTGACACATACTGCACCTTACAATTCTTTCCTGAGAGTTAATTAATCTTTATATCCCTGGTGCTAGTTAATATTAATAAATATTTCTTCATATAAATTGAATTGTCAACAATAAAACATCTGGATTGTCCTTTGCTGAATTAAGCAATTTTAAGTAAACAAATGTGAATTTGGATAAATCCAGAGGAGAGTTTGATAGAAGAAGGGCAAGTAAGAGCAATGAAAAGAGTGGGGGTTCTCATATTCCTCACAAAGTGAACCATTCTAGCAAATAATATTTTTTTTAAAATCTCCTTGAGGTTGGTTGAATACACTGATTTCCAAAAGACAATCTTAAGAGGAAGCACATTGTCAGGGATGTGCAAGTTGATTTCAATAGAGAATTATTCCCGATTCTTTATAGCATACTTCTCACCCTGAGAAAAAGATGTGGATTTGCTCAAGATGCAAAACTCACTTGTGAGACTGGGATCTGAAATAAGAATCCTCCAAAAATATTCATGGATTTCATGTTTATACTGAGCTAGACATTTTCCTGTGTTTGCAAGTACTTGATAAATATCTTCTGTCTCTCTTCTGCAGAAAATTGTTTACTTACCAAGAGAGGTTCAGTTTACCACAACATTCCATTATTCCTTTGGTTTTTTTTAAAGATCCTTATCGTGACTTAGGCTAATGAATTTTGATCCAAAATTGCTTTCCATAGAATGTTGTAAACAGAATAAGTACCACCTAAATGAGCATATGATTATGGAAAATTTAGAACTTAGTGATCTAGTCTAATAAAAATCATCTTTCTTAACTAATTTTAACTTTGCTAATTTTTTTCATAATTAACTCCTTATGATTTCATAGCTAGAATGATCATATAGGGAATATGTCTTTCAGCATCCAAAAGTTCTCCTTCAGTGTTCGAGATCTCTGTCCCAACTAATTTCTGATTTGAATTTATGTGTTTTCCTTTCCTTTCAAATCAGGTTTTTTTAGATTTACATAAGGGGTAACAAATCCTATCTCTATTCACAAGAAAGTAAACATTTTTGAATAAGAAAAATATACTAAACCATATCAATCCTTGAGTAGTGAGGTAAACTGGGAATATAGACAGTGCTCCAGAAATTACTTGGGATGATGGTTAACAATAACTAATATTTTAAGATTTGAAAAAAAATTAAATATTTCATTTTATCATAACAGCAATCCTAGGAAGCATTTGCTATTATTATCTGCATTTTATAGATAAAGAAATTTAAGCACAGACAAGGTACTTGCCCCAGGTCATACATCTAGTAAGACTCAGAAGGTAAATTTGACGTAAGATCTTCCTGACTTTAGGTTCCATGTTTCAATCACTCTACCACCCAACTGTACCTCTATAAAGCGAAGATGAGAACTTGCCACAGATTAGGCTTATGAGGATGTTATCAAAGAGTATGAGTCTTGAATAGATCTTTTTTCTCAAGTAGTTACCTGGAAAAAACAGAGTGTGATTTTTAAGTGTTATGACAATATTTTTTTTTGTTTCAGCACGGCAATGGGGTTAAGTGACTTACCTAAGGTAATTATTAAGTTTCTGAGGTCACATCTGAACTCAAGTCCTGATTCCAGCATGGGTACTCTATCCACTGCTCCACCTAGCTGCCCAAGTTATGGCAATTTTGAGTATTTTAAAACACTTGGAGTATCATACACATAATGAAACAATATTTTCTCTTGCTCAAGAGCATAAAATTTAGATATATTGATAGTAGTAATGTGGAGGTGGGTTTTGGTCCCTTATATCATATGACTCCATTTTTCTTTGGCCTATTCATCAAATGAAGAAGCTGCTTTACGAAGGACAGTGTTTCCAATTACTAGATGCATGCATGTAGGGGCTAATCCTTGCAATAGCTAATCCTATAAAGAAATTGTAAGAATTCTTGAAGTAAGTGATGGTTGTGCTAGATGACCTATAAGGTACCTTCCAAATTGAACATGCTATGACTTCTTTAGGCTGAGTGGTTTATGGACTGAAATTACTTCAATATTAAAATATTTTGAAAAAATGTGATTTCAACATTGTGGGCTCTTATATTAACACAGATCGCAATCCCTGTCTGACTTTGTAGATATTTAAAAATTTGTTTGGCAAAAAATAACCAAAAACTTCATTATCTTTGGAGATTGTTACTTATCTCATCATTTATGAGATTAGATAAAATAAGAAAATTAGAGTTGAACTTATTAAAGCTTTTCACCTTTTTCCTTTATAAAGGAATAAATTAGTTTTTCCTTCATTTGTGTATTATTCCAGACACTTCATCTCCAAACCAGATGCTGAATCATTAGGATAAATGATGGTATGTAGGCAAAGCTGGGTGTAGTCATCATGAGACATAAATATCTCTGGGGCATTGTGAAGTATACCAGACAGGCAAATATTATAAGAAACCAAAAGAGTGGGAGATAATGATTTGTTATTAATGACTATCCTTGCCAGGAATGATCTCAGAGAGCAGTACAATGTAAATGAATAATGTTTGTAAAATTGTAATTTCTTATGCATGAAAGGTGTCAATAGAAAAGCAAAAAAAAGTTCATTATTCTTATTGTCTAACTAAGGAAGTCATTCAACACCATAAACTCTTGAATTTAGTATCTAATGTCTTTGCTAGACTGGAGGAGGTGCAAAATCAACCTCATTTATTTGTCCTAAATGAACAGCATTTTCAGAAGTAGTTCAAATCCCTTTTTAGGTTCTGAAGATCTGAATCACCCTAAAAGAAGTATGCACCCTAAAAAAATCAGAAGTCAAAGAATACAAGATTATTCTCAAGAAATGTTCCAAAATACAAGGAAAGTTGAGTTCTCTTAAGGAAAAAGAAGTTATAAGTTACAAATGATGATAGCTTGAGGGCTTGTTGAGTTTCTTCAGGACATAAAGTTTCCTTTGTTTATATGTAGGCAAAAGTGTTGAACTTGTCATCAGAAAGAGTTGAGTTCAAATCTCAGCTTTGTCATTTACTATTTCTCTAATTTTGGGCCTCAGTTTCCTCATCAGTGAATGAGAAATTGGGATTAGGTGACATCTAAGGTTCCTGACAATTCTGACTCTGTAATTCTGTAGCCATTTGATCTATCTACCCTTTAAAAGCTAGCTATTCCATATGCAATGAAACCTGTAATAAGTGTTGAAGTTATGATGGTGGAGGCAAATATTTTCCAGATTTTTGCATCCATAAAAATCCCAGAATTTCATGGGTGGTCATATTATTCTTGATGATGGGGGGGGGTTCTAAAAATGCAGTTTCTTTACCATATTGTTTTTTAAGAAACAAACTCTGGGACAGAAACCCAATTTAATGTTAGAAAAGAACTCAGAGACTTTTTAGTCTAACTCCCTCATTTTACAAATGAGGAATCTGAAGCCCACAAACTTCAACGGGTTTACCAATATGACACAGATGGCAAGATTCAAACTCAATTGCTTTGATTTTTAATTTTTGTTCTTTCCACTATGCTGGTGAATTAGCACCACACCCCTCATTCAAATCCAATTCATGTGCTTATCATGGCATAATTTCCCCAATGCCTTGGTCTTCTTTGTGCCATCAAGGTATTCACATGCATACTTAAATATCATAAACACAAAGAGTTTCTTTGTATCCCCAGAACTTAGTATAGTGCTTGAAATATGGTGGGCACTTAAAAATTCTAGTTCACTGATTGACTAAAATTAACTAAAATTATACAAGTATAGTTAGCTAACTGAGTGGTCATAAAAGGGAAACATTCATTATAAATGAATGTTATTTAACCTCTGTTGGGTATTCGTTTGCAGAGTAAGTTGGGAGAGGATAGCTAGCTGATTCAGTGGATTGAGTGCCAAGGCTGGAGTCAGGAAGATTCATCTCTGTGAGTTCAAATCCAACCTCAGACACTTACTAGCTAGGTGAGGGTGAGTGAATCATTTAAGAATGTTTAACCTTAGTTTCTGTATCTGTAAAATGATCTGTCGAAGGAAATGGCAAACCACTGCAATATCTTTGCCAAGAAAACCCCAAAAGGGATGACTTATTCTCTATTGCATTTTCTAAAAAGCAAATCAGAACTATTCCAGCTTTTTTTTTTCAGTCTTCTAAATTCCTTCATTCTTACCCTGACTCCCACATCAGGTTGATTTTTATGTCTTACTTTAATAAGTTTAAGAGAATTTGATATGAAATATCTCAACCACTCACTTCCATTATTTAACAACTCCTGGGCTCTCTTTGAATATACCATTTTTTCCTTTCTTCTTCCCTTTCATAGAAGAAAAACATATCTCTTTTGTAAAACTAACTACACACATTTTTGTTTTTATTCTATCTATACTTGCCCTCTATGGGACCTTGCTTTCTCTTTTGTATCTTCAGATTCTCAGGACCACTGTCTTCTTTCACTCTCCAATGAACTAGTCTTAGCTTCATTAACCTAAATACACCCACTCACTACCATCACCCACACATATCCATATGCACATACTCACACACTCCAAAGTTTGCTATGCCCTTGAATTCACATTTTCCAAATAACAAAGAGTGGGGAAATGTTGAGAACCAGCATGGAATATTCAAGAAACTGTAAATTAGACAAAAGACCATTGAAAGTTTTTGATGGGGAATGATGAAATAATAATAGAACTTCATGTTAATTGGGCAATGTTGGTAGAATGGATCATAGTAGGATAGAATGTGGATAAATAGTAGCAATTATTATAGTGATTCAGGAATCACTTGTGGACTTCTGTTAACTGGCAGAGTGGGATTAGAAGGAAAAGAAGCAGATATAAAATTAAAAGGACCTTTGTGACTGTTACAACTCTCAGCAATGGAAAGAAATAGTCAAAGATAATATTGAAGTTTTGATCCTTAGGACTGGGACAGAAATAGGGTAATCAGCAATACAGAATCAATTTCTACGGTACCAATGTCTTTCCTGGGTTTCCTACTGTGTAATATCATCTGTCTGGGGGGGGGGGACAACTTTACTGTAAGAAAGAGAATGGGGGAAATTGAGAGAATTACATAATATTTCAATTCAGTTCAAAAATTTCCAAGTTTCCAACTGGGTAAAAGGAACGTTGATGGACAAAAGGGAAGCATGACATGAAATAGTCCCTGAACATAAATAGATTTTCACAGTAATACCATGAAAAATACTCAAAAGGATATTTGTCATAAGATACAAACCATACTGTGAGGAAGAAGCAGTAGAATATTGAAGTAAGAGAGTCCCTGAAATAAAACAAGAATATGAAATTCTTACAAAAATAAAACATATTAAAATAATAATTTATCATCTCATATCTTTATTATAATATATACAATATTACATTATGATATATAATATTTTATTTGGTGTGTTTCTATGTACAGATGTTATATATATATATAAAACCATATCTTATATATAATATATATATTATATACATAAAATTAATTTCCCTGGATTCTTTTCAGCATTTATGACAAACTCAGGATTAATTATTCTATGACTAACTATATACAACTTTTCCATGTCCATTAACACTATCTATCTTTTTATCCATGTATTAAGATGATATAGGAATAAGATAATAGGTGATAGAAATAAGAAAATTATCTAAAGAATTAATTAAGTGGCTACTATGTACTAGGCACTGGGTATGCAAATAAAAGATACAAACAAATAAAGCACAGAGGAAAAAAATCTAATAAAGGTATATAAAACCTAGAGGGCTACTGAAAAGGAAGGGTGGATACATGATGAGGATATATGTAGTACAAATGTGTTCATCTCAGCTATGATAAAATAAGGCAAAAGCTGATCTATCCAAGTCAGAGAAGCCCAAGGTCTGGAATGAAGGCTACAGATTAGAGAGAGAGATAAGGATAAGTTCATGGGTAAATGACAATGAAGAAATGTGGAAAGAAATTAATGACTGAAATTAAAGTAAAATGACAAAAATCAAGTTAGTACAGTAAAACCATCATTAGACTTAGAATCATCACACCTACCCTCTGACGCACTCATCAGCCTTGTAATCTTGGACTCCTTTAGAAGACACTTTCAGGGGCGGCTAGGTGGTGCAGTGGATAAAGCACCGGCCTTGGAGTCAGGAGTACCTGGGTTCAAATCCTGTCTCAGGCACTTAATAATTATCTAGCTGTGTGGCCTTAGGCAACCCACTTAACCCCATTTGTATTGAAAAACCCTGAAAAGAAAAAAGAACAACCTCGAGTAAATGTTATTCCATTATTACAATTACCAAAATTAACCATATAAGGCATATATATATATACATACATATTTATATATTTATATATAGATATATCTATATCTATATCTATATATATATAGATAGATATAGATATAAATTCTTGCTAGATGCTACAAAATATCCCTAAAAGTACTTTTGAGGGTCTACAGGGAAGAAAGTGTCTTACAAACTGGAAAAATCAGCAAAAGGTCTCTGTAGAAGAAAACTTTTAAGAGGGGATTTAAAGAATACCTGAGGTAAAGAATGTTACACTCATTATCAGATATGAAAACTAAATTGGTTGCTTTTGCTTTCTTGATTTTTGTTACAAGGTAAGAAGAAAGATTAGATCAAGAGATGATAGTGACATAAAATCAAAAAGGCAATGAAATTTTAGATTTGCATTTTGTAAAATTTCAACCAAAAAGCAATAATATTTTAAGTGACTGCTATTAGAAACTCAGGGGCAAATTTTTTTTTAAAAGGATGACATGTTTTAGGAATAGCAATTCCTAATTGCTTTTTGATTTATAAATGTACCAAAATATTGAATGACCTCTCAAATAAAATTTCTAAGCATCCCCAAAGACTATGAAAAATTGAGTGGATAAAAGAGTTCCAGTTTTCCAGACTATATATGGTTGGAATCCTAAAGAGATTTATTTGGCCAAACAATGCAGGTGGTTTATGAACTAAGCCCAGAATTAGAACAGGAAAAAGATAATGGGCTAGATTGTATTTGGGAAATTATACAATGTTTTAAGGAATATAAGTTTCTCCACTAACCAAAGGCCTGCTTTTGGAACACTGTCTTACAGTAAAAGAAGCAGAATGGTGGAATGGATCATTAGATTAAAGAGACAGATAGACTTGAGTTTAAGTCTTTCCACTAACAAAATTTGACTATCAGACTCTAGAAAAGTCACTTAACTTTTTAATACCTTATACTATTGAGTATTAAACAATAAATGGTATGATCAAGAGCTGTTATTTTGGTAGAAGAAGTTGTCTATAACAATAAAAATAGGAATGTGAATAGGTATTTTCAGTCCTGTTCAACTCTTTGCAATCCTTCTTTGCAAAATACTAGAGAGGTTTTTCTTTTTCTTCTCTAACTCATTTTACAGATGAGGAAACTGATGCTAACAGGGTTAAGATACTTTCCAGTGATCACACAGGTAGTAAGAGTCAGAAAACAAATCTGAACTCAGAAAGAAGAGTCTTCCTGACTACAGACCTGATGCTCTATTCACTGTGCCACTTAGCTGCTGTATAGTTATTAATCCTGGGATTCAGAGGCTCAGAAAAATTAAAGTTATGACTCCTCAAAAAAAAAAAAAGAATGTGCAGAGATATGGTGGGCATGTACTTACTATGATATTTTTAACAATGAGTTCCAGGGAAAAAAATACAACTTAAACAACTCCTTAAATCTAATCTAAAAGAAAAATTCAAGAGTTATTTCAGGGGTCATAAAATACAAACAGAAATCCCTTTTACAGTCATTTAGTCTTTGAAAGTCAATCTAGTTCAGTTTGAGATAGCACTAATCGTTTGCTAAGGTTTCCTGGTATCAAATCAATTTCTGTCTCTTTGAAACTTCTGGTACAAGACTACACACATACACACACACACACACACATGCACACACACACATACATACATGCACACATACAGGCATGCATGCACACACACACCACTCACAAAACAAAAAAATAATAAATATATTTTCAAAAGAATTATTCATACTCTTCTACAGGGAGGGCCTATGAGTTGATCACATTATTTACATTCCAAAAGTACATTTTCCTAAAATATTCTTTTATGGAGAACTTACATAAGGCAAACACTCATACAGAGATCAAATAGAAGAGGTGCAAGAACACTGTAATTCACTATGGCTCTATTGTAATGATATCATTTTGGTCTTCTTCAATAACGAAGGACAAGAACCAACCACCAAAGACACTCTCAAAGTTTCTCTGATGACCTTTGGAATCAATTGGGAGAAAGCATTATACTCTATGAACAAATAGAATTGCAGTAGCTCAAAAGAACCATGAAATGCACAAATTTGGAGACATCTCCACTCAAACATTCATATAATCTATTTATGCCTGACCTATGGTAAAACCTTTCAAGCTTGGAATTCTCTACCACAGGTCAGACACAAATAGACCATGTGAACACCTGGTGTGCTTACTCTAAACTTACATGTGTCACCTTTCCTTTGAACTGTTTCAGTTCTGCCTTCCTCAGAGTGCAGCACCCTCATTGATAAGGGCACATCATGCTTTCATCCTGTACAATCAATTCCAACATATGTAAGAGAGACCTGATGTCCTGATTTCACTGTGTCATGATTTTGCTTCTTCTGATCCCTTTGTGAGCACTAACCCTGTGTGAGTTCTCTGTAAAATAGTCTGTTTTACAAGTATGGTTCTAGCATTCTAACAACATGCCCAGTCCATCGTAGTTGCACTCTCTATAGTAATGCTAGAATGCTAGCAGTTTAGCTCAAGAAAGGACAACAGTGTCTGGTATCTTCTCCTGCCAAGTGATCTGCAGAATCTTCCTAAATAATTTAAATGGAAGCTATTCAGCTTCCTGGCATAGTGCTAGTGGACTGTCCAGGTTTTACAGTTATATAGCAATGAGGCCAGCATAATAGTTCTATAGACCTTCAGTCTGGTAGTCAGTCTAATACCTCTTCTCTACCAACTTTCCTTCAGAGCCTCCCAAATACTGTGCTAGTTCTGGCAATACATGTGTCAGCTTCATTGTTAATGTGTAATTCCCTGGAAAGGATGCTGCCAAGGTAAGGGAACTTATCCACAGTACTCAAAACTTCTCCATTTGCTCTAATCAACGGTTCTACATATGAATGGTGTGATGCTGGCTAATGGAGTACCTGTCTTTTCTTGGTGTTGTTAGACCAAAATTAGCACAAGCAACAGAGAATTGATCCATTCTTTGTTCTTTCTCAGCTTCAGAGGCTGAACTGAATGAATGATCATCTACAAATAGAAGATCATGTAGTAGCACTCCTTCCACTTTGGTCTTAGATTGTAGCCTTTTCAAATTGAAGAATTTGCCTTCAGTGTGGTAGCTTATTTTGAGGCCATGTTCATCCTCACTGAAAGTATTAGATAACATGACTGAAATATCATGCTAAAAAGTATGGGAGCAAGGACATATCCTTGTTTCACTCCATTGATGATTGGGAAATCTCAAAAGAATTATCCATTATCCATAATCCAGACAAGCATGACAACATGAAACTAATGTTTAATAGTAGATGAACTTCTCTGGGCAACCAAATTTTGACGTAATTTTCCATAAAGTCTTGTAACAAACAGTATCAAAGGCTTTGAACAGATCTACAAATGTTGTATAACAGAACTCTGTTCTGTTCCTGGCATTTTTCATGTTATTGTCATGCAGCAAACACCATATTGACTGTTCCTCAACCCTTTCTAAAGCCACACTGGTTCTCAAGGAGGTGACATTTTCAAGGGGATGGTTTGCTAAATGCATTATGGAAGTGTTCAGTCCATCTTTCTAAGATCATGTCCCTATCATTGATCAATGTGGATCCATCAGCACTGAGTAGTTGAGATTTACCATAGGTCTTTGACCCATAAATAACCTGTAGGGAATCATAAAAGAACTATGATTTGTTCCTAAATACATAAGCCAAGAGTCTTGCATCTCTCTAAGCTTCTCTTTACTTTTGATGGAATTTAACCTTCTTAGAAATGTATGAATTATCCTACTGGCAAATCTTGAAAGGTTCTCATTTTTCATTTAGCTCCTTCTGTATTTCCCCAACATTTTCATCAAGCTGTTGCCTGAGTGACTGGTGTCACTATTTATGATTGAGTTAGTGAAAGTGAATGAATTCTCATTTAGCCCAGGAGTTGAAACAGTTCACAATATATTATACAAATCTGCCAAGTGTACAGATTAAAATTTCCTCCTGGAGAGACAGTAAACTGCTTGAGGCCAGGAGTAAATAAGCAGGTTGCAAGTGTAAACCTAGGTAAAATGTTTAAGGGAAAAGAGAAAAGGGAAGGCAACCAAAAGATCTTGCTGAGCTTAGACTCAAGCAAGTTCATGCTACAAGGGGAGTTTAGGCCAGACTCTTATAGTCTTGCCCACTTCCTTGGCAGAATTTGGGCAAAGGGGAGAATCATTCCCCTTCTATGTGACTGAGGTGAAGACTGGAAGCTGGAAGCTGGAAGTTGGAGGAGCAGGATGAGCTAAAGTTGCTCTTGGTGAATTTAGTTTTTTTTTTTTTGCAAGGCAAATGGGGTTAAGTGGTTAGCCCAAGGCCACACAGCTAGGTAATTATTAAATGTCTGAGACCGGATTTGAACCCAGGTACTCCTGACTCCAGGGCCCGTGCTTTATCCACTGTGCCACCTAGCCGCCCCTTGGTGAATTTACATTTAACAAAGGAGTTACATTGAAAATAAGTCAATTTACATTCGATTTTGGTCTATGTAGCTGAGGGAGTCCTCAGACAGTCACAGATAACATTATGAATTAGACAGATACCGTTCCTTATATGTAGATATTTTTCCTTCTGTATAAAGATATTTCTTCTTCTTCATATTCCCCACTCAGACAATTTTGGAAGTTGTCCAAGTCCTGCATTGGAAAGTTTGCCTTTTGGGAGTAGTTAGGGGTCTTGTATTGGAGAGTTTGTTTCTGGTCAGGGTAGTCTTAAGATGATTGTTACACTTGTGTAAGCTTGACCCATCAAAGACAGCATGGTCAAGGTCAGATTGAGTTTCAAAAGGAAGTACCTCCACAATATGGACAGAATTTTAATCGTGAAAAAGATTACATAATTTATTTCCAATAGCAGCTCCTATGTCCATAATTCCCTGAAACAAAACCAGTCTTGATGTTTGCAAGTGTTCTAATCCCAGATGAGCAAAAAAGCTGTCTACTTTTTTCTACTTCACTGTTACCAACTGTGTGCTGATTCAGTTTTCTCTCCAAGTTAGTAAAAACTGTTCCCACTCAGAGATAATCTCTCAATATGAATTCTTCTAGTGATCGTTTTGCCTTTGGGTGCCTGCTCTGCTTGAATGTGAATATTTAGCTTAGGGAGGATGAATCTGTGATCAGTCCAGCACTCTTCACCACATATTGCCTTTGCCATTTTATATCCTCTCTATCTCTTCTTACAATCACATAGTCGAGGGGCGGCTAGGTAGCGCAGTGGATAAAGCACCGGCCCTGGAGTCAGGAGTACCTGGGTTCAAATCTGGTCTCAAACACTTAATAATTACCTATCTGTGTGGCCTTGGGCAAGCCACTTAACCCTATTTGCCTTGAAAAAACCTAAAAAACCCCAATCACATAGTCAATTAGATGCCAATATTTACTACAAGAGTGCATCCAGGAAGTTTTATTGAATTTAGGCAAATGGAAGATAGTATTTGTGATGAGAAAGTCATGATGATCAGGGGCAATCCTTAAATGGGTTGCTCAGTTACTCAGGGGGCTGCCAAATCTCATTGCTGTTTTCAGTGGGGAAATGACCCTTTGATCTGGGTCACCTGTGGCAGTGTTGTGACTATAGCTCCTAGGTATCCACACCTGCTGCTTCAGTACTTATCTGTCATCCCAGGACTTTGAGGGATGATAAAACATGGGTGTTATAAATTGGATTTAAATGAGGTAGAGTTGCATAAGTCATCTTCTTAACTCTTTTCTCCAAAGTCATCATGATCCAGTACAGCAAGACAGAGTCAAGACAACTGGTGATGGCTCTAGATGCAGTGGATGTCCTTTCTTCTATGTCTAATCAAATTCTAAGCACTCCACAGCACCTGCTTCAGCTGCTTTCTTGGCCATAGGGACAAAGTGTTCTCATCTGTCCATTCCATCAGTAGATGACTTCACATGCCTAAACATGTTTAATATGCTTACATGTTAGTGATTTTGTGAACAAAGTAGAATTTCAGTAACTCAAAAGAAACATGAGATGCAAATTTAGAGACATTTCTATTAAAACGTTCATATGAGCTATTTATGCCTGTTCTGTGGTAAAGAATTCCAACTTTATATTGATCTGATTAGCCATAATCAGACACACTGTATATACCTCAACATGGTGATATCTTTTTTGGTCATTTTTAATAAAAAAAGGACAACCAATCTACAAAAGACCCTTTTTTATATCAGAAGGAAAAAATTTGTGATGTCCCCTCTAAGTCTTTTTTTCTCAATGCTAGGTATTTCAGGTTGTCAGTCTAATAGTTTGAATGAAGAAGTATTGCCATAGCTTCATGCTTCCTCCAACTTTTATTTAGGAACTGATATTTTTTTTAGTTCTTTCGTTGAAGTTTGCATTGATTTATGGCACCAAGATGGATAAAGTGTGAAGCAAGGAACACTTAATTTGCAACCAACCTCATTCATCAGTTGTATGGCCCTGGGTATATCATTCAGCCTCTTTCAAGTTCAATTTCCTCATTTATCAAATGATAATACAGACCTCACAGTGTCATTTTAAAAATCAAATCTAACTAATAAATCTAAAGTGATTTGTAAATCTAAATTGTTATATAAATGTTAGCTATTATTTTTTATAATTTTAAAATTTATAATAAACATTAAATTAAATACTATTAATATCCTTTCATTATTTTAGTCCTTTGATTCTGTGATGCAATATAGCTAAGTTCTATTATCTTAGTTTTACCTTCAAATTTGATAAGCTTGTTATTTCTATTTTACATTCACTTCTTTGATTAAAAATATATTGAACCACATATTAAAAGTTAAGACACAGTCCTTAAAAATTTAGAGGGGATTTGAAAAATAGATGACTACTTTCATATTATTGAAATAGCTTCTAAAATGTTCAACTTTTTTGAAATATCTCCCTCACTGATATCAAAGTCTTACATTCTATCACTGAAGATTTTCCTTTTGAGTATCCAAAGCTTTTCAGTCTTCAAGACTTCCTTATTAAGCCATAAAACCTATTTAACTGAACAAAATAAATGCGAAAAGTAAGATTAAAAGAAAGGGGGTATGCTAATGGTTCCAAAGCTAAGGAGATGTTGAAAAGAGAGGTGGGAAAGTGCCAAATTCCAACTTTTCTTCCTTGACAATTTATTTTTTCCTGTGGGACAGTCTTGGAATGAAATCTAGGTACCCTTCCTTCTCCATCAATCCCCAGAACTTCTTGCTTCTTTCTCTGTTCAGTATTCTGTGTGGGAATGGAACTTCTTTCCAGAAATTTTTCTCCTAGTAGGAACAGGATTCTATCTAAGATTTTTCTTATGACCTTTAGGTAGCCAAGACTAGAACCTAAAATTTAAGAAGCATTTGGTTACCTCATGTAACCTATATTTTTGCAAATTATTTTCCCTTTGCAAGTAACTATTTTTTTTTCCATAAAATTGATCTTCCTCAAGCTTCCTTTTATCTGCACAATGACCACACACAGGAGGGAAGTATTGCATCTGGGAAAAATAGGGTCTTGCAAAAAATAGTTCCACCTTCTTGGCAAACAGGGAATGGAAATCACTTTCCCAGCTCAGCTGATGTGCTGAGAATTGCTGACAGATGCACTTCTTTCAATCCAAAAGGAGAATGGAAACTGTAATACCTAGTTGTTTATGAAATATAATACACATACGACAACTCTGCTTCCCATATGAAGGTTGACTGGCTAAAAGGATCATCTGGGTTGCACTGACTCTGTTGGATTCTTCTGGAACATATTATATTTCTTTCATGAAATCGTGAGCATATGTTTGCATAAAAGGCATTTTTTTCCTTTTAAAGGAGTTGGTAACTTTTAGATTTGATTTTTAAAAATCTACCATATGGCAATTGACCATGTAATTTGATGAAAGATATTGATCTCAGAATCGTGATAGTAGATGGCAATGCTACTGGGCCTCTCCCTATCATTTTTGGAGGTAAATGGAATGCATATTGTGGTGTAGTCAGAGAAATAAAATACAGACTTTCTGCCTGAATTGAACTCAAATATGAACCTAACAGAAACATTATGAAACAAACATTTACTTTGTATTCCAGCAGCTCCTACTAGACTAATGTGGTATAAGGTACATACATATATGGATATGTATACAATATATGTATGCATGTATACATACTCCATAGAATAAAGGAACTACTTTAAAATGACATTGAGTTTAATGAAGTCAGAAAAATGTGACAAATATGGGGCCAGTTAATGAGTTAATAAAAAAAGGAATCTAACTTTAGAAAGGGTTAAATTTAACCAAGATACAGTGCCCCTTCAGGATTTCATTTCTGGCTGCCTTATAAAGGTTCTAATAAAGTAAGGAAACAAACAACATAGATGACCTACAAATGTAGGGAAAGGTACCATTTTTCTCCTAAAATGACAAAGATGTTTTATTGTCTCCTACTATTAATTTTCTGTCTCCTTTCTAAATATTGAAGCATTCATCCTAGCCACTTCTAGATTTTTTTTGTCCAACAATAGTTATTCATCCTGATACCTGTTTTGCTCATTTTCATGACCTCCAGGTATGAGGCATGTTTTGATTTGTCCTTTCAAGCTGCCAATGTTTTGGTTTGATATGCCTGTCAGGGAAGGAGGCAGTTGATTAACTATAAGCTCTTTTCCTGCCTCCATTTTAATATTTCATTTGAAATACAGAAATACTTTTACCCAGTGTTGCCCTCTCCCAAACTATGTTCTTTTTAAAGTAATCATTTTTGCCAAGAGTTGACAGCCTCTGAAAGAGAGGCTCCTAAAGAAAGTCTAGGAAACATCCATTCTTTTAGCTACATTGGATTACAAAAGATATATGTAGATATTTCTGAAATTTAATGCATTCTGAAATGCACTAAGGTTTAGTATTGCTGCTAATATCTTTCATTTTTGTAGTATCTTAAAATTTCAAAAATGCTTTATAAACTAATCCATTTCATCATTTTATTTTTTTTTATTAATTTCATTCCCGTTCCTCTTTATTTTTATTTTTTGAGATTGCTCAAAATTTTTCTAAGACAACTAGTCATTTGGGAGGCAGTACCTTTAAAAGACTGTCCCAATAGAATCCAAGCATAGAAGTTTTTCTTAAAGAATATTTTATTTTTTCCTCAATTACACATAAAACAATTTTAATTTTTTTTTTACATTTTGACTTCCAAATTCTATCCTTCCCTCCCTCTCCTTCACTTCTCACTAAGATGGTAAGCAATCTAATGTAGGTTATACATGTTCAATCATGGAAATCATTTCCATATTATTCATTTTGTGGAAGAAATTCAAAATAAAAAAAGTAAGTGAAAAATAGTAGGCTTTGGTCTGTGTTAAGACACCATCAATTCTTTCTATGGAGGTAGATAGCATATTTCATCAAGAGTCCTTTGACATTGTCTTGGATCATTGTCTTGCTGAGAATAGCCAATTCATTCACAGTTATTTTTCATAAAATATCAGTTACTATGAACAATATGTTCTTGATTCTTCTCACTTCACTTTTTTATTAGTTCATGTAAGTTTTTTTCTGAAAATATCCTGCTCAACATTTCTTATAGTAGAGCAATATTCTATTACCATTATATACCATAACTTGTGTAGTCATTGCCCAGTTGATGATCATTGCCTAGATTCACACCTCTATGTCATCACAAATATTTTTGATTGAATGGATTCTCTCTTCTTTCATATAAAAAAATTGTTTTGAGATTCAGATTTAGTAGTGGTATTGCTGGGTCAATGCAATTTTAGCACAGTTTTAAAACACTTTAGGCATAATTCCAAATTGTTCTCCAAAATAGTTGGAAAACTTCATAACTTTCCAATTTTTCCATAGCCCCTCCAACATTTGTCATTTTCCTTTCCAATCATACTAGTCAATCTAATAGATGTAAGGTGGTTCCTCAGAGATATTTTAATCTGCATTTCTCTGGTCAATGGTGATTTAGAGAATATATCTATTAATAGCTTTGATTTCTTTGCCTAAAAATTGCCTGCTATCTATCTATCTATCTATCTATCTATATATATATATATATATATATATATATATATATCCTTTGACCATTTATCAATTGGGAAATGGGTTTGTTCCCTTATAAATTTGACTCATTTCTCTATATGTTGGAAAAATGAGAATTTTTTGAGATACTTGATATAAACATTTTCCTCAGTTTTTCTGGTTTCCTTCTAATTTTTTTTCCAATGTTTTGAACAGACTTTTTTCATTTAATATAATCAAAATTATCCATTTTACATTTTATAATGCTCTCTCTCTCTTGTTTGACCTTAAATTCTTCCATTATCAATGTATCTAACCAGTAATCTCTTCTGTATTCACCTAATTTGCTTATGTTATTAACCTCTCTAAATTATATGCCCATTTTGATCTGAACTTGGTATATGACATGAGATATTGTTCTATTCCTCATTTCTGCATTCTGTTTTCCAATTTTCCCCAGTAGTGTTTGCCAAGTGATGTGTTTTTTCATCCCCAAAATTTGGATCTATGGATATCTCAAACACCAAATTACTTTGGTCATTTATTACAAGTATTGTGTAACTAATGTATTCTACTGATCTGTCACTCTATTTCTTTATTAATACAAGATTGTTTTGATGAATGCCATTTATATTTTGAGATATGATATGACTAGACCACCTTTTTTCATTTTTTATTTGATTCTCTTGCTATCCTTAACTTTTTCCTTCCAAATGAATTTTATTAATATTTTTCATTTTCACTTCAAAAACCTTGTAAATGAAATACCATAATATTTTTAGTCTTATAGATAAGGAAACTTCTCCTAAGAGATGTTAAGTGATTTGCCTAGGAAAATACGAAGCAATAAATGTCTGAGGTAGGATTTAAACTGAGTTCTTGCTGACTCCAAGTTTAATATTCTGCCTACTATACCACCTAGCTCCCTCACAATAGCTTTGGCATGTAGTTTTATCCCTATCTTACATATAACTTAGTGAGGGGATTTCTATCACAAAACTAGCAAATATTAAACCAAGGAGTCAAACTTTTATTTTATGATGTTAATGCTCTATTATTTCTCCCAGTTCTAATAATCTGGATATAATTTTCTTTTGAAGAATATACCTATTTTAAATTTAAATCATTTTATCTGGTAATTTGAGCCATTATTTTCTATTTTCAGATTTACTCATTGAGAAACTCATAAGAAGTTTGAATGAAATTAACCCAGAAATATCAGTTTCTAGGGGCAAATAATGGAATAAGAAATATATTTATGTACATATGTTTATACATACACATAAATATACACATTAAATACACACATACATATACACATTTTAGATGTATACAAAAGAAAACTATGTATATACATATGCAAACATGATGTGAAATATATATGTATGTATGTATGTATGTATGTATGTATGTATAAATAGTAGCCAATGTAGATGGGGAATGAACTAGACCCAGAAGTAAATGGGGGAAAATTGAGCAGGTTGCATTACAATTGTGAAATTACTCAAAGTTTTTGATGATCACTCCTTTATTTCTAAGTAGCAATCTATTGTGATTCTATTCATTCATTTCAATTCAACAAGCATTTATATACTAGTTACTGTCCTAAGGACTGATGATTTAAAAAACAGAGCAAACATACAAACTCAAACCAGCTGTGGTTCTCAAAGAGCTTATATTCAAATTTGGGGAACAATATGTTTAGAAATAAGCAAGTACAGAATATTCACAAAGTAAGAGTAAAATTTTTGGAGGCAGACATATTAATAATGGGAAATAAGAAAGTTTCTTCCCCACTTTCCCACAGGCCTTTGAGCTGAGCTTTGAAAGAAGTTGCTATTAGAAACAATAAGATGAATAGCTTTCAGAAAACAAAGGAAGGCATGTATGAACTGATGAATAATAAAGTAAGCAGAATAGGAAAATCACAATATAATAACTTTAACACTTTAAAGAAAAATCATCTTCAACATACTTAAGAACTGATTAATTCAACAGTCTATCATAATTCCAAAGTCTTGATGATGAGAAATGTTTCTTGCCTCTTGGCAGAAAAATGTTAACCTAAAGGTATAAAATGAATCATATATTCTCAGAAACAGTCAATGTGTGGATTTTTTTTGTCTTGGCTATCATTATCTATTGAAAGAGAAGATTTTTTATTTGTTTTGGGGGGAGAATTATAAAGTAAGTGAAGGTTAGTTATAAGAATAATAGAAAAAGAAAGGAAAGTGCATGAACAAATCATACACACACAAAGGGCAGAGAAAGACAAAAGGGGATACAGACAATGTTAGAATAATCAAACTAATTTGACATTATATTTTGATAAAGGGACTTATTGTATCATGTAAAAAACTGAAAGAAAGGATCATATGAGACAAAGATGAAAAAAGTAAAGTAGCAAGTTATAGGACAAACCCCATGCAAAGCATAGATGTGTCATCTATAATGTTATGCATGAAAAACTATTGACCTTGATATCCACTAAAACTCCTAGATATTTTTTATCTCTATTATTTTCTTGAATTTGTAAAAATGATTCTTTTAACCTAATTAAAGGATTTAAGATTTACTTTCATGCATTTTCATCTTTTTAGACTGACTCTATGTACTAAGCTTTTGAAAGATTTTTTTAATTCTGATTGTCATCTGTATGCTAGCTATCCCTCTCAACTCTGTGTCAGCTTCAAATCTGATAATCTTCTTGTTTATGCTTTTATGCAAAAATAAGCACAAATATTAGCATAGATGTATGAAGCATTGCATTGGAGCACCTGTCCAAGTCTGGCTGAAGGTATCATAACTAATTTTTAAGTCTGGTTATTCAGCTATTATTAAATCCTGCAGATATGGCTAGTCCATATCTTTCCATGTTTTCAAAAAAAACAGGAGGTTCTTTGTCAAATGTCATCCTAAAATCTAAGTCACCTATACCATTGTCTTGATCATCATATTAATAATCAGGTCCAAAATGAAATTAGGTTCTGTTCTTTAGGAAGCCCGGCAGCTTTACTTCTTTTTTCTGTGTTTAGTAACTATGCCTTCTAATGATACATTCTAGGATTCTGAAGAAATCAAACTTAAGCATATTCATTCGTAGTTTATAGATTGCATCCTTTTCCCTCTTTTGCTTTTCTCCAGTTCCATAGTCCCTGTCATTTTCACCATGAAATTCTTCTTTAAATACGTTTTATCAATGCCCATTATTTTTACAAGTCATTTCCAGTTATAAAATGCATCATGAAAATGAGTCATCCTTTGTGACAAAGAAAAATATAAGAAAAAATTATTGTAAAATGATTGTGTAACAATTTTTGTAATATTCTTCCTGAATAATATACTATTTCTCTTTTGTGAATGTTTAATAGGTTTTATTATCAGTTCACTATGTGGCAAAGTAGACACAGATTTAGCTTTGGAAGATCAGAGCTAGAATCTTGCCTCAGATCCTTACAGTGACATAATTTGGGGTAAATTTTATAACTTCACTTAAATCGGTTTTAGTTTTCTCATCTGAAAAATAAGAGATTTGAAATTAATGTCTGTAGGAGTCCTTTTAGCTCTGAAACTATAATTCTATCATTTTTCTATTATTCAGACAGATTAATCAAAAGTATATTATTATTATGATTATGATTCTGCTTATTTCATTGTGCATCTATATGTGCAATTCTTTCCATTATCTGAATTTCTTATATATATAACATATCTTAGTGCATAGATATTTTCTGTTACATGTGTACAGTTTTTATAGCTAACTTCCCAAACAAATGGCATACTCTGTGTATTATTTTAGTATATCTTGGAATATATATCTTTATTTTTGTATTTTATTTCCTTCAGGAATTTTTCCACCAGTAGGATTTTTGAATCAAAGTTTATTAACATCTTATTGATTTATTCTTATATAATTCCAATTTTTTTTTCAAGAGTAGTTGGGCTAATTCAGCAAATTTTGTCTCTATCAAAAGTACAGTACTCAATCAGTCTTTCCACAGCCCCTCTATAACTGATCTCTTTTTTTCAAATCACAATGTGAGAAATGAAAGGTCATGCTTATTTGAATTTGAATTTGAATTATTGTTTATGATTTAGAGCATTATTTCATATGGTCATTTCAAGTACATAATTTTTCTTTTGAAAACTATTCATATTACTTGACCACCTATTTATTCCAGAATGATTCTTGATCAAACAAATTTGTGCAATTGTCCTATATTTCTGAAAATCAGACTTTTATTATTTAATGTGAATATTTCCCCCCACAATACAGATTCATTTATTCTATCTACATAATTTTAATTATTTATTTTTAATAGATTCTGCGCTAACCCTTTAATTTATCTCTATTTTTTTTTGCAAGGCAATGGGGTTAAGTGACTTTCCAAGGGTCAAACAGCTAAGTAAATATTAAGTGTCTGAGCCTAAATTTGAACTCAGTTCCATCCTGACTTCAGGGTCAGTGCTCTGTCCTGCCTCCTTGTTTGTATATTTTTACATATTATTTAATCAAATTGTCTCTTTTTTTGATCAACAATCTTTTTCTTTTTTGTCACAAACTCTCTGTTTAGCCATTGTTGGCAAAAGAATATTCCTTCTATTTTCCTCTACCATTTTTCCAGTGGCATGAACTCTTTAATTCAATCCACATATCCATTTGGAGGTTAGTAATGCTGATCTAAGCTAAATTTCTGCCAAATTACATTCCAGTTTTCCTAGCAGTTTCTCAGTAATTTTTGCCCCACTGCTTTTATTTTCTTGTAATTATTACTCACAGCAATCTATTCTAGCAGTCTACTTTTCTATTTGTGAATCAGTACTAAACATAGGCGTACTGTTTCATATTATGTTTGAAATCTTAAATTCCTTATTCCCCTTTAATTTGACTTTTTTTCAATCATTTCCTTTGAGATCTGGATCCATTCCCCTGAACAAATGAAATGGTTATTGTTTTGTCTAGGTCTATTAAGTATTCCCTTGGTAATTTCACTAGTATAAAACTGGGAATTGAACTAACTTTTATTTTATTGGTGTGGCCCAATGATTACTCAATATTTCTCCTAGTTATTTAAACTTATTTTTATTTAACTTATTAACTTTATTAAACTTATTTAAACTTTATTTTATTTGTGTAAAAAGGATTTTGTAAGCTACATTTTATGTAAAAAATTTTGGGTACTTTGATAAATTACAGTTATTTCATACATTTGTAGCTATTTTGATGAAAATTCTTGTGTTAGAGAGAGAAAAAAAGAAAAACAGGGAAAGTAAATGAGAGAAAGCAAAAAAGGATGGATGGATGGATGGATGGATGGATGGATGGATGGATGGATGGATGGATGGATGGAAGAAAGGAAGGAAAGAAGGAAAGAAGGAAGGAAGGAAGGAAGGAAGGAAGGAAGGAAGGAAGGAAGGAAGGAAGGAAGGGATAAGAAATATTGTAGAATTCTCATTTCAGTAGTAAATGTTTAATGTTCTCTCAAAAGGAGACAAAACAAACCACGAATATCCTCTCATCTAGAGTATAGATGAGCAGAGAAGGGATAGAAATTTCTTCTGTATCTCATCAAGGTTGAAAGGACATAATAGTGAAAATAAAACAGTAGAGAGAAGGAAAGTTAGTCTCACTTCAAAAAACTAAATAAAAAATTACTATTAAAAATATGCCCAAGAGAGGAGAAGTATATATCCATAATAATCAAAGGGAATTTGAGAGCCTTTGAGAGCCTACTTAGATTCACAGATAACATAGAGCTGAGAAGGATACATTGGATGATGGTCAAGATCCAAAATATTTTTGACAGACTAGATAAAGGACTTGGAAAACTATAGCTCTGAGTCACATCCAGTCTTCCATCTGATTTTTTTATTGTACAGTACCTAAATTAAGATTTTTTTACATTTTAAAATAAATATTTATCTTGAAAAATATAGAAAAAATATACATTTGTAGACCTTACAAAAACAGGAAGGTGATATGGCTCTAGTTTGCTGATCTCTGAGCTTTAGCAGTGAAGTAGGTTATATATCAGCTCAAATAAGACAGAATTAGCAGTTTACCTGAAAAGGAAAAAAAGATCTAGGGATTTTATCAGGTAAAAAGATCAAAACCAGTAGCACTCTGATATGGTAGCAAAAAAAGTTAATATAATATTGAATGATTTTAAGAGAATAGTTTGTAAAAATAAGGAGGGGATAGTCCTTCTGTATACTTCCCTCTTTAGACCACATCAGAGTAAGAACTTGTTATTATATATAGCCTTATAAAGACCATAGTCTATGAGAATTGGTATTCCTAAGACTTACAGAGTTCCCACTGCCTAATTGGGCATATCTTTTAATTCAATGGTTCTGTCCCAGTAAAATTTTAAGCTGAGGGAAGGAACATTAGCTTTTTATTTTGTTTTAGCAATTTTATTCTTTTAATTCTCTTATAGAATCAGTTCTTCAGGAGGCGGATAGGTGGTGCAGTGGATAGAGCAGCAGCCCTGGAGTCAGGAGTACCTCAGTTTAAATTCGATCTCAGACACTTAATAATTACCTAGCTGTGTAGTCTTGAGCAAGTCACTTAAACCCATTGCCTTGCAAAAAACCTAAAAAAAAAGAATCAGGGCTTTAGGTTGAAAGAGACTGTAGAGATCAGTTTAAAGGAAGCTAAATTGAGGCCCAGAGAGATTAAATGATTTATCCTGATTGATATAATTAGTAAATAGTTGGGGTGGGATTTTATCCTGTCACAAGTAAAGATACTTTGTACTGAATTTAATGATCCTTAAGCATATTATGTCATTTTATTTCCATGAGAATTATTTTCTATATTTCATCTGACTTCTTTATCTGATTCACCAGATCATCAACAAACCATATTCAAAGTTAATTGGTAAAATAGAATTTCGGTTTGAATAGCATATAAACTCAATGGTTGGAACAATAAAAAGAATTAACAATGAAGGAATATTGGGAGAGTTTATATTGGAAGAGTTCCTATTGGTGAATGGAAATGGAACAACTGTTAAGTAGCAAAGTCAGAAAGAAGATTTCAAAGATTTTCTTCTAGGTGGCGTAGTGGATAAAGCACCGGCCTTGGAGTCAGGAGTACCTGGGTTCAAATCCGGTCTCAGGCACTTAATAATTACCTAGCGTTGTGGCTTTGGGCAAGCCACTTAACCCCATTTGCCTTGCAAAAAAAAAAAAAAAAAAAGATTTTCTTCATAGGGATAGTTCTAATAATATGCCAAGGTGGTAAGTATTAGTAATGCGGAAACCCACCTTTTAAATGGAAGGTGAAGAATGCAAAGATATTTTCAAAGTTTTGTTGCTGTTGACGCTTGTTTCTTTGTTCTTAAAATTATAAGGTCTAGAGCAGAGTCCAAAAGAAAATCAGTTCTAAAAACAAAGGGTATAGCAACAAGTCCACAAACATTGTATGTGCCTATGTTTGTGTATGCATATGGAAGGGGAGGTGGGGGTGTCTGTACAATATGGAAATAGCTATTCATTAGCCACATTCGTATTAATCAATCTTGGAGACATCATATCTGAATGATGAAGGGTCAATTTACTAGTAACAATCTGTATTATGTATTTTCTTTGAAAATTTAAAAGTGGGGCGGCTAGGTGGCATAGTGGATAAAGCACCAGCCTTGGAGTTAGGAGTACCTGGGTTCAAATCCGGTCTCAGACACTTAATAATTATCTATCTGTGTGGGCTTGGGCAAGCCACTTAACCCCATTTGCCTTGCAAAAAACCTAAAAAAAAATTTAAAAATTTAAAAGTTATTTTACATTTTGTAATCATTTGAAATACAAAATTTCAAAAAGATTTAGCTATTACTGATTAGTATTTTAAAAGATTAAAATATGAAAAACAAACTTTTCTTACCACTTTTGTCTTTTTTTTATTCTACATACTATCATAAAAAGGGTAAACAAATAATTTACATGTGAATCATATATTTTATGTATCTAGAATTCAGGATGAATTCTGTCTGTGTCCTATTTCACACATATTTATGAAAAATTAAAATTAGGAATATAAAATGATTTCCAGAGAAGCTTAGTTCTTACAGCAGTTGAAATGATGTCTCATTTTAGGTCCTTTACAAATCACAGCAGGGAATAAGAGGGTCAGTATTTAAACTGTTCCCCCTCATTAAACAGTTAGATTTCTCTGCAGTTCCTGGGAAAGCAATCAACATGTTTGTTTTCCATGATAGTTTGAGAATTAGCAGCATGTCACACTTAATGTTTATGATATTGCTGGGTTTGCATCTGTTCTAAGAGTCCCCATGTGGCTAATTATATGTCCCCCCACATAGAATGAGACAAACTGCTAACATCTCAGGACTTCACACTGCTACCAGGTCAAAGAATGTTGACAGACTGGTTGTACTTTTTGCCCATCTGACCCTTTCAGTGCCAAATGCTTTGGAGAGCACTTAATAAATTCTTATAAATGCTTGGGAAGAAACACTTTTGAAGCAGAATGACTGACAAAATAAGCATCCATGTACTTTAATTAAAATTTGGCCCCTCATGTCATAAATACTTACATATAAATCCCATATAATATCCTTCAATAGAAAATTAATGAGAAAATTGTAAATGTACTTTATCTTCTCTGATAATAAAATACTCAATTTTTCCAAGTACATGTAATATAATCTTATTTCCATGGCTGCTTCTGCTACCATATAGGTTACAACCCTTCTGTGGCTTGGTAGATGATCTCTGAGAGTTATTACAGTATAAAATTATAGCAGCTGTGCCCATCCCACTGATGAGAGCCAACCCCTCTAACTTAGCTATTCTTTTGATAATGGACACACATATACACATACACACATATGCATACCCACACATATGTGCACACTCTTGTATCATAGAGCTGTGTTATGTATGTGCATGTGTGTATAGATACTTATGTATACATGTATGTATACATAAACACATACAGTCCATCATTGCTGGATTTTTATTAAAAGGTTTACCAATTCTACCATACAAGACCTTACCTGAGGTGAATTTTTGAGAACCAGGTTGTGATTGTTTTGACGAATGAGGCATAGGATTTTATCAAAAGTATATCCTTTCCAGAAGAAATCATAAAAAAGGTGGAAAGTCCTACATGTTCCAAAATATTCATAGCAGTTCTTTTTGAAGTGGCAAAGAACTGGAAATAAGGGCATGTCCATGAATTGGGGAAATGGCTAAGCAAGTTATGGTACATGATTACTATGAAATGTTATTGTTCTATAAGAAACAATAAATTATTAGATTCTAGAGAAGCATGGAATGAGTTACAGGGTCCGATACTGAGTCAAGGGAGCAGAACCAAGAGAGCAATGCACACATTAATGGCAACATTGTGGGATGATCAACTTTGATGAAGTAGCTGCTCTCAGCAGTTCAGAGAGCTAGGACAATCATATTAGACCATCCAGAAGAAGGAAAAGAAAGCAAAACAAAAAAACCCTTCAGAATCTGATGAACACTTTATAAAAATTTTCTCTTATGTATCTGTTTCCCATAATCCTAATTCCTCATACCAAAAATGATTAATCTGTAACACGTTTATTTAAAAAATGTATGTACAATGTTAACCTGACTATTTGCTACTGAGGGGAGAAGAGTGGGAAAGGAGGGTGGAAGGAAATTTTGTAACTTAGAAATATACATATGCATATGAATGAGTGCTGAAAAAACTTTCATAACATGTATTTGGAAAAATAAAATATCAATAAAATATATCCTTATAATAATGATATTTTAAAACATTTAGTTAAAAATAAACAATGTGCTATAGTCACCGGAGAACTGTCTTTGGAATCAAGAAGACCTGGCTTCAATTATGGTTATTTGATCTTAAGTCATTTTATTTCTCAGTATATTAAGCAACTAATAATTAATATTTATATAGTGCTTATTGTGCCAAGTAAACTAAAAATTTTATAAATTTAATTTCATTTGAACCTTACAATAACACTGAAGGAGGTGGGGGTAAATGCTATTATTAGCCTTTTATTATTAGCATATTAGAGGAAGAAATTTTATTATTAAAATATTAGAGGAAGAAATTAGAGGTTAAGTGACTAATCAGGGTCACAAATGAACTCAGGTCTTCCTGGTTCCAGATCCACTGTTATGTCCCCTGTGCCTATAAGTTCCCAAACAGTTATTGATCTGCACTAATTGAAGATTTTTCCCTTCCACTGGGATTTCCCTAATCTAATAAAATCAAAGTTTTATATATCTCCTCTCAACACCCAAAATTAAGTATTTAGTTATTTGTAGAACAAAATGATACTGTTTAAAGAAATGTGATCATGAATTCTTTATTATGGTGGTAACAAAGTAAGTGATAGCTCTGATCAAGTTCCCCAGTGGGGAACAAGGAGGCAGTCAAATTGCTTCAGTAAACTAACCATCCTAACTGATCAATCATGATATCTATCTATAGCACCTCTTAATTCTGAAATTTGCTCTCTATTGACAAAGATACCACTGGAGTTCAGATCCTCTTATCCTTGCCAACACTGTGCAGTCTAGTCAAAATGACCTTTGGTTCTTCACACACAACATTCCATCTCCCCTCTGCATTTGCATTGGCTGTCCCCCCATTCTCTGCCTCTTCACCCTAGCCTCATAGACTCTTTCTTGCTTCAAGATATAGCTTAAGCACCATCTTCTACATGAATATCCTTTTGATCTTGTCAACTGCTTGAACCTTTCCTCTTGAATGAACTTTTACAACTATGTTGCATTCATTTATATTTATCCCATTTACAATTATTAAAAATGAGGGTGACTCAAGTCTTTATGCAATTTTAAGCTAACTTAAACTATCTTATTGAATTATCTTATTATCTTAATTAAATTTTCTAATTAAAATAAGATGTTATGTTAAATTAAGAAAGCTCAAAACTACACAAAGACTTTTTGTGATCCTATTGATGTATGTACACACATTTTGCACATATATTTTTGTATATATATGTGTGTGTGTGTGTGTGTGTGTGTGTAGATAGATGATGGATCAATACATATTTGCTTTCTCTCCTTAAGAGTACAATGTGAGTGGGTATTGCTTTACCCATTGTAATTGAATCCTCAATATTTAGTAAAAATGCTTTAAAATATAGTAGATGGTTAAAAAAATACTTGGTGATTGATTTAATTAGTCAATCAATTCAAAGACTGATTCAACAGTTTTCAACATTGGATCAATACTGTCAATTTAAATCAGTATTTTGATATTATGATTTGGGACCTATTCTCAAGTCAGCAGATGCTAAAACCATGCCTGTTATATTCTCCCTTCAAAGGGCATCTCTCATTTTCCAAATTCTAGGTTCAGAAGTTAGACTAATCAACAATTTACACTGGTGGGAAGGTGCTCCTCCACTGGGAGTTCTCTATATTGATAAAATTACAAGTCTGTCCTTAGCCCCTAAGCAAATTAGGCAAATTAAGGGCAGAGGTCATTTGACTATCTCTTAGTGTAGAATATTAAAGCAAAGTCTTTCTTAAGTGGTTATGGTTTTTCTCAAGTATTTATTTTCATGTGGCATAATATCTTAATTAACTGTGGCTTCTCTGTTAACTGGGACAAAAAATGAAGTTTATTATTAGGAGGTTCTAAATCTCAGATGAGAAGAGAATTTCCATTTTATTCAATCAGTTTTCAGGTGAGAAAAAAAGCCTTAATAATAGTAGAAATATTGTCCTTAAAAGAACTTCTAATTAGGACATGAAATGAATTTCTAAAAGGTATGCATTTTTCTCATTTTCTTATGGGAAAAAATATAATGGCCACAAAAATGTTTAATAATTTTATCAATAAAATCATAGCTAAAATAAACTATTTTCTACTTATCTAGCATTTATCAATATAATAATTTTCCTATCCTTATACATATCTAGTTATCTATTTATACTTGTCTTTCTACAGCCTTCCATTCACATGTGATAGGTAGCTCTCTCTCTCTGTCCCTCCCCTCCATATATATATGTATATGTGTGTGTGTGTGTGTGTGTCTGTCTGTCTATATACATTCATGAAAATTTCTATTTCACTAGGTTACTGTTATTACATACAATTGAAAAATAAAATTCAGAAATTTCTATTTAGTTTTCTACCTCTTCAATAGAAATTAAAAAAAAACATTTCAGAGCTAAATGCTGCCTCAAAACAACTTTTACTCTATACTCTATCTGGAACACTATTCTTATGTGGTTCAGTGGAAAGAAGGATAGACTGGAAGTCAAAGAACTGAGTCAAATCTTAGATCTGCTACTTACCATCTATGTGTCTCTTAGAACATTTCCTCAATGTCATCACTTCAAAAATTGAGAGGGAAAGTAAAACAGATACCGTCCAGGGTTTTCTTGGATCTCTAAATATGTTATTCTATATAACTTGGGAAATTTGTTCCTTTTTAACCTTCTTCTCAAACCACTTCTCCAAAGTTTGGAAATCCACATCATCTAAAGCAAGGATGTCCAAACTTTTAGCTATTTTGTACCACATTACCCAACAAAAACTTGTCAAGTGCCACAATAGAATTTAATATTTAATTCTGAGTACAACAAAACCCATATTACCAACAGTATAATAATAAAATACGAAATTGGAATATGACTGGGCTTCGAGGGCCACAAACAGCCTGCAGGTCATGAATTGAATTTTAGATGCAAAAGGAAGTCTTCAAGAACTGACTTGTCATGAGGCAATCATAGATAATATGCACACCATCTAAATCAATTCACTGAGTTTGGGGAGTCATCATACATACATATATATATACAAACACATACATATATACATACATGCATGATTGAATATATACACGTACATATACAGACTCATACACATTTACAACGCACACACACACATACATATTATTGTCTATGCCAAGGTGTGGGATATCTGAATTCTTCAGCTAGTTATGTTTACATAGTTTAGCAATTCAGCAGGACAACAGGCAAACTTCATTAATTTGTTGAAGTAATGTGTGTGCCTCATTCTTGACAGATTGAATACAAAAAAACCCAACAAAGTTTGAGCAGCAAGACTGCTCCCAGAATGACTTTTTCCTTCCATATGGTCATTTTTGACGACTTACATCTTGATAAATTTATCTTTCTCTCCACCAGTACTGACATCTGTGCTCAAGGTGTTGAGGGTTCAATGTACACTTCACTGAGTTTCATAGATGACTGCATGATTTTCACATGTTGATTTCAGACATTATGAAATAGCTCATGTTACAACAATCCATGAGAAGAGACAGAATGAACTGAGTTGTTAGTTAGGAGGAGCGATGTGATAACCTGGTCTTATATTTCTTTAGTTATCTGTTGTGTTTGGAAGTGCTTGAAACTGTGAAGTAATTTGGATGAAGAACTTAGGGGATTCACCACTCTCAAGTGTTTAGTTGTTGTATGAGTAGCAAAAGTCAAAAAATATATCACCTGGTTGACAGCCTATTGATGATAAGTATTCTGGTGCTAAGTTAGTTTTAGTCCTTAGCTACAAAGAGTCTGTCATTAGGACCATACTCCTAGATCTAACAAAACTTGAACCCCTTACATAGCTTTTGAGTTAACCCTACCCTATAATATTGAATAAGAATTTTAGATCATAAGATTTGGAGTTGAAAAAAGGTTTTAGTGATCCACTTCCTTATCCTAATTATATAAATGAGGAAACTGAGACCTAGTGTGATTGAACAATTTTCAAAGAATTTAGATTTTTGAATCTAGGTCATCTAAAAGTATAAGGTATAAGGTAGAAACAATGAGGACTGGCATTTAGAGAGACATTTTATAGATATTATGGTGTATACAACCTCAAAATAACTCTGTGAAGCAGGTACTGCAGCATTAATTTTTAATTTTTATAGATTTGTAACCAAGTGTCAGAGAAGTCAAGAAACTCACCATGACTATACAGATATTTAAATTTGAGAAGGAGAATTGGAATCCAGTGTTACTTCTCTCCATGTTCAGTGCTCTAATCATTATGTATATTGCCTCTCTAAAAACTTCTGGATTTGGAGCCAGAGGACTAAGGTTTGAATCCTAACATAACTATCTACCACTTGTGAGGTTTGGGGCATGTCATCTAACTTCTATGGGCTTCAGTATTTTACTTTGAAATAAGTACCACAAAATCATTTCTAGAATTGAATCTATGATATTATATTTGAAAACTTTTTAATGGCTTTCCAAGCATCAAAATTAAGTAAAAAATAAAGTCAAGTACACTCAACTTTTCATAAACCCATTTCTGTATTTTTGAAATAATGTAATGTTAAATTTTCTTATACGCTAAAGACTATTTGTAGAACACCTAGAAGGAACAGTGGATCGAATGACAGGTCTGGAGTCAGGAAAACTCGTGTGTGAGTTCAAACCTGACCTCAAACACTTGCTAGCTGTGTGACCCTGAGAAGGTCACTTAATGTTTGCTTCCCTTTTCTCATCTGTAAAATGAGCTGGAAAAAAAAAAGTGGCAAACCACAGCAGTTTCTTTGCCAAGAAAACTCTACATGGGGTTTCCAAAGAATCAGATATGTCTGAAAAACAACTGAACAACAACCATCTATTTATAAGACAAATAACTTTAGTTACAGGGAGAAACATTGGGAGTAGTAATTTCTACCTACTCTCAAACATTTTCAATAATTTCTACTACTTTTCTATTATATTTCCTGGTTCAGAAATCAGTAAGCCCAGCCCCTGCATTTCATAGATGAGGAACTAAGGACCACAGAAATGATATTATTATGCATCTAAACAAAAAGTCCATGATAGAGAAGGGACTGAGTTGGATTTTATGTGATAACCTAATGTGACTTAATGTATACAACTGGTAAATGGAAGAGCTAAAACCAGAATGATTTATTAAGAGATTGTTTCACTAGATAATCTAATTTGTTGATGACATTATGTTATTGTTGAATATTTTGTTCATTACCAAGATATTAATTTATATTCTGGTATTATTTCAATCCAATTGCATAAACATTTAGCATGGACGTAGAATGGGGAGCTAGTCAAAGAACCAGAGAAATGTAGCAGAAAGACATGCAGCGAATTAGGGAGAGAAGAATAAAAATATATCATTGGAGGACATAAAGAAGAATATTGCGAATTACTGGAGAGATTGAAAATAAGTTGTTGGGGATTCAGTGATAAGGATGTCATGAATGTCTATCAAAAGAAGTTAGTTTGGGGCATCTAGGTGGTGCAGTGGATAGAGCACTGACCCTGGAGTCAGGAGTACCTGAGTTCAAATTTGGCCTCAGACACTTAATGATTACCTAGGCCTTGGGAAAGCCACTTAACTCCATTGCCTTGCAACAAAACAAAACAAAACACAAAAACAAACTAAAAACAAAAGTTAGTTTATCTGCTATTTATCACTGAATTACATTTCTTTACTGATTTACTTTGTGGCATAACACTTCAGGTTCAATGTGGATATTTTGTAGGATAGAAAATTTCTACAAAAATAAAATTCTAAGAAATCTAGAAAATATAACTTTTATGATTATGTTGAAGAATTAGTGTACATCAACCTAAGAACATATAGAATAGAAGTTGTTTCATATTAAAAAAACAAGATAGGAAGACTGCAATAAATTTAAGGAGCAAGAGAGTACCATTGAGGTTGTCAGAGAAAGAAAAGTGAATAATGACTTTAAATCATAACAAGGGAGATATAGTTTAAATCTTTGGGAAAATGCTTTTAACCAACAAAGTTGTATAAAAATCTTAAAGTATTAAAAAATTACCTTTATTGGCGTCTCTCCAGTCTAGCTCAGATAATCTTATCAGGATGCTACTTATGACTTTTAAGTTCTTTTTCTGTCAAAGAAAACTGAACTTTAAAATCTTGGGTTAATTTGACTTCATAATCAATATTCTAAGTGTTATTGGTTCAAAAACATAGGAGAATATGTACTTGTTCTTTGATGAAATGAAGTGAAATCAGATATAGCCCCTGATTTCAAGGATCTCATATTTTTTGGGGGGAGACAAAACAAATAAGCACCACACATATGTGTTATGTATGTATGTATGTATATACTACAAAATGAATTGTTTTAAGAGCACTTAAGAAATCCAAAATAGTTGATGTTTTCAAAAGAAATATCTCTTTCATCAGGAGGAGACATTTTAAAGAAATGTCACCTGAGTCAGGCCCTCCAGGAAGAAAGAAATTTCAACTAAAGAAATTATAACTAAAAACAAATCATCTGGGAAATGTATGTGAAAAAGGAGGCAATATTCCAAAAGATAGGTGTAAGAGATAATCCAAGGACTGCACTAGTATTCCTAACCTAAAGGTATTAAGAGGAAGATCATCAGGGTATTTGAAATATCTCCCCTAGAGAGGAAATATGGAAAAACACGGATAAGAATTGCATAGGATTGGATGGCATAGAAAAATTTTTACTTGGCGGTTGTGAGAGAAGTATTCCAACCTATGAGATCCATGGCTAAATAAATCTATTCACTTAATCAACTTCCAGAGGATGCTATTAACTTATTTATTGGTCCTACTTTGTTCAGTATCCTATTTTTTCTTTAACTATGAAGTGACCTGATCTTTTCCATAATCATATTTATCATAAAATAAAATTTATAATAATAGTAATAAGGTAAGTGGCATCATTCCATTTTCAGATTCATTTTAGTTTAAAGATGAATGACTAAAACAGGCTGTATAAGGAGTAAATGGACAAGTGGAATTCCCATGATGCAAATCTATTCAGATGATGACAATGAATAAAATCAGTGGACATCAGTAAAGAATTATTTTAATGGCACAAAATATTCTGAGTAATAATTTTCTATTATAAGAGTAATATTTAATAAATATTTATCATTCGAGATGATGAGCCAGTTCTGTTCACTCAGTTCATTCACAAGTTTGATCCTTAAGGAAAAAAAAAACATTTCCCTAGACATGTTATAAATTTTATTAGTCAGAAAAGTTTGTGTAACCAAAGATATAGGTTAAAATATTATATTTTAGAAAAGGTAGCAATAACTATGATTTAAATTGTTGTCAATTAAGGAAAAATAAAAATAATATTGATGTAGAGATTTAAGGTGGGAAAACTTTTTTTCAGTAAATATTTGATTAAGTTCTCATTTCTCAAATATATAGAGAATTGAGTCAGATTTATAAAAATACAAGTCATTCCCCAGTTGATAGTCAAATGATGTGAATAGGTAGTTTTCAGATAAAGAAATTAAGGCTAGATATAGTTATGTAAAAAATGTTCTAAATCCCAGTTGATCAGAGAAATGTAAATCAAAACAACTCTGAGGTACCACCTCATATTTACCAGAGTGCATAATATAGCAAAAACAGAAAATGTTTCATATTGCAAAGTATATGGGAAACTTGGGACATTAATACACTGTTGGTATATTGCAATCCAACCATTATGGAGAGGACTATCAAACTGTACATACTCTTGTGTTGTAAAAGGAATTTGGTAGGACTCCTTTGCCTATTTTCCAAATATTTTATATATTATTGGGTTTAATTGCTCTTTAAATATTTTGGTAGAATTCAACTATGCATTTATCTGGTCCTGGAAATTTTCTCTTAGGCAGTTCATTGATGGCTTATTATATTTCTTTTTCTAAAATTGAGTTATCTAAGTATTCTATTTCTTCTGTTAATCTGGGTAATTTGTAGTTTTGGAAACATTCATCCATTTCATTTAGATCATCAAAGTTATTTGTATATAATTGCACAGAATAACTGAATTATTGTTTTAATTTCTTTTTCACAGGTGGTGAATTTACCCCCTTTCATTTTTGATACTAATAAGTTTGTTTTCTTCTCTCCTTTTTTAATTAAGTTAATCAATTATGTATCTATTTTATTGTGTTTTTACGAGAAAGCCAGTTTCTAGTTTTATTTAATAGCTTAATTATATTTTTATTTTCAATTTTATAAATACTTTAATTTCCAGGGTTCCAAATTTAGTGCTTAATTGGGCATTTTTAATTTGTTATTATTTTATTTTTTTAGTTGCATGCCTGATTCATTGATATACTTATTCTCTCTTTTATTGATAAATGAATTTAGAAATACAAATGTTCTATTCAATAGTGCTTTGACTATATCAGGTTATTTAATTAAATTATCAATCTTTCTATTTGTTCTTTAACCCATTTGTTTTTTTTAGAATTAGATGATTGAATTTCCAATTAATTTTTTATTTCTCTTTCCATTGTCCATTATTAAATGTAAATTTTATTGCTTTATAATGAAAAGGACCTGTTAATTATTTTGATTTTTCTGCATTTGATTGTGAGATTCCTATGTCTTGCTACATTGTCAGTTTTTGTTTATGTGCCACATATTGCTGAGAAAAATTTATATTATTTTCTTTTTACATTCAATTGTCTCCAGAGATCCATCATGTCTAATTTTTTTAGAACTGTATTTACTTCTTTAACTTCTTTCTTGTTTAATTTTCCTTGGATTATCTAGTTCTAAATGGGGAAGGTTGAGTTCCCCCATGAGGACAGTTTCATTATCTATTTATTTTTGTAACTTCAAAAATTTAGATTCTATATCAGTTTATGTATGTATATATATATATATATATATTTTTGCTATTGATATGACTTCTCCTCTATGCTACCATCCAGCAAGATAGAGTTTCATTTTTGTAACTTTTATTTAGATCTATTTTTGCTCTTGCTTTGTCTGAGATTATGATTTCTATACCTGTTTTCTTTACTACAGCCAAAGCATAATATAGTCTGTTCTAATCTCTTACCTTTAACCTCTGTGTATTTCTCTGTTTCAAATGTTTTTCTTCTAAACAACATAATATAGGATTCTGATTTTTAATCTATTCATCACTCTTCCATTTTATTGGTGAGTTCACAATTCACATTTATGCTTATGCTAGTTAGCTGTGAATTTTCTTCCATGCTATCATCTTGCTTATCCCTCTCTCTATTTTGCCCCAACCCACTCCTCCAAGGAATATAAATTTTAAGCCTAGGGTCATGAGATGTATTTGCAAAGTACAAGTGAAACTTAAACAAATGCAGTACTCTTGGTGCAGTAAGAAGGCAAATTTTATGCAGCCAGTAACAAAACAAAATTATTTTATAATGTCCTGAAGGCTATTTATGGGCCAAAGATATATGGTGCAACTCAACTACTCAGTGCTGCTGGATCCACATTGATTAATAATAGAGACATGACTATAGAGAGATAGGCCGAACACTTCCATAATGTTCTTAACAAAACATTGTCAATCAATTCAGAAGCCATTAACTATTTACCTCAGGTTGAAGCCAATCAGTTCCTAAGTGAAGTTATAAGTGAAGAAGAAGTTTTGAATGCCATTAGGCTCCTTTAAAGTGGCAAAGCACCTGGTACTTATTCTATTCCATCTGAGATCTAGTAGGTGGGGTTCTAGTGCTCATACAAAAACTAATGAAATTTTCAAGATTATATGGCATGAAGAGGTTATACTCCAAGAATTCAAGGATAGCTCCATCATCCCTCTCTATGAAAGTAAAGGGAATAGATTGAACTATGACAATCACAGGGATATTACTCTTTTAGTCATTGCTGGTAATATTCTTGCCAGAGACCTTCTCAATAGGCTGATTCTTCATCTGGAAGATGATCACCTCCCAGAGAGCCAATGTGGCTTCAAAAATAGTCAAGGAACAGTTGATATGGTGCTTTCTGCTGGACAAGTCCAGGACAAATGCTAAGAACAGAACAAAGGTCTGTAAACACCATTTGTAGATCTGACCAAGGCTTTTGATAATATCACTCATGAGAGCTTATGGAAAATTATGTCAAAATTTGGTTGCCTAGAAAAGTTCATCAAGTATTGTATTTCATTACCAAGACAGTATGTATGTCTGAGTTCTGGATAGTGGATGATGCTCTCTAGATTTCCTAGTCACTGAAGGATTGAAAAAAAAGTAATGTCCTTGCTCCCATACTTTTTACTGTGATATTTTCCGCCATGTTATCAAATGTCTTCACTGAAGATGAACATGACCTCAAGGTCAGCTACTTGCTGGCAAGTTCTTTAACTTGAAAGGCTACAAGCCAAGACCAAAGTGGAGAAAGTGTTGGTGATTGATGTTTTGTTTGCAAATGAAGCTGAGATGCAGCCAAGTATGGATGGATTCTCTGCTGCTTGTGCTAATTTTGGTCTAACAATTAACACCAAGAAAATAAGTGCTCCATCAACCAGTAACACACCATACATGGAACCATCAATTACAGCAAATGGAAAAGTTTTGAGTACTCTGGACAGGTTCACTTACTTAGCAGAGTCCTTTCCAAGGAGATACACATTGAAAATAAGGTTGACATGCACATTGCCAGGGCTAGCTCAGTATTTGGGAGGCTCCAAAGGAAAGTTGGGATAGAACAGGTATTAGACTGACTACCAAAATGACTCTATAAAGACATTGTGCTGACATCATTACTATATACCTGTGAAATCTGGATTGTCAGGAAACTGATTTGCTTCCATTTAAATTGTCTTAAAAAGAAGATTATCTAAAATATATAAAGAAGTGCATCAAATTTATAAGGCCACAAGTCCTCCCAATTCATAAATGGTCAAAGGATACAAACAGACAGTTTTCAAATGAATAAATTAAAGCTATACATAATCATATGAAAAAATTCTCCAAATAATTATTGATTAGAGAAATGAAAATTAAAACAACAATGAGGTATTACCTCATATTTACCAGATTGGCCAAAATAAGAAAAAGAGAAAATGATCAATGTTGGAAAGGTTGTGGGAGAATTGGGACATTGATGCATTGCTGGTGGAGTTGTAAACAGATCTAACTTTTCTGGAGAGCAATATGGAACTGTGCCCAAAGAGCAAAAAAAAAAAAAAAACTCTTCATACCATTTGACCCAGCAATTCCAATTCTAGTTCTCTATCTAGAAGAAATTATAAAAAAGGGAAAAGTCCTACATGTTTCAAAATATTCATAGCAGCTTTTTTTGTAGTGGTAAAGAATTGAAGGATGCCCATAAATTGGGGAATGGCTAAACAAGATATGGTATTTGAATAATATGGAATACTATTGTTCTATAAGAAACCATAAATGGTCAAACTCTAGAGCATCATTGAATGATTTAAGGGATCTGTTGCTGAGCTAAGGGAGTTGAACCAAGAGAACAATAGAGATGGAAGTAGCTCCCCTCCGCAGCTCAGAGAGCTAGGACAAACTGTATTAGACCAGCCATGGATTATGTTACCCCATCCAGAGAAAGAAAAACAAAGCAAAACAAAACTCACAAAAAACTCAACCCTTCAGAATCTGATGAACACTTTGTAAATATTATCTCCTATTTATCTCTTTACTTTAATCCTAATTCCTCATACTGAAAATAACTGCTTGAAGAAGTGACACCCTGAAGGACTCATTAAAGAACTTAAGAATTGGTTGTATAACATGGGAGACAATGGCATAGGACTGGCCAGCATTGTGTGCCCTCATCAGTGAGGATCCTGTGCTCTATGAGGAAGGCAGAATTGAAGCAGTTCAAAGGAACCGTGACACATGTAAGTTTCACATGGACTATTTGTGCTCAAACTGTGGTAGAGTATCCCAAGTTCACATTAGTCTTATCACTCACAGTCTGATATACTGTAATTCGTATCAAACATAGTTATGTCATTTTGGCCTTCTTCAGTAATGAAGGACAAAAATCAATTTGGAATTCAAGAGGCCACTTACCTCTTTTATTAATAAAAGGTTAGCATTATTAATAAAATAATGAATTATTCAGGATCTATATCTCTCAAAATATTTAAATTTCAAAGCAAAGAATTGCAGATACTTGAGGTTTTCTAGATTTAAGGATTGTTTGGGTACAACTGACAGAGAAGAAAAGGGAGTTTGGGATGAAGGAAAGTAGATAATTGAACTAGTTTACTTCACCAGGTCAAGACTGTTAAAGAGAAGGCGAGACCAATTTAAAACTTAGAGGAGAAAAGGGAGAAAAGGACAGACAGAAAGGATGAGTGCATTGAAAAGAACATTACATTCAAATCAGAGAACTTGGTTTCAGATCTCATGATTCCCACTTGGTACTTTTGTCAACTTAGGCTAATCATTTAACATTTTTGATCTCAAAAAAATTAGGAACCTGGATCAGATAGCATTTTCATTTCCTTTCAGTTGTGACTCAATGAAAACAAAAGGAAGTTTGGGTTAAAAGGAGGACTAGGAATAAGTTTAGAAGTTGCAAGAAAAGGGGTAAGGTAGAAGGCTATGAAATTAGAGGAAAGTAGTTGGTACAGTAGGTAGAATACTGGACCTGAGGTCAGGACACCAGACTCAGACATTTATTAATTATATGAATCTAGGCAAATAATTTAACCTCCATGCCATAGTTTTCCTCATCACTGCAAAATGGCAAAAATAATAACATTTAGCTCCCAGAGTTGTGAGGACTAAATAGGAAAATAACCACAAAATATTTAGCTCCCTCCATCACTGGTTCCCAGTAATTTTTATAAACATTTTAATATTATAATTATTATAATTATAATTAGAGATGGAAATTTCAAAATTCAAGATCAAGGGGAAATTTTTTTGTGACAGGAAGATTTTGTGATCTGATCTTTGTGTCTGAAGAATGACTTTGACAATAAAGAGGTGAACAACTTGGAAACACTGAGCAATATTAGCACTGAATTGTCCTAAGGTGAGAGCAGATATTGGAGAGAAGTTATGATCATATCTAGTATTGAATCATTTGAGATATGAAGAAAAGACATCTAAATGACAATAAGATTCTTCAGATACATTCTTCATCTATATAGGTAGATGAAGTGAGTACCAAAGGAGGAAGGATTGTATGGTGATGGCATTAGACAAATGTTCTGAAAGTGGGATCAAGAAAGTAAGCAATGCTGGTTCCTCTTCTCTGGAATAGGGGACAGGAGGGAAGGAATAATCAGCATTGGAGAATCTTTTGCCTGGATTATGCAAATCTATGAAAATAGAAAGAATGGGAGAGGTAGGCAAGTAGTATCAAGCTAAGTATCAAACAAAAATAAAAACAGAGGGAGTTTCCAGGAGTTAGGATGAAAAGGCAAAACTGAGGAAAAATTGTAACTGAGTTGGAACAGGATTGTAGGGAGAGTGGTAATAGGGAGAAGGGATTTGTGCCTCAACAGATAGATGATCTGAATCAGTACCAAGAGGAGAGAGTAGGTGTTTTTGCTAGGCATAGGAAGCACTTGGAGAGTACCAGGGGTCAGTGTCCCCACCTTCCAGGGACTTGTATGACATTTTGATATGAAGAAAAGCAGACCTGAAGAGATCTGGTTGTGTTATGTATATTGAATAACAGTTAAGCAGATGCCCAGGAATCATTGTCAGACATTTTTCAGAGCCAGACAGAAAAAAAGGAAAAAAACCACAACTTTTAAAAGCTTTAACAGGAAGCAAAGGCACACACTTTCCTAGGTAGTTCTTGATGTGATAGATAATTTTTCCACCTTCAAAAGGGGTCACCTTAAGGTGAGGTCAAGGAGATTATGTGTTTACCTTATTGCACCATGAAAAGGAGCCAAATGGAGACCCCAATAATTATGGATCTTACTCACTTTGATTCATACATTACCCAGAAACTTTAGGCTTCTTGGAATTTTGAATAAATTTCCAAATTTCTTGGCAATATCTTCAGATGCTAAACATTTCACTGGTAACATAAAGTAATCCTGAGGAATAATAACCTGGATAGTGGGAGGATGTAGCCTATGGCCCATGGCAGTAAGCTAGAATGAAAGAGTAATATGTAGCATTCCCATGGCAAATCCCCCTTCATCTCATCTGCATTGCTGGTGAGTTTCACAGAGAGGGAAAAACTCTAACTCTTGGTCAGGAACTTAAGCATTTGTGATATAAAATGCATATAGGGCAATTTTAATGATATGAGTACTTCTCTCCATCAACCAACACATAAGTTGTTAAATAGGATACATTCTATTCCCCTCTCTGAGATTCACTTTCTCCCTTACAGAATTGTGAGTGTTCAATTATATATTACTTTTATAATATTCTAACAGAAAAAGAGCCGACTTTTTAAAAGTTGTGAGAAAAATGAGAATTTTCATATTATATTAATAATCATTTTAATACACAGAACCTAAAGACAATTTTTTATATATCATTTCCTTCTGAGGGGCTGACAATGAGATATTCCTCTCAATCAATTTGGTGTGACCTCACCAAATTGGGGAAGATGAGTTCTGATCAAAGGATATGGAGAATCAAATCTAGTCGAATTCCAGTCCATTGTTCAATTACAGAGTGATCAGGTAGAGATAAATTCCATATTCCAGATATCTGGAGGCAGCTGGAAGAGCTAAAGACTTTTTTTACCCATTTCCTCATTAATATATCCACACCCTCATTTATTGTTAACCAATCAAAGTTCCCCTCACAAAATATTTGGTAAAGCAAAAGAAATCATCAAACCACAGAATAAGTCTTTCCACAGTCCTAGATTGAGATGAAATCTGGTATAGAATCTGCCAATGATAAATCAGTACCAGAACTTGAGAAATAAGATCCTAGGCAACTATATCCAAGTTGCAATTGGCAGCAACAGTAGCAGCTGAGAACAATGAAGAAACTGAGTTGGAGTGCAAAGAAAGCATGAAAAGCTAAGGATAAACAGGAATATGGATAGGCAAAAGGGATTGCCAGAGTCACCAACTGTAAATCTAAGAAAATCTTTTCTCATCACCAAAACAGATGTTTGGAGAGCTCAGCTTCAGACACCTACTCAACTTTCGGGAAAATCAATATTATGGATTTCACTTAGTAAATAAGCTGCTGCTGAGGGTTCAAGGTACAACATGGAACAGTCTCAAACATTCAGGATAATATTCCAATTCCAAATGAAAAGAAGAAATCAAAGAGTAAGAGGTCAGGGAAAGAGGTATGGAACTTAAGGACATGTCATTCAACATATTCCAAAATAATTGTATAGAAAGCAAAGACTTTCCAAGTCCTTAAGTACACATTGTGGCATTAATGATATATCAATCTGGAAGCAAGAATATTTTTTTAACATTTCAAAGGAGATAAAATTCAATCTGATTTGATTGGTTTTGTTTTTAATCAATAATATTGTGGTCTCTTGGGGAAGGGGAGGAGAAAACAAACTATCTCAGATGTATAGTGTCAAAATGATTCTTGGACAGTCGCTAACCTCTATGCCTCTAAAATAACTCCCTAGAAATAATGTGCATAAAAGATTTCTTCAATTTAGAACTTATTTTTATCCACAGAGGCATAAAACTGGTATAATTCCTTAGATATAAATATATATGTATGTATACATATATTTATGATTACATATTTTTACTAAGTTCAGTTCAATGAGGAAGTTGGAAGAGCAGTATGAGCCTTGCCACTCGACTTTGATGACTGCAGAATAGAGTAAGACCAACAATTCTGTGCAACTCTACCTCACTTCGTTTTATGCACAATTCAAGACATTACCCCATAATATCATTGGTCCTCTTCAATACAAAGGATGAACAACAGTTAGGCCTTTTTATTTTATCTATGTGTCTTTCTATTGGCTTTGAGTTATTTACCTTTGAGATAGGCAGCATATCATATTACATAGAGAGCTAGTATTGGAGTGAGGAAGACCTAGCTCATTGTTTAGATTTTGCAACCTCAGGAAGATTAAACTTGTTGAACATTCTGTGCATTTTCCATATAATAAGTCAAACTTATTGCCTCTTCCTACTTAATTCTGTAACTAATCCAGAATTCTATTTGCAGCAATTGTCCAAAATCATCTAATTTGATTGTGCGAATATATAAGACAAAGCAGAACATGTCCTTCTACAAAATAAGGTGCAGGGCTGAGACAATTATCCAAATAAGTTAAGGAAAAATCCCTCCTTAAACCTATAAAAATATGTTGAATGTTTTTATATTTTACACTAAAAAGTGCATTTTTATGAAAGTTGAAATTTATATATACTATTCTCGTTTTTATTTCTCCCCTAATTAAAACTCCACTGTAGTAAATTTTAGCTATATGCACATGTATATATGGACATGTGTATATAGATCTATATGAAATTGTGCATACATACATAAATACAAATACTCAGAACATTAAAACCAGTTCAGACATGCTCTGACCAAAATTTTTGATCTCATTAATTATCACTTGTGTTTGCTTCTATAAGGCATGGTAAAATGTTTTATTTACACTTACTTTATCCCTTTAAAAACTACTTTTAAAAGTTTTCATAAGACTTCCGGCCAAGATGGCAAAGAGAAGACAGGCACAGTTCTAAAGTCTCCTGATCTCTTTCCCATCTATCACATGAAACAAACCTCTTAAAAGAAATCTGAACCAGGAAACCCAGAAAGAAAAGCCAGGAGTGGAAGATCTACCTCAGGATTTGTCTCCCGCAGCAGCCTTGGCTGAGTACCAGCAGGTGAGTCTGAGCTCCCAGGGAAGATCAGCCAGACCAACAGCTGAATCGGAACTGGGAGTCTGAGCCGGACCTGCTGGATCAGCGGTGGGGCTGGACGAAGGGGGCTTGGGTCCGCGGGGAAGCAGAGGCGCTGGTGTTGGTGCTGTCCCCCTGGAGCTTGGGGAAGGGGCCACGGGGAGATGTCTGGTGCAGGAGAGCTGTGGACACCATCCCGGGGCTCCTCAGGTCTCAGAAACTCTGAGCCCATGCCTCCATTGCACTGAGGCCTCTTCCCAAACAAATGCAAACTAATTCTGCCTCAGGCCCAGGTGTGTGTGAGCAAAAGAACCAGCCCAGCTGAGGAATGACCTCAGGCCAGGGTAAAGCCCACCATTGATTGAAGGCAAAAGAATTCAATAGCTCCAATTCCCTCCCTCAAGCAAAGGGAGAAGGCCTCCCAACCAAGGTCACAGACACACCAGAGAGGGCAACCAGCGCCTCCTACTGGCCAGCCAGAGAAACTGCACTCAGTAAAGCCTTTAGAGATCCCAAGCCCAGGTGAACCAGCCCCACCCAACTCAAGGTCTTAGCATAATGAAGAAGGGTCAGCGGAAAGGTGGATCCATAGAAAAATTCCTGGAAGGGAAAGACCCCAACCCAGAGAGACCTGGAACCTCTGAGAAGAATACAATCTGGTCTCCAGCACAGAAAGACTTCCTTGAAGAAATAAGGAAGGAGTTTAAAAATCAACTGGAAAATTTGGGGGGGACAATTAATACTTTGCAACAAGAAAACAAAACCTTAGAAAGTACAATTGGACAAACACAAAAGGAGAATAAATCTCTCAGATCATCAATTGGATAATTACAAAATGAGAATAATTCTCTCAGATCCTCAAATGAGCAAATGCAAAAAGAAATTAATTCTCTCAAAACCTCAATTGGTCAAATGGAAAGCTCTTTCAAAAGTAGAATTGACCAATTGGAAAAGGTTAATGAAGAAAACTCCTTCCCCCCAAAAAATAATGGAGTCTACAGAAACTAATGACTCCACGAGACAGCAAGAGTCAGTTAAACAAAATCAAAAGATAGAAAAAAATAGAAGCAAATGTGAAATACCTCATCAACAAAACCACTGACCTTGAGAATAGATTGAGGAGGGGAAACCTGAAAATTATAGGACTTCCTGAAAACATTGAAGAGAAAAAAAGCCTGGACGTAATATTATAGGATCTAGTGATGGAAAACTGCCCTGACATCATGGAATCGGAGGGCAAAGTAGTTATTGAAAGAGTACATCGATCCCCACCAGAAAAAGATGCTAAAAGGAAAACATCAAGGAATGTTGTGGCCAAACTTCAGAACTATCAGATAAAAGAGAAAATCCTGCAAGCAGCCAAAAAGAAACAATTTAAATATCAAGGAGCCACAGTAAGGATCACGCAGGACCTGGCTGCTCAACTTTAAGGGATCGAAGGGCCTGGAACGAGATATTTCGAAGAGCATGGGAGCTTGGAATGCAGCCAAGAATCTACTTTCCTGCAAAGCTGAGCCTTCTCTTCCAGGGAAAAAGATGGACATTTAACGAAATGGAAGAATTCCAAAAATTTCTGATGAAAAGACCAGAGATAAACAGAAAATTTGGATATCAAACAGTAGGTTCAAGAGACACATGAAAAGGTTAAAAAAAAGGGGGGGTGGTAAAAGGAAAAAAATGCAATCCAGCAAGTTGAAACTGGCTATATCCCAGCATGGGGGGGGGGGGGGGGTAGAGACTCTCATAAATCCTGAGAAATGTAACTCTAACAGAGAGAATATACCTAGCCAGAAATGATGGACATCCATGACCTATCCATGAGACTGATATCTAATGGGATGTAACTGGCTTTAACTCCACTGGGGAGAAAGACTCTAATAACTCTCAGCAATTTGGACTCTATTCAACAGAATATACTGAACTAGAAAGGACAGACACTCAGAATTTTCTATGACTTAGATAGAATGATCTAAAAAAAAATACACTACCTCCCTAAAAAGGGGGACAGGAAAGAGATGGGAGGAGGGAGGGGATTGAATGGGACAAATCTCATTACACTAAGAGGTACAAAAAACCTATGGTAATAGAGGGGAAGAAGGGAGTAGAGGAGAAACACCTGAATCTTCTTCTCATCAGACTTGGCTTAAAGTCAACCTACACATACTCAGTTAACTTATAAAACATCTAACCTTTCAAGAATTAAAAGGGGAAAAGGGGAGGGGGGGACAGAGAAAGGGAAAGGGAGTGGAGGAAATAAGGGGAAATAACAAAAGGAAGGGAAGGGAACAGAGAAAGGGGAAAGGAAGGGGAGGGTGTGATATAGGAGGGCAAACACACTGAAGGGGGTGGTATTCAAAAACAAAATACTGGGAAATATGGATAAAGGGGGGGAAAGGGGGAAAATACAAACAGAGGGAAGATAGCACAGAGGGCAATAAAGAATTAGTAATCATAACCTTGAATGTGAATGGGATGAACTCTCCCTTAAAATGAAAGCAAATAGCAGAGTGGATTAAAAACCAGAATCCTACAATATGCTGCTTACAAGAAATGCATTTGAAGCAGAGAGATACATATGGAGTAAAGGTAAAAGGTTGGAGCAAAATATATTTTGCTTCAGCTGAAGTAAAAAAAGCAGGGGTAGCAATCCTTACCTCAGACAAAGCAGCAGCAAAAATAGCGTTAAAAGAGATAAGGAAGGAAACTTTATCCTCCTAAAAGGTACCATAGACAATAAAGTCATTTCAATATTGAATATATATGCACCCAGTGGGACAGCACCCAAATTCTTAGAGGAGAAGCTGAAAGAATTACAGGAAGACATAGACAGCAAAACTCTACTAGTAGGAGACCTCAACCTCCCACTAACAGATCTAGATAAATCAAATCATAAAACAAACAAGAAAGAAATTAGGGAGGTAAATAGATTGTCAGAAAAATTAGATAGGGTAGACTTATGGAGGAAACTGAATGGGGATAGGAAGGAGTATACCTTTTTCTCTGCAGTACATGGAACTTATACAAAAATTGACCATGTACTAGGACATAAAAACCTAATGATCAACTGCAGAAAGGCAGAAATAGTGAATACATCTTTCTCAGATCACAATGCAATAAAAGTCATATGCAATACTGGGCCAAGGAGATATAGACCCAGAGCAAATTGGAAACTGAATAACCTCATCGTAAAAAATGAGTGGACCAAAAAACAAATTATAGAAAGAATTAACCATTTTATCCTAGATAATGATAATAACGAAACAACATACCAAAACCTATGGGATTCATTCAAAGCAACTCTCAGGGGATATATTATAGCTCTAAATGCTTATATGAATAAATTGGAGAAAGAGGAAATCAATGCACTAAACATGCAACTAAAAAGGTTAGAGAAAGAACAAATCAAAAATCCCTAATCAAATACCAAATTAGAAATTTTAAAAGTCAAAGGAGAAATTAATAAAATTGAAAGCAAAAAAACTATTGAATTAATAAATAAAACCAGAAGTTGGTATTACGAAAAAAACAATAAAACTGATAAACCTCTGGTCAATTTGATTTAAAAAAAGAAAGAAGAAAACCAAATTGCTAGTATTATAAATGAAAAAGGTGAACTCACCATCAATGAGGAGGAAATTAAAGTAATAATTCAAAATTATTTTGCCCAACTTTATGCCAATAAATTTCATAATCTAAGTGAAATGGATGAATATTTACAAAAATATAAGTTGCCCAGGTTAAATGAAGAAGAGATGAAATACCTAAACAACCCTATCTCAGAAAAAGAAATTCAACAAGCCATTAGTGAACTCCCTAAAAAAAATCTCCAGGGCCTGAAGGATTCACAAGTGAATTGGTTCCAATCCTATATAAACTCTTTGGAAAAATATGGAAAGATGGAACTCTGCCTAACTCTTTCTATGAAACCAATATGGTACTGCTACCTAAACCAGGAAGAGTTAAAACAGAGAAAGAAAATTATAGACCTATTTCCCTGATGAATATAGAGGCAAAAATCCTAAATAAAATCTTAGCAAAATGACTACAACAAGTCATCACTAGGATAATACATTATGATCAAGTAGGATTTATTCCAAGAATGCAGAATTGATTCAATATTAGGAAAACTGTTAGTATACTCAATTATATCAATAACAAACCTATCAGAAACCATATGATCATATAAATACATGCTGAAAAAGCTTTTGACAAAATACAGCATCCATTCCTATTAAAAACACTAGAGAGTGTAGGAATAAATGGACTGTTCCTTAAAATAATTAGCAGTATCTATTTGAAACCATCAACAAGCATTATACTCAATGGGGAGAGGCTAGAGGCATTCCCAATAAGATCAGGGGTTAAACAAGGGTGCCCATTAACACCACTACTATTCAATATTGTATTAGAAATGTTAGCATCAGCAATTAGAGAAGAAAAAGAAATTAAAGGAATTAGAATTGGGAAGGAAGAGACAAAACTCTCACTATTCGCAGATGACATGATGGTCTACCTAGAGAATCCCAAGAAATCATTTAAAAAACTACTGGAAACAATTAGCAATTTTGGCAAAGTTGCAGGTTATAAAATAAACCCCCATAAATCCTCAACTTTCCTATATATGACTAGCAAGAAACAGCAGGAAGACCTAGAAAAAGAAATTCCATTCAAAGTAACCTCAGACAGTGTAAAATACTTGGGAGTCTATTTGCCAAGACAGACTCAGAATCTTTTTGAAAACAATTATAAAACCCTTCTCACGCAAATTAAATCAGATTTAAATAACTGGGCAAATATCAACTGCTCATGGATAGGGAGAGCTAATATAATAAAAATGACAATTCTACCAAAACTAAACTATCTGTTTAGTGCCCTACCAATCAAAATTCCAAAAAATTACTTTAATGAGTTAGAAAAAATTGTGAGTAAATTCATATGGAGAAATAAAAAGTCAAGAATTGCCAGGAGCTTAATGGAAAAAATCCAAATGAAGATGGCTTAGCACTACCAGATCTAAAATTATATTATAAAGCATCAGTCATCAAAACTGTTTGGTATTGGCAAAGAAATAGAGTGGTGGACCAGTGGAATAGACTAGGTGTAAAAGCAGGAGAAGAGTATAGTAATCTGCTGTTTGATAAACCCAAAGAGTCCGGCCACTGGGATAAAAATTCCCTCTTTGATAAAAACTGCTGGGATAATTGGAAGTTAGTATGGAAGAAACTTAGATTAGACCAACACCTAACACCCTTTACCAAGATAAGATCTAAATGGTTACAGGACATAGACATAAAAAACAATACTATAAGCAAATTAGAAGATGAAGGACTAGTCTATCTACCTGTCAGATCTATGGAAAGGGGAACAGTTTATGACTAAGGAAGAGTTGGAGAACATCACTAAAAACCAATTAGATGATTTTGATTACATTAAATTAAAAAGCTTTTGCACAGATAAAACCAATGTAATCAAGATCAAAAGAAAAGTAGTAAATTGGGAAACAATCTTTACAACTAATGATTCTGACAAAGGACTCATTTCTAAAATATACAGAGAACTGAGTCATATTTTTAAAACAAAAAGCCATTCCCCAATTGACAAATGGTCAAAGGATATGCAAAGGCAATTTACAGATGAGGAGATCAAAGCAATCCATAGCCATATGAAAAAATGCTCTAAATCATTAATTATTAGAGAAATGCAAATTAAAGCTTTGCTGAGGTACCACCTCACACCTCTCAGATTGGCCAGTATGACCAGGAAGGATAATGATCACTGTTGGAAGGGATGTGGGAAATCTGGGACACTATTACACTTTCGGTGGAGCTGTGAACTCATCCAACCCTTCTGGAGAGCTATTTGGAACTATGCCCAAAGGGCAACAAAAATGTGCATACCCTTTGACCCAGCAATACCACTACTGGGTCTATACCCTGAAGAGATGAGGAAAATGGGTAAAAACATTACTTGTACAAAAATATTTATAGCAGCCCTATTTGTGGTGGCAAAGAATTGGAAATCCAGTAAACGTCCTTCAATTGGGGAATGGTTTAGCAAACTGTGGTATATGTATGTCATGGAACACTACTGTTCTATTAGAAACCAGGAGGGACAGGATTTCAGGGAAACCTGGAGGGATTTGCATGAACTGATGCTGAGTGAGTTGAGCAGAACCAGAAAAACACAGTACACCCTAACAGCAACATGGGAGTGATGTTCAACCTTGAAGGACTTGCTCATTCCATCAGTGCAACAACTGGGAACAATTTTTGGCTGTCTGCAAAGGAGAGTACCATCTGTATCCAGATAAGGAGCTGTGGAGTTTGAACAAAGTACAAGGACTATTCCCTTTAATTCAGAAAAAAAAAAAAAAATAAACCCAGATGTCCTATGGTTTGATCTGGTTACCTCTGAGAATTCTCTTCTCTTTAAGGATATGATTTCTCTCTCATCACACCCAATTTGGATCGAGGTACAACATGGAAACAAAGTAAAGACTGACGGAGTGCTATCTGTGGGGTGGGGGTGGGGGGAGGGAAGCAAGATTGGGGGAAAACTGTAAAACTCAAATAATATCTTTAATAAAAATTTTAAAAAAAGTTTTCATAAGAAATAAAAAATTGGTTCAGTACCAATTTAATTTAGAAATAGCAAAGTAGCTTTCTCAGAAGTACTAAATAGCTGTCTTTTTGGCTTGACTGAATCTGAATTATTTGGCTTTAAAGTAATCTTTCATGTATCATAGAAACAAGACAGTTAGCAGTCCTGTTGCCAGAACCTGAAAAAAAGATTAGAATTTTTTCTTCATTTGATTTCTTGAAATACCTGGTATCATTATTATAGAAATGTCAAGCATATTAGATTTGAAACAAATATTACTTTCAGTAAGTCAGATATTAGATATTGGCAGAAAACATATTTGATGTTTTATGATGGTTTTGTGATCCCAAGGGAATCTAAGCAATATTCCAACTAGGATTGAACCCCCCCCCAATGGAGGATAAAAAAAGAAAATGTCCTTTTTCTGAATAAAAAAAAAGAAAATTCCAGCAGTTTCTGATATACCATTGATCTGGATACATCATTAAACAATTCCCTTCGGCTCTTTAATATCTATGACAGAAAGGATTAAAGTTGATTCTAGAACATTTCAAATCTAACCGAAATGCTTTATTTCTGATCAAATTTTTGTTATCTTTTTGTCTTTTTTTAAGAATGATATTGCTAGCTATGTGGTAAAGAACAAAGCTAAGAAGTTACCAAAATGGCAGGAAAAGATCTAAATTAGCTAGCTCTGCTACATGTATTCTTCTGAAATATTACCTTTAAACTCCATGCTGCTGTCACTGATCTCATCTCTAGGAACTGAGTAGAAGGAAAGGTCTGGGTGAATTAATTTTGTATTTTCAAAATTTGTATTAATTTTGCCTCCATATTTTGATTAATATAAGCAAACAGTTGCTGGATAGTTTTTAGAAAGGAATTATTATAATTAATGTAGAAAATGATATCCTTTCACCTTATTGCATAGCTAATTATAAGAAAATAAACCAATAAGTTGATGCCTATAATGATATTAATTTTCCATAAGTCTAATATTTTGAAATATTAATATATCAAAAACACAGTCCAATGCTTTCTGAAAGCTAATATGAAGGGGATAATAGCTACTTTGAATTGAATTCCCTTGGACTGAGTGTTGACATAAAGTAGCTTTTACTCTAAATGAAGCAAAAAATACAAGAGATGTTAGAATTTGGGTGATAGTCAAAGAAAGTTGTAGGAGCAAGGAATATCAGGGCATTGTATATTGGCAAAAGACAAAAAAATGGGGGAGAGTGGGAAAGCTGGAATATTTCAAAAACATGAAAATATTTTACTCTGATATCTAAGGAAAGAGAATCATGGATCCAAAATCTAAAAACAAGCTCCCTGAAATCAGAATTTGCCAAAAGTTTTCATCAGCAAAAAAAAAATTTAGGAATCTAGATGACCTCTGAAATAGTTCCACCACCAGAGATCTGTTATTGTAAGCAGAAACCAGATTATAATATCTCTATCCAAAATCTTGTGGTTCTGCAATGACATACATACCATAAAACATGCAAACAAATACTGCAGTCTCCTAAAACAACTGCCAAACATAAAAGATAAATTACTGCTGAAACTAAGCCCACATATAATCATCAGAATATTAAACTTTATCATGCATTTTATTCCATTACCAAACATTGTCAAGTAGTAATTAAAATGTACTTCCTTCAGTGAATATTCTAGAAAGGGGACTGCAAGCATTTTTTAATTGAGAACCCACTCATGTTATGTTATGTTATAGCTTTGTCATTTTGATATAGATTGGACCCATTATATCTAGGAGTTCATTGTGTGGCAAGTTTTATAAACTTACTCTGATTTCAAATAATAAAAATACTCAATGAGAATATTTTTCCTCCTTTCTAGACATGAAGATCAACAAATTTTATTTTTCTTCATTGCTATAGGAGTCGGGAGATATAAGGTATGACAAGTGCTATATAAATATTTTAATAACAGATTTCAAAAGTCACTTTTGTAAATAAGAATCTTTAAATAACAGTCATTCAGAAACCGAAATGATAGCTTTTGCGAGGCAGGGAGAAAAGACTTAATGGGGATGTAACTTTCAATATTACTTAAATATATAGATAATTGTTTAAATGAAATAAGACCAATCAGTAATTCCTTAGGAATAATACTGGAATCATCACTTTGTTGTTATTTTTGTACAGTCATTTCAGTCATGTCTAACTCTTTATATTCCATCTGTAGTTTTCTGGGTAAATACTGGAGTGTTTGCCATTTCCTTTTCCAGTTTTCCTTCCTTACAGGTGAGGAAGGTGAGGCACAAAGGGTGGTTAAGTGTTTTGTCCAGGTATCTGAGACTGGATTTTAACTCATGAAGAGGTTTCTTCCTGAGTATTTACCCCATAGGAAAGGTCTATTCAATTTTCCTTTTGGAAATAGACTTATAGGGATAGGAAAAGGTAAAGATTATAATTGTGGAAAATTTAACAAAAGTTTCTTTAAAACAAAGCATATTTCTGTGTAGCACAGTAGTTCTTACCTTGGCATAAGCTAGACTATCCTTGGAAACTGTGATCTTGAAGAAATTATTAAATAACATTTGAAACCCAGAAGAATGCTGCACAAATGGTAGTTGAGTAAAATATGTTTAAGAACTGGGTTTTAAAATATAGGGTACATAAACTTTGGTATTTGTCTTCAAACTCACAGATCTTTTTTTCAAGCAGACACTCTCACCATCCCCTCCACTCTTTGAATATTTCCTTGATTCTACTACTTTTTAAATGATAATCTCAAACCTCAGTAGGATTTATTTTTAATGATTTTTCAGTAAAATATTGTATAATAAAGTATCTTTATTTCCTTATTTCTTCACTAAACTGTTAGTTTTATGAACACAACAAATATATTTCAACTAAATTTGTAATTCCCCTAGTTTACTAATTGCTTCGGATGATCCATTAAGTAAGTGAAAGAATTTCTTTTCAAATGACCATATTCAACATACTTATTATTTCTAGATCTATACTTTTTTTTTCCCCTGACTTCTCTTAATCCCAATTAAAGTCCACCCAGAGCATTCAGAGAGAGCTACACCTCTGGTGTGAGGGCTTGCTAAATCCTTTCCAGAGCTGCTCATCTACCTTTGGGGTGCATCTTTTACTCAAATCTCACCAGTAACTCCAATAAGCTTTGATATGCATAGCAGCCACACCGTGGTCACTTCAGCATGTGGGTTATATCAAGTTGGGGGTAACCAGCAGGCCTTAAATCTAAAAGTAAGGAACATGATTACCCCACATATGTCAAAACTTCCCCTGGCAGAATGGGTGAATAAGAATAGTATACTTCAGTGACTATAAAGGCAGCTGTAAAAGATGCTATGGATTGTTTATGGAAGGAGGAACTTGGTCATACATTGAAGATACAAAGTTTATCCATTCCCCAATCATCTTGACTTTTGTCTTGCCATTGAACTTTGATGACTTTTGAAGAGAGACTGAAGCAAATGACTATACAACTCTGCCTCTCTTAAATCTAATTCATGAGTGAGTCAAGACATTACCCTGCAATGTTATTGGTCCTCTTAGAAAGCAGATAAACAATAGCAACATTTTCACAAGAATTCTTTTCTGTTCCCAATTAATGATAGTACCTTTCCTCTCAGATTTTCTCTAATTTATCCTCTGTGTGTGTGTGTGTGTGTGTGTGTGTGTGTACAAGGGAAATCTTTATTGTAAACATTCTACCAGATTATAAATATCACCATGTTTGAAAGAAAATTGGTGAATACTTAAAACTAGAGAGTCTTCTAAACTTGTTTTTAAAAACACTCTTTTTTTTAGCTGATCTAGATTTGGAGTAAAAAGAAGCATGGGTTCAAATGTTGTTTCAAGAACTAGTCATATAATGTTGACCAGGTCATTTAACATTAAATCCTCACTTTACGCTATAAAATGGAGATGATAACAAACTAAAATAGTTACCTCATAAGGACCAGATGAGGTGAATTGTCTTTAAAGTGCTATATAGATGGCATTATTAGGCACAATTATATATTAATTTCTTCTTAAAAATAGCAAAGAATGACAAATTACTAATAAACAAGAAATATTCAGATATACAAAAAAAGAATGAAAAAATGGTTTTTTCATGAAATCATTTACTCATTAATTACTTTGATTTAAAATGTATATTAAAATCTCATTAAAGGTTATTATATATTTCTGTCTTTTAGAGATTCTTATTTTATCTATATTTTTCTAGATTTTGTTAGCTATAATTATTTGCATAATATGAATATTTTGGTACTAATATTTTAAATTGACTTCATTTAAGTCTTCCCATAGCTCTTAATTGTTTTCATATTTTTTATTTTGTATGCTGTCGTCATATACCAATTTGTTCAGTCATTCTCCAGTTATTAAACACATGATCTCATTTCCTCTTTTTCCTAAAATTGTTGCTAGGAATATTTTAGTATAAGCAAGTCTTTTTTCTTTTCAGTAGCATCCTTGAGGTTGGTTCTAGTGGTAGGTTAGAGATAATTTTGAGGTTTTACTGAATAATATACCTGTATGTATGTATGTGTACATGCATATATGTGTATATGTACATAAATATATTACCTCTTTTAGATATTATTTCTCTTATGTTTTTAATTTGAAGCTCTTCATAATCTGTCTCCTTCCTACCTTTCTATGCATCTTTTACCTTATTTCCCTCTAAGTAAATCTTGATCCAACCACACAAGACTACTTACAATTTCTTGATTTGGGGTTTAAAATTGTTCCACCTATGATAAAAGAGACTGAAACAGAGCTCCAAGTCAATTGCACTTTGTTAAAGGATCCATGATTCCCTCATATGAGGTGGACCTCAGATCTATTTCATAATCTCAGATGTCCCCTTCTTTCAAAATCATTTATTTATAGTGTTCAATAAACAAATTGGCAGAAGAGGCATGGTGAAACATAGAATCTCAATTAGTTGATAGTCCTTGCTTTTGAGGGTCAAAAAATATATATAGCAGCAGGGAACTGGGCGACACATCCGGTATCTCCAATAATTGATCATAAGATGGTCACCTCATCTTGGACAAGAGAACATAATCAAGGGGGACAAAGATAAATCAGAGGACTTCCATGTAATTAGTCATTTCTGTCACATTGAGCTTGATCACCATGATAAGGAAAAGCAAGCTAATTGTCACTGAAGTCCTAGAAGCCAGAATTCCATAAAATAGAAAACCTGTCAAACTATTCATCCCTCTCTTCATCCTACAGAAGCTAAAGTTTAATATTACTTGCAGTAAAGGAACATATGGGGTGTTCAAGAAGGACCAACACCTCTGGTATAAGGGCTTGTTGTATCCTTTCTAGGGATATTCATCCACTTTTGGTGTTCCCCTAGAACTCAACTTTCACTTGTGGTTCCAATAAATTGTAGAATGTGCAGTGGCCAGACCCCATAAGTCATCTTGACAAAGAAGCTAACCTAGGTTGAGGCTAACTGACGGATGACATTTGATCCATACTTGTTTCACTTTATTCTTTTTTGTGACTTTTTCCTTTTGCTTTGTTTCATCTTTCACAACTGTGACTAATATGGAAATACATTTTAGATGATTGCATATGCATAAATGATATCAAATTGCCTACCATTTTCGAAAAAAGGGAGTGAAAGGAGAAAGAGAAAATATGGAATTCAAAATCTTATAAAAATAAATGCTAAAAATTGTCTTGAAGAGTAATTGCGAAGAATAAAATACTATTTAAAAGGATTAAATTCAGCAGGACACACTAAAAAAGTATTGACCTGGAAGGTTTTACCTCATACTCTATAAATTATCAAAATGACAAAAGATAGAAATAATCAATGTTGGAAGGATTATAGGGAAATAGGAATAAACATGGCTTGAAAGTAGAGATATGTTTGCAGAGGTGGAATGTCCCCAAGTCTTGTAAATATTTTCAGACTTTTTCATTTTATTGATCAACTATACAGATTTTTCCTCTTTTTTATTTTTGTCATAAAAAATTGTTGCATGATATGTTTTTTTCTAGGAAGGAAGGGAAGAGATAACTGGTGGAACTATGATAATATTTTTAAAAGAAGTCTTGTTTATAAAAAAAGAAAGATTTCAGAATTTTGATTAATACAGTAGCTAATAGTCTTAGAAGGACTGATAATAAAACTTGTTCAAAATATTATATATATATATATATATACATACATATATATATATATATATATATATATATATATATATATGTAGGCTGTTTTTCTTCTTTGTTACAAGACAGAACAAATTCAAGTTGAGAAGCAAACTGTCACCAGAAATTGACAATGATATAAAAATATTTGTTTTTAAGACTATTTTTGATATGTAACTTATCATTTTCACTTACAAATAATATTACATTTTGTGCACAATTTTTTGTATCAATAAAAAGAATAATTGGAATAGATGATTCAGCCTAGATCAGTTTTAAGGTCCTTTCCAGGAATCTAGGGTTTCGTGAACTTATTGATAAAAGAATATTCTCAGGTTTAAAAATTTCACTTAACCTTTTGCAGCCCCAGTTTCTTCATCTGGACAGAGTTGTTCTGAAGGGAAAAAAAAATCACTCTCTTAACCTACCTTATATTTTATGCATGTGTAAACATGTTAGATATGGTTACATATGTGTATACAAATCTGTATATATATGCATCCTATATATTTTCATAACTACTTACTATGTACAAGAAACTATATCAAACATATATATGTATTATATATATATATATACATATATATATGGTTAATGTAAATGAGTCCTAACCTAGTTAGCCAATAACCAAGTTGAATCTATAACTTCAAAAACACAAAATTGACTGACTGGAAAAGGAAAGATATTTATCTAAAATTCACATTGACCAATTGGAAAAGGAATGGATTTCATCTAAAACTCAAATCAACCAACTGGAAAGGGAGTACAACTCAGCAAAAGTAAAATTATCGAACTTGAAAAAGAAACACAAAAGCTAACAAAGAAAATAAAACCCTAAAATTAATTTGGAATTGGACAAATAGAAACTAATGAATCTATGAAACATTAAGATTCCATCAAAGTAAAAAGGCTGAAAAAAATGAAGAGAATCTAAAGTACCTCTGAGGAAAAAGAAACAACCTGGAAAACAGAAGAGAGAATTTATGAATTATAGATCTACCAAAAAGCCAAGATCAAAAAAAGTGCCTGGAAAATATATTTCACAGAATTATCAGGGAAAACTATCCTATAGATCAAGAAAACAAAATAGCCATTTCAAAAATATACAGAACTCCTCCAGAAAGAGTCTCTTGGATAAAAACTGCAAAGACTATAATAGTGCTGATGGGGCAGTTAGATGGCATAGTGAATAGAATACCGGTCCTGGAATCAAGAGGACTTGAGTGCAAATCCAACCTCAGACACTCAGTAATTACCTAGCTGTGTGACCTTGGGCAAGTCACTTTAGCCCATTGTCTTGCAAAAAGCAAAAAGCAAAAACAAAACAAAATGAAACCAAAAAAACCCACAGACTATCATAGCCAAATTTCAGAATTCTCAAATAAAAGAAAAAGTATGGCAAGCAGCAAAAGGGGGGAAAAAAGCAATTTAAATACAAAGGAAGTAAAAATCAGACCTACACAGGACTTAGCAGCTTCAACACTGAAAAAAAAGGAAAACCTGAAATACCATATTTAGGAGGGCAAAGGACCTTGGATTACTACCCTGCAAAATTCGCCATATTCTGTCAGGGGAAAAAAATGATTATTCAATGGAATAGAGGACTTCCAAAATTTCCTGATAAAAGCACCAGAACTGAATAGAGAATTCAATCCTCAAATACAAGATTCAAGAGCTGTATTAAAAAATAAATGGAAAAGGGAAAGACAAAACAAAACATATGTTAGTCAAGAATATTAAATTGTATATGGCCCTACAAGGCAAGATAACACTTGTAACTCTTGAGAATTGTATTTCTTTTGGGCAGTTAAAATGTTGAATACAGTTGGAAAAAATGGACTTAAAGGTTATAGGTATGTTTGGTTCTTGTCCTATTTTAAAAAATAAATTTGTTTGAGCCAAATTACAGGGTATTCAGAATGCTTTATCACAGGTCATGCACAAATTGTATATGTGAAAAGCTAGGTGTGTTTAAACTTATGTGTCTCACAACTCCTTTCACCCACTTTAATTCCATCTTGCTCATAGAGCTCAGCACTTTCTCCGATGAAGGCATCCTAAGTTGGGCAGTCCTATGACAGTGCTTCCCATACATTACAATCAATTGTAAAATTCTTAAGAGAAACCTTTAGTGTCCCAGCACTTAGAATACTTAGAGAATCTAAGCTTAATTAAATCAGAAGTGAATTTACTCTTAGATACTTAAAGGTTGGTAATACCATAGGGACAGAGGGTAGGAACCTACTTAGATTAAACAGAAAGAGATTAGCAAATGCTCTTATCTTATTCCAGATTTTAGTTAAGGAGGGTTTAAGTACCATGGCTGGGAAGCTAAGGGGGGTGGGGGAAGTGTGGGAGAGAGTATGCTTAGGGGAAGTACAAATGGTTCATGAAATGATTTGGTTTTTCAGGTTGCTTTGACTCATGGAGGGTATTGAAAAAAGGGGAAGGTATAAAGGGATTATAATTTGATGCAATTCATGACTCTTGAGAAGTATTTTTCTAATGAAATAAAAGAAGGGAGAATAATTAGTGACTATGAGGTAATTCTATTTATCAATCAATGAAGCATCAATTAAATATTTGATAGTACTTTGAGTTTATCAATCAAGCAACCAACCAACCAATCAATCAATCAATTTTTGATTAGTGGTACTTTGATTGATAGTGCTTTGATTGCCTGCACTTCTATTATATCAGATAAAAGGAGTATATTTTGACCAAATGGATGTAAGTACAAAATAGGGTTAAACAATGAAAACATAAAAAGAAAGAGAAGGTGAGGCATTGGTGGATAAGTAACACCAGTTGAAGTGGTACAAACACTTATTTTGTAGAGGGAAAGAAGGGAGGGTATGGACAATGAGTAAATCCTATTCAATAGATTTGGTCCAAAGAGGGAATAAGATAACATTCCCAATTGGGTTTAAAAACCTATCCTACTCTACAGAGAAAGTGGCTAGGTGGCACAGTGGATAGAGCCCTGGAGTCAAGAGTACCTAAGTTCAAATCTGACCTCATTCACTTAATAATTACCTAGCTGTGTGATCCTGGGCAAGCCACATAACCCCACTGCCTTGCAAAAAAAAAAAAAACCTAAAAAAAATCTATCTTACTCTACAGAGAAGTGGTGGGAGGGGAAGAAGGAAATAAAAGGGAAGAAAGGACTGGTAAAAAGGAAGGTGTAGGTGTAAGTGGAAACTGAAAGTTACAAATATAAGAAAAGTTAAAGGGGAAAGTGAGCAAGATGTTGTTGAGGAAGAATAAGAGGAAAAGAAAGAGAAAAGTATAAATGGGGAAAGATAGTATATAGGAAAATATGTAATTAGCAATCTGAACTGTGTAAATGGAATGAAATCCCCCATAAAACAGATGCAGATAGCAGAATAGATTAAAAATTAAAATTCTACAATATGTTGTTTGCAGAAACACATTTGATGCACACAGTATAAAGTTAAAAGGCTGGAGCAAAAAATATATTATGTTTCAGCAGAGGTAAAAATATCATAGGTAATGATCCTCATCTCAGACCAAGCAAAAGCAAAATTTGATCTCATTAAAAGGGATATGGAAGGAAACTACATTTTTTTTAGGTTTTTGCAAGGCAAATTGGGTTAAGTGGCTTGCCCAAGGCCACACAGCTAGGTAATTATTCAATGTCTGAGACCGGATTTGAACCCAGGTACTACTGACTCCAAGGCCGGTGCTTTATCCACTACGCCACCTAGCCACCCCAAAACTACATTTTCTTAAAAGGAACCAAAAGCATTGAATCATTATTAAACTTGTATACACCTAGTGAAATCCAAGTTCTTAGAAGAGAAGCTAAATGAATTAAAGGGAAACATAGACAACAAAACTATAATAATGTGGGACCTCATCCTCCCTCTCTCACAACTAGATGAATCTAAAAGCAAAAAAAAGGAAGAAGGACACCAAGAAAGTGAATAAAATTTTAAAAATTTAGCTATCAGCCCTCTGGATAAAATTGAATGGCGGTAGAAAAGAATGTACTTTTTTCTCTGCAGTACATGGCACCTATACCAAAACTGACCCTGTACTAGGACATAAAAACCCCACAATCAAATAAAGAAATAAAGGGAAAAAAGAAATGTATACTTTTCAGTTCATGATGCATTAAAAATTATATGTAAGAAATGTCCGTGGAAAGATAAACTAAAAATTAATTGGAAAACAAATAATTTAATTTCAAAGAACAAGTGGATCAAACAACAAATCATAGAAATAATCATGTCATCCGAGAAAATGATAACAAGAAACATCATACCAAAATTTATAGGATGCAATCAAAGCAGTTTTTAGGGAAAATTATATATCTCTATATATTTATATGAATAAAATAGAGAAAGAAGAGATTATTGAATTGGTGATACAACTAAAAATGCTAGAAAAAGAATAGATTAAATACCAAAATAGAAATTCTGAAAATCAAGGCAGAGATTAATAGAACTGAAAGCAAGAAATCCATTGACCTAATAAATAAAATCAAGAGTTGGTTTTATGAAAAAAAAAACCAATAAAATATTTAAACCTGGGGACTGCTAGGTGGCGCAGTGGATACAGCACTGGCCCAGAAGTCAGGAGGACCTGAGTTCAAATCCGGTCTCATACACTTAATAATTATCTATCTGTGTGACATTGGGCAAGTCACTTAACCCCATTGCCTTGTTAAAAAAAACTAAATAAAGTAGATAACCCTTTGGTTAATCTAATTTAAAAAAAAAAGAAAGAAGAACACCAAATTCCCCTGTATCAAAAATAAAAAGAATGAAGTCACTACCAGCAAGGAAGAAATTAAAGAGATAATTTGGAGATATTTTGCTCAACTGTATGCCAATAAATTTGATAACCTGAGTGAAATGAATGAATACTTACAAAAATACAGACTGCCCAGATTAACAGAAGAGGAAATAAAATACTTAAATAACCCTATTTTGAAAAAAAGAAATTGAAGCAACCATCAATAAACTCCCTAAGAAAAAATCTCCAGGTTCATATGGATTTACAAGTGAATTGTACCAAATATTTAAGTAACAATTCCTATTTTACATAAACTACTTTAAAAATAGGGGTTCTGCCAAATTCCTTTTATGATACCAATATGTACTAATACCTAAACCAGGAAGAAGCAAAAGAGACAAAGAAAATTATAGACCAATCTTCCTAATGAACATTGATGCAAAACTCTTAAATAAAATTTTAGCAATGAGACTACAGCAAGTTATTACTAGGACAATATGCCATGATCAGGTAGGATTTATAGGTAGGAATAGTTCAACATTAGAAAAGCACTCAACATTATTGAATATATCATTAACAAAACCAACAGAAATCATATAATTATCTCAATAGATGCTGAAAGAACATTTGACAAAATATAACATTCATTCCTATTAAAAACACTAGAGAGTATAGGAAAAGAATTTTCCTTAAAATAATAAGTAATATCTATCCCAAATCATCAACAAATATTATAAGTAATATGGATAATCTAGGAGCATTTCCAATAAGATCAGGGCTGAAACAAGGATGCCCATTATCACCATTACCATTTAATAAAGCATTAGATATTTTAACTTTAGCACTAAGAGAAGGAAAAGAAATTGAAGTAATTAGAATGGGCATGAGGAAGCAAAAATTTCACTCTTTGCAGAAATCCAAGAAAATCATTTTTTAAACTACTTCAAATAATTAACAAATACAGCAAAGTAGCAGGATATGAAATAAACCCTCTTAAATCATCAGCATTTCTATATACGAACAACAAAGTCCAAGAGCAAGAGACAGAAAGGAATTCCATTTAAAGTAAATGTAGACAACATAAAATACTTGAGAATCTACCTCTCAAGAAAAACTTAGAAACTGTCTGAACACAATTACAAAGTATTTTTCACATAAATGAAGTCAGATCTAAACAACTGGAAAAATGTCAATTGTTCAAGGTTAGGTTAAGCAATTCAACTCAAATTAATGTTATAACAATCAGAACCAAGAGAACACTGTATACATTAATGATAATACTGAGTTGGTCAACTTTGATGGATGCAGCTCCTCTTAGCAACTTAGAGAGCTTGGACAACCCTGGGAGACCTGCAATGGATAATGCTATTCATATCCAGAGAAAGAAAACCAAAACAAAGCAAAAAGAAAAAGAAAAAGAAAATCTACAGAATCTGAATGAATACTGCATTCACTTTTTAAAAATTTCTCTTATGCTTTTCTTTCCATGGAAAGATAAACTAAAAATTAATTGTAAACCAAATAATCTAATTTCAAAGAACAAGTGGATCAAACAACAAATTATAGAAATAATCATTGTTTTAGTTTTTCCCTTAGTTCTAATTTCTTATATAGAAAATGGCTAATCTGTAACTATGTTAAACACAAATGTATATATGCAATATTCACATACTGTTTGCTGCTGAAGGGAGAGGGTGGGAAGGGAAGGTGGAAGGAAATTATGTAATTTATAAATATACATATGAATGTGGATGAATGTTAAAAAAAAACTTTGTTAACCTGTACCATATTTACCCATATATAAGATGCACCCTTTTCCAAAATATTTGGGATCTAAATCCCAGGAGCATCTTATATTTTTTTACTTGCATTTCCCACTTTTTAGCACTTGTTTGCTGTCTTTGCCCTCATTGTTTCATATTTGTTACCAGCAAATTAGGTTACTTTTTGCCACGTTCTGCCCAGAAATGGCTCGGAAAAGATTTTCCTACAGTGCTGAATTCAAGTTCAAAGTAATTCAGTTTGCAAAAGTGAATGGAAAGTTTGGTTCTCCTCCAACTGAGAAAACAATCTGAAACTGGATACAGGAAGAAGATCTATTGAAAACACCGGGGCAGAAGAAGGACATGAGAGGCAAGTCAAGCAAATAGCCTGACAAAAAGGGAATTGAAGAGATGGATTGAAGAGGAAAGGGCAATTGGAATTCCTATGTCCACAAGAGGCAAGAAGAATTGCTGATTAAAAGAAGTTAATGATTTCAAAGGAGGACACAATTGATGCTTCGGGTGCATGAAACAGAATGACCTAAGCAAGTATACATGCACCAGACTTTGCCCAAAAGATGCTTGAAAGTTATGAGCAGAAGGTCCTCTAATTTCATTATAAGTAAAACTTGAGTTCAATAACATTATGTAATAATTTTTTCATATTTTGGACCCCAAAATTAAGGTGCATTCTATACATGGGGAAATATGGTAATTGGAAAAATAAAATAAAATATCAATTGGAAGAAAAAAATAAACTAGTCAGCCTTGAAACATACATTCATTTTAACTACCCAATTAAGGTACTCTTTCAACAGTGAAAAATTAGTTGAGTTGCAATAGAAATTATGTTATTTTGCAATCAGCATTACCTGCTCTGGGTTTCCAACATCCCAATCAAAGTATGATGATAACATTCAGAAAGGGTAAATATTTAGCCTTTGGAAAATTTTTATATCATGATCTAGAAACCTATTTAACTCAATAGATTGAAATAAATTAGGCTACTTCACATTTTCACTGATGTTCTTTTCATTTCAGTAGCAGAATTAAATGACAAGTGAGAGTTAATGCCACACCAAGTGAAGAAAGAAAACACTAGCTAGCCTTCTTTCATTGATAAAACAGTTTTCATTATTGTAGTTTGAACAAGGCACTTAAAGAAGAAATCACATGCTACATCAAACTCTGCAATAGTGTTGTCACATGAAGGAGTTTTCAATGGACACCAAGGAATCTTAAAATTATGGTGATCTGTAAGCATTAACCATTCACTGATCATCATCATAATCATCCAGGCAAATTTACTAAATGTCCAATGAACCCAGGATCTCACTAGCATATATAAAATATCAGATTTGACCAGGCAAGATTACTATTTCAAAAAATGTGACCTTTTTCTCCTAGCCCTTCCCACCCTCTAAAAAGTTACTTCTTCCCATTGGACATCATGAATAACACCATATTTAAACAATATTTTTGAATTTGTCTCTCATGCAATTCTATTCAATTTAATTCAAGCATTTATTAGATTTCCAATGTATGCAATCCATGGGCAGAAAATGATCCATATATCATAGGAAATCCAGAAATTATATTGCTGAAACAAGACACAGCCTAATGATTTTACCTGATTGGGGCAATATAGTCTACTGGACCTGGAATTAGGAAGATCTGAGTTCAAATATGGTTTCAAATCTTACTAGTTATAAGATTATTTCTATCTACCTCTTTGCTCCTAATCTGAAAAATGGGGATAATAATCGTATCCACTTCCCAGAGTTGTTAACTTGATTTGCAAACTACATATGTGTGTCTATGTATGCATATATATATATATATGAAACCCTATGATTTTCAGTTCAACAAATTGCTCCCTCTGTGTTGTTAAAGAATACTGAAAAGTAACTAAGAAGACTAAATTTTTCAGTAGCTCACTTCTGCCTAAAGCAGTTCTTTTCTAAAAAAAAGTTATTAACAGTATTAAATATAATTCATTTCCTTTGTAAATCCTTAGTATTTTATTTTATGCATTCAAAACACATTATTCTGAAAAACAGTCCATAAGTTTCACTGAAGCATTTGATTATGCATATGAACCCCCCATACAATATTTAAGAACCTTTGTTTAGTGCAAGTGTCTCATTTTATGGAGGAAAAAAAAACTTAGATCCAGACCTGAAGTAATATAATGTAGTAGAAAGGGTACTTGTTTTAAGAGATTTTCATTTGATTTTTGTCTCTATTGCTAAAAAGTCATGTAATCTTGATTTTGTCACTTAACTTCTGATTTATTCAATTTGTTCATCTATAAAATAGAGATAATAATGCAATTTCTATTTCTTGTAACTTTAATGAAGAAAGACTTTGAGACTTCAAAGAGCTACATAAATGTGAATTATTTTTATGAGTTATTATTGTCCAAAATCAGACAGGTAATAAGAGACAGACCAAGTTTCATACACGGGTGCTCTGATTATATATCTCAGTCACACTATTCCACATTTTGCATATGTGTCCTATCATGCCATCTTATATAGAAGAGGTAAAGCCCTGCATCAGAGTTCATGACTCCTAAAGAGTGTAACAAAAACTTTCCTTGCTAAAGTGATGAAGCGTCTGATTATGTTATTCGTTACTACAGTTGGCAGGCATCTGAGAGTCACTACTTGAGGAAATGGAAAGGGGCCCCAGCAAACATGATATATGTGATTAAAATGCAGGAAGAAAAGTCATCTAATAGGCATGAAACCCTTTTAGATGGGCAGCCATTTTGTAATGATTAATTCATTCAGGGATATGAGTTCAGGGACCTAGCTTCCAGAACCTTCCTGAGTGTAGGTGTTCAGAAAACTAAAGAGAATATTTGTATTCCCACAGATCTCTGGCACAAAATGCAAAGCCAGTCCAGAGCTGCCTAGCCAAGGCCATTCTGAGCTTAATAGTCTAAATGTTTCCAGCTTTTGTTTCACATGAAAAATGAGGTGTGATGGCATCGTTCCTCTTCTGTTGAGATGTAGTCACTATGGAAAAGACTTTTCTTGTTCAATGTCATGCTCCAGATGTGTATAGACAATTTGGAAGAAAGCAAAAGACCTGAATATTCCTCTCATTAGTACAGGTTTGTTAAACATTTCATTAAAACTTGAATATGGGAATTTTTTTAAGTTTTGGTCACTTTGATATTTAGCATGAAACAGAATGAAGAAACTCTCTTCAAAGTAGATGTTTCCAATAATGATTTCTTGAATGAGAATTTGTTAACCAGTTGCCTTCTCCAAAAAATAAACTTTAGTTGTGAGCAAAGTTTTCTTACCCATCATTTTCCTTCCTTCTATTTTTGATACAAAGGTATGTCTAATGTATTCAGTTGAAGTATGTTGGTCTTAGCCTTGGAAAGCCTATATTTAGTCCTACATAGGTCATTTTTTTTAATCTATGGAATTGGGAGAAAATCTCTAAGTTTCAGATTCTCTGGTTGTTGATGAGTAAAAGAGTGGTGCCTATATAAATGATGTCCTGAGTTTCTTAAACAGAAGATTCTTTCAAATGTTATTTCAAATATTATAAATTATCATAATCCCATTTGTCCAAGATCCTGAGTTATTCTATAATATCCCTTTTGTTTTCATTTTCAGTCTCTCCCTCTTGAATGACTTGTTCTGGATATCTGCAAAGATATTCAGATCTCTCCAAAAACAACTTTAGTAGTAGCAATGACAAAATTCCCTGAATTGTCTCCCTTATAAATCATCATTCTATTTTAACTGTCTAAAATTAAAGAAAGTAGAGTCTATACATCATTCTCCCACTTTACCATTACCGATTTACCCCTTAATCCCTTGTAGACTAGCTTCTACATCCTCTTGAGTATACTCTCTTGAACACAGAAGAGAATACTATAGATTGAATGCTGGACCTTGTCAGGAAAACTGGATTCAAATGCCAGCAAAAAAGAATTGCAGCTCGTCACTTGTAATTGTTTTAAACCAAATAATTTTATATTTTGGAAAAGATTATAGAATTTTCTCTCCCCTGTACATCTACTACCACCTTTAAGGATATTTTTTCTGGTTGTTTCCAACATTTGATAAGTTATATCAGCTAAGACCCGGTTCCTTTTATGAAGGATTGGAAATAGCATTAGCTATGCAGAACAGAACACAGCTGCACTGGCAAGAAACTGGATTAGATAAACTTTCCTTTGATCTTTTGGCTTCTAAGAAAAAGTGCAGGCCTGAAAGTTTTCATTTCTTTAGAATGAGGCTCCTAACCACCTCTTTTTGCTTAGATATTGGATATTTTTTTAGCTCTTAGATCTCAAATAATCTGAACAAGACTGATTACTATATAACTTCCCCTAACACAGTGCCAGGCTTATGTATTCGCTGAGATATTTCCTATTATTACTGAAAAACACTTTGACAGTACTCCCCTTTGTAGACACTTCAATTGCTGTGCCAAAAGTATTTGCTTCAGAGATATACCCATATTTTTGAGAATGGCTTTGTAATATAGAAGGTGCTGATCTAGATTCATCCTCAAAAATTGAGAATTCATCTGGAGTTGAGTATCTCCAGATTACTCTCAATAAATTTGTACTTTAAATGTATCATTAGATATTTTCTTCATTGGGCTACACATTCCCTAATATCTTTGAGTATCCTCCTATTTGATCTCTCTACCTCGAATTTCATCCTTCATACTGCCAACAAGGGGATTTTCTTTAGGCATTCCCCTACTTAATAAACTCCAGTGATTCTCTATTGTTTCTAAAATCAAATACAGCTTGCTCTTTTTCCTCTAAACTCTCTCTCTCTCTCTCTCTCTCTCTCTCTCTCTCTCTCTCTCTCACACACACACACACACACACACACACACACACAGCTCTTCATAACTCAGTTGCATTTTTCTAGTATCATTTTAAAATCATTCCATCTCCCAAACATTGTGATTCCAGTCAATCAAACTTTCTTTCTGTTCATTATAAATAATAATGACAAAAAATAATGACAAAAACAAGAATAACCACTAGAGTATGTGTGGAGCAGCTAAGATCAGGAGGATCTTGAAATCCAGCTTCAGAAAAGTCATTTACCCTATTGTCTCAGTTTTCTAATCTGTAAAATACACTGGAGAAGGAAATGGCAAATCACTCCAGTATCCTAACCAAGAAAACCTCAAATGGGGTCATGAAGAGTGGGACCCAACTAAACAACAACAAAAAGCCTTTGTGTACTGCTTTAAAGTTTTCAATGTTTTACAAATATGTTTTTACAGGAGAAGACTGAGGCACAATGACAATCCTTTCCCCCAACCTGCTAGTATTCACACATTCCATTTAGATTTATTCTCTTTATAATTATTCTTTTTAAGGTTATACATGTACTTGTCACCTCCATTAGACTAATAACTTCATTAAAACAGTAATTATTTCATGCTTTGACTTTGCATCCTCACAGTCTAGCACAGTGAATGATACAAAGGGAGTTATTAATAAATATTTGATTGTATGAATCATTGCTGAATTCAGCTGAATAGCATCTAAGGCTTGATTATTTCATATTTTACATAGGTTACTAAAATATTTCTGATTGACTGATTCTATTCCCATTTCAGGTTTGCTTGGCAAAGACACTAGAGTGGTTTTCCATTTCCTTCTCAGTTAAGGAAACCACAGTTCTGAACTCCAGTAATTGGCTCAGAAGTAGATTTTGAACCTTTCTCTATGAGGAGCACTCAAGTCTAGACCATGCCACCTCTCTAAGAAAGAACTAAAAATAAAACTTCATACAAGAACACTAACTTAAAAATTAAACTTTATACATGAACATCAAATTTGATCAAGTCTTGTCTTTTGCCAGAGTGACAAAAGAAGATGGGAATAATATGTATTTAGAGTGGGAATAGTTGTGAATCCATGGAATGATAGCTGACTAATCTTGCTAAATTCTATTCCTTATTTAAAAAACAAAAACCACTTTAAAAGGGCTGGATAAATTTGTTTAAAAGATTATTTTCTGTTTACAACAGTCTTAGTAGGATAGTTCTGATAGATATAAAGACGGAAGGGTCTGTTGCATAAGAAGTTACACATAAAATATCCTTATTCAAAAAAGGTCACTGAAAAGTGCCAGGAACTCAAAAATTCTCAAAATGTTTCCACTTACTACATCAATTAAAAGAAAGATGAAATAAAAATGATCTTAGCCAATTATAATCATTTTAGGCTTTAATTTGATCTATTCTATGTCCATTGAACAGAATTAGCAGAGTACTCTCATTTTAGCATGATGTTTACAGCTTTGCTTTGGGGATTGGGAGGAGGGTTTAAATTCCAATGAAATATATCTAGGACAGTTGAAATTACATATCAATAAATTTATATATACAAACACATCTCCAAAAATATTGAAATATTAAAAAAGAGAGTTGATATGCTATGGTAGAGAGAGCTAGGCTTAATTTAAGAATCTGTCACTTCCTATCAGTGTGTACTTTGGATCGAATTCCTCCCCTGTAAAATAGGATTAGAAATATCTATTTCAGAAATTGTCTCAACAATCCCAGCACAAATGAAATAATGAATGTGAAAATATTTTGCAAGGCATAAAGCAGTACATAAAAGTCAGTAATTATTGTTTGAAAAGCCTGCAGGGAGAGAAAAATAGGAAAGATGAAAACTAATAAAACTTCAAATTTTAGAAAATGCTACGAGTCATAAAATACCAGGGCTAGAAGGGACCTTTGAGGTTGTTTCAATCAATCTCTTAAAAGATGAAGAAGCTAAAACAGATGGAGACTGACTTGCAAAAAGTTTTCAGATTATTAGTGACAGAATGAATTCCTTGAAAACTTTCTTAAATGTATGAAATATATAATTTATTGTGCTAATAAAATTTTCATATTTGTATGTTCCCCTTTCATTATCTTTAAAACCCTCATTCTGAGAGGGGAAATCTAAATAGTCTATCTACTTTTATTTCTTCTGAATTCCTATCCTATTTTCTACAGTGTTTTAGTGAACTATAAAATTCCACGAATCAACAATATGTTGTGCCTGTTAAAAGAATGAATGTGACATTAACATAATAGAACTATAATATCTAAAGGAGAGATAACACAACTCCACCATGTTTTACTTTGATTAGGTTACATCTGGACTATTGTTTTTAGATTTAAGGGTAATAAGAGGCAATGTAGTTGATGGAGACTGACTTGCACAAAGTTTTCCAGATTATTAGTGACAGAATGAATTCCTTGAATGCTTTCTTAAATGTATGAAATATATGATTTATTGTGCTAATAAAATAGTTGATAGTTTACATTAGAGAGAAAAAAAGACAAGTTTGGGTCTAACTTCTGATATATACTGGCTTTGAAATCTAGGTAAATCACTGAACCTCTCATTGCTCTAAGCCAATGATTCTCAAAGTATTATCTAGGAATCCCTAGGGTTCTGGAATTCCTCTGAGGGACTTCATTAGGTGAAAACTATTTTCATAATAATATTAAGCTATTTTAATACTAATATAGGAATATTAATAGATATTTTGTTGTTATTGCTGTTCAGTCATTTCTAACTCCTTGTGACCCCCTTTGGGGTTTTCTTGGCAAAGATACTAGACTAGTTTGCCATTTCCTTCTCCATTTCATTTGATAGATGAGGAAACTGAGGCTAAGAAGGTTAAGTGAATTGCCCAGGGCCAAAAAAAAGATCACAACTTGAGGTGATATTTGAACTCAAATCTTCCTTAATCCAGGCACTGCACCACCTAACTGCCCCCATTGATATATATTTCATACATACTCATATATATATATATATACATATATATATACATATATATGTATATATATATATATATGGGTTTATGAAGTTCTCTAAGATACTAAATAAAAGTTAAGGTGCTTGACCTATATTAATAAAGAGAACTTATTCACCATGTACCACACCCCATGTACTAGAGAAATCACAGATCCAAACCCTATCTTGATCCCTAGCTTGGTGTAGCACCCTCTTACCCCACCCCCCATATCTGTAATGCAGCTGGGATGGATAACTGCAAAACAGGAGGCAAATCCTCAACATTTTCTTATCCTTTAGGGAAGATTGTACAATATAAACACTACTTTCCTAGAAGTAATCTTACAGAAGAAAACAATTAAGACCATGGGGGAACCTAAGAATTATATTGTAAAATGAACTGAAAGTTGAAGGATGTTTAACTTATAGAAGAAATTATTTGGAATGAGAGCGATGATAGTGTTTTTAAATATTCTAAGCTTTCTTCTAGATTGTAAGATTCTTGAAAGTAGGGACTGGCCTTTTTATTTTTTTTTTTATTTTGACCTTCATTTGCATCTTCTTTTGCTTAAGTGAAATATCTGGAATGTAACAAGACTTAGCAAACTCATACTGACTCTCTAAGAGTCAATTATTAGACTTTTGCTTAGGACCAGAAAGCATCATGGGACTAATGGACAATTAGCTACAGGAGTATAGATTTGATATGAATTAAATTATCTGAATTGTTTATAAAAGTAATGAGCTGGTTGCAGAAGCAGTGAATGTCCTAATACTATAAAAACTAGATGGTAGGCAAGCAGTTTTTAAAGTTGTTGTAGACTAGGATTCAGGTAAGGGTTTGGATGTGAAAATTTCTGACATCTTTTTCAACTTGTAAGGTTCTGTTTTTTTAGTCTTTTTTCTTAATGATAATAATAGTTTATAATAACATAGGATTTTATGGTTAATAAAAATCTTTCCTACCATAATATTATTGAGACAGTATTTGTGGTGTTATAAGCCCCATTTTTCAAACAAATATATCTTGAATGAAGGAAAGAAAAAAGAGAGTAAATCTACATTTACCCAACTTTGTCTCTCACCACTTTGACATCTACTGGCTCTACTCAGATTCCTTTATTTTCTGCTTCCTATTATGAAAATAGGACTGTCTTGAGCTCCATCATTTTTTTTTCTTTCAATGAGAACTTATCAATGAGGATACAATAAATATGAGGTGGACTTCAGTAACTATAGAAGGATTTTGTCAACAAGAATTGAAGTTCTAAAAACCCAAACATGAAACTTGAAAAGTAAGTTCACCTTTCTTCTTTAATAAACATATATCTTCCATTGGAAAGCATGTCTCATAGCCTCTCAGAAATATACAATATAACCAAAAAGTTTTGCTTCTTTTTTTTTCTAAATAGCAATTTTCAGGACTATGAGGCTAGATTCCAAATAATTTCAGGATTGTCTTTAAATAAGTTAGGGTGAACTGGGTCTCCCTTGAGTGGGTAGGAGGGTAAACATGAAAATATAAGCTATAATAATTCTGAGTATACACAATTGTACATCAAAGCATAATTTGTAGTACTTTTTGTGTTTGGTGCTTGAAGAAAACTGTCATTTTTGGACCATAATAATATATTATTATATGATCTTTAGTTCCTTGGAATTATTCTCCAGTTACCATTGAGTTAATCCTGAAATTACCACCATAAAAATTTACTTCAAGACTTTACAAATAGTGTAGTTCTATGAGTAAACATGTTTAAACATGGTCCCATTAAAATGTGCACTTTCCAAGTTTTGAAGTTAAAACCTGCATAAGAATTTTATAAACATCCGGCACAAAATAAGAGTAGTTTGGCTAAGAAAGTCCAAAATCCAGTCCTCTGGAAAATAGTTTTAGTTGTGGTATGTAAATTCAAAAGAAGATAAAGAAATCAAAATATCACAATCTAATTATATGTTGAAGTCTGTTATTTTAAATGCTTAAATTCAGAGGATATTTTCTCCCAGTTTTTTTACTTTCCAGAGGGACAGTGAAAGGTCCTCTGTGACACCAACACCTGTTCATAGATTAGACTAATTTTCAGGATAAATGCATTAACCATGCTAACTAGACATCCAATATGAGAGACCACAGAAGAATCTACTAGTTTAACATCCTTGACAAAGATTTTTGTACTGTGGGATACAAAAGTCAACTGCAGATGGAGATGGTTGAGAATGGAATCAAGATGGTATTATTACATTGTCATAGAAGAAAATACATGCAACATCTTTTCAAGCTGATTTGATCTCTAGGAAGCCAGTAAAAAAATCAACAATGAATGAGAAATTCTTGAAGTCCTTGGGTAAAGCTGTCTTGCTAATTTGGAGACCTGGGGAATTATCACAAAAAATGAATTTTCAAAAATACAATGTTGATAAGTCATCAATAACAATAACCAAAACAAGTAGCACCTTTCAAAGAGAGAATTCCCAAGTTGGCATATTTTGCTATCAAAATATGTTTTAACTTTTATCTATATTTGACAAGGGAAAGGTGTATGTTCAGGATCACTTAATTTCATTTATATAGTCATTCATTTAAGAAGCAATTACTACATATCTACTATACTAAATATTAAATTAAAGACATACACAAAACTGGTTATTGTTTGTAGCAAAATTATTTTTACCAAGAACTCTTGATGCTTAGTCTAATGTTCTTTTTACTATATTAAAATCATAACCTATTAAATTTTTTCCAAATATATTTGTGCCAATTAAGTATGAATCATTAAATTTACATGGCTCTTGCCATCCAGTAAAGCAATATAGCACATCCAGAAATAACAATACAAATTTCAATCAAATTTTTAAAAATTGGACAGGCATTAGATGTTATCATGTGAAATATATTGTACCAGGTGCTGGGAAGATATAAAACAAAATTTATAGCTATAACCTACATCTAGATATCAAACTAGTCCAATGTTCATGAGGCTAATATGTATCAAATTTAGAATTTAAAGCAAGGTCTGATTTCAAGTTAGCTTTGCAATTCAAAACATTAACAAATTATTTTAATAAATATTTCTTTATAACATTATCTGAAACCTGGAAATGCTAGACAATTATTCCTGCTGTCCTCACCTATTTTTGTACCCTCAAAGAACACATTAACAAATGTTCTGTTCTTAAGGAGATTACAACCAAATGAGGAAAAAAGAACAAGGAAGTATTCAAATTCAAAATGAAGTATAATGAGGCAAAAGATACATCTAGAAAAAGTGCTCCAGGAAAAGTGGAAAAAGGAGACATCATTTTTTACTATAAATGAGTACACTGAAGAAAGAGGTATTTGGAATTTTTTCAAACAAAACAGATGTTTTGAGTTTTTTTAATTTGTTTTTGTAAAAGTAGCACAACTAGAAAATAACCTGCCTTTAAAATATATTTATTGATTGAATTGAGTTCAACAAGTGGACGGTGCAAAGAAAGATAGAAATATGGTAGAGAATTGTTCAAGATGAGCTTACTCAAGAGTGTGCTGAAGCCAGCTCCTCCCAGTTAGCAAGTCATTTTTTCTATAATTTATTCTTATTTATAACATTCATTTCTATATATTTTAGATTGTTTTTATTTTCCCTTAATTAAATGGTCAACACATTTTTTAAGTTTTGAGTTCCAAATTCCCCCTTTCCTTCATGATTCCCCCCTCTCCCTGAGCTAATAAGAAAACTGATACAGATGATATATGTAAAATCATGCAAAACATTTCCAGAATAGTCATTTTGGAAAAGATTCAAATAAAAGAAAAACAAAAGAGAAAAAAATAGCATGTTTCAATGTCTATTCAAACAATATCAGTTCTTTAACTGAAAGCAAGTAGTATGCTTCATCTTTATCTCTTTTGGATTCTCTTAGAATATTGTATTGTTAATAATTATCATTTATAGTTCTTTATAGAGCATTATTGCTATTAATGTGTTTAATATTTTCTTTGTTTTATTCACTTCTCATTGCATCAGTTCATATAAACTTTTCCAGGTTTTTTTTTTCCCCCTGAAACCATCTTATTTGCCATTTCTTATAGCACAATAATATTCCATTGCAATCATACCATAGTTTGTTTATCCATTCCCCAAATGATGAGACCTCTTTGATTTCTAATTCTTAGTCTCCTCAAAAAGAGCTTCTATAAATAATTATATACAGGGGCGGCTAGGTGGCATAGTGGATAAAGCACCAGCCCTGGAGTCAGGAGTACCTGGGTTCAAATCCAGTCTCAGACACTTAATAATTACCTAGCTGTGTGGCCTTGGGCAAGCCACTTAAACCCATTTGCCTTGCAAAAAACTAAAAAAAAATTATATGCAAAAAAGTCCTCTCAACCTTTTTGTATCTTTGGCATACAGATATATTAGTATTACTGGATCAAAAGGTATACAGTGTTTTATAGCCCTTTTGGGCACAGTTCCAAATTGCTCTCCACAATGATTGAATAAATTTACCCCTCAACAAACAATGCATTTGTGTCCCAATCTTCTCATATCATCTCCAATATTTATAATCTTTCTTTTCTGTCAAATTAGATACTCTAATAGTGAGATAGTACCTTAGAGTTGCTTTAATTTACATTTTTTCTAAACAATAATGATTTAGAACATTTTTTCATATGACTAGATATAGCTTTTATTTCTTTGTCTAACTCTAAAATCTACCTGCATACACTTGGACAATTTATCAATTTTGGAATGACATGTATTTTTGTAAATTCTCTCTGAATATATATTTTTAAAATGAGATGCCTATTGCAACCCCTCCCCCAGTTTTCTGCTTTACTTATAATTTTGGGTGTATTGGTTTCGTTTATATAATATTTTTAAATTTTATAAAAAATATTATATATATTCTATTTTTGATGTTCTCTATCTCTTATTTGATTGTAAGTGATTCTTTTATCCATAGATTTAATAGATAACTTCCCTACTCTTCTAATTTGCTTCCATTATCACCCCTTTATGTGTAAATCATGTACCCATTTTGACCCAACCTTAGTATGCAAAGTGAGATATTGGTCTAAACCTAGTTCTTCTTTCTAGTTTTTGCAGGAGTTCTTGGGAAAAAAGGACTCTTTGTTCCAGTAACTGGCATCTTTGTTTTTTATCATATACCAGAATGCCATCACTATTTATTATCAGGTAATTTGTACTTAATCTGTTCTAATTATCCAGTGCTCTATTTCTTAGCTAGACAGATTATTTTGATAATCACGTCTTTATAATATAGTATGAGAAGTGTTAAGACTAGAACACCTTCCATCACCTTTTTTCACTGATTCTCTTGATATCTTGAACTTTTATTCTGCCAGGAAAACAGTTATTATTTTTTATATCATTATAAAATATTTTTGTTTGCTTGGTAGGTTAATTTAGGTAGAATTGCTCTTTTTATTATATTGACTCAGTCAATCCAGGAACAATTAACATTTTTCCAATTATGTAGATCTCACTTTATTTGTGTGAAAAACGTTTTATACTTGTGCTTTTATTTTCCTCAATTTGTCTTGGTAGGTAGACTCCCAAATATTTAATATTTTCTACAGCTATTTTAAATGGAATTTCTCTTTCTTTTCCTATAGAATGTGTATTATGTAGAAATGTTGATAATTTACATGGGTTTATTTTGTGTACTGAAACTTTGCTAAAGTGGTTAATAAATTCAAGTATGACTCTAGTTGATTCTCTAGTATTTTCAAAATATACCACAATATCATCTACAGAAAGTGATATTCTTGTTTCCTCATTACCTATTTTAATTCCTTCAATTATTTTTCTTTTCTTATTGCTATAGTCAATATTTCTCATACAATAAATAGACATGATAATGGGCATCCTTGCTTCACCCCAAATCATATTGGAAAGACTTCTAGCTTATCCCTATTACAGATAATGCTTGCTGGTAGTTTTAGATAAAGATTGCTTATCATTTTAAGATTAAGCATTTATTCCTATGACTTCTTATGTTTTTTAGAGTAATAGATGTAGAATTTTATAAAAGGCATTTTCTACTTCTATTGAGATAATTATAGGATCTTTGTTGGTTTTGTTATTGATATGGTCAATTATTCTCATAGTTTTCTTAACATTGAACAAGCCCTGCATTCCTTATATAAATCCCACCTGATCATAACATATGATCCTTTGGATATGTTGGTTCAATCCTTTTGCAAGTATTTTATTTAAAACTTTTGCTTCAATATTCATTAGGGAAATGGGTCTGTGATTTTCTTTCTCTGCTTTAGTTCTTCCTGGATTAGATATTTGTGTCATATTCCCAAGTTGATAAATGATCAAAGGATATGAACAGACAGCTTTCAAATGAAGAAATTAAGGCTGTATATAATCATATAAAATGCTCCAAATTGCTATTGATTAGAGAAATGCAAATTGAAGCAACAATGAGGTATCATCTCACATCTATTAGATGAGCCCAGATGAGAAAACCGGAAGATGATCAATGCTGGAGAGCTTGTGGGAAGATTGGGACATTGATGCATTGCTGGTGGGGTTGTGAATGAATCCAACCTTTCTAGAGAGCAATATGGAACTATGCCTAAAGAGGAATAAAACTGTTCATAACCTTTGACCCAGTGATTCCAATTCTAGACTTATACAGAAGAAATTGTAAAAAAAAACCGGGAAAAGTTCTACATGTTAAAAATATTCATAATTTTTCTATAAGAAACTCTAAAGGGTTGGACTCTAGAGAATAATTGAATGACCTACAGGATCTGATGCTGAATGAAAGGAGGAGAGCCAAGAGAAGAATGTACACATTGACAAAATCATGGGATGAACAACCTTGATGGAAGCAACTCCTCTTGACAGTCCAGAGAGCTAGAACAAATGTGTTTGACTGGTTATGGACTATATAATCCCCAACCAAAGAAAGAAAAACAAAACAAAACACACAGGAAAAAACCTTTCTGGATCTGATGAATTTATAAATTTATAAAAAATTATCTCTTATGTATCACTTTGCCTTAATCCTAATTCCTCATGCCAAAAATTACTAATTTGAAAATATATTTAATAAAAAATGTATGTAAAATACTAACCTGACTTCTCTGCTGAAGGGAGGGGGTTAGGAAGGGAGGGTAGAAGAAAATTTTTTTAACTTGGAAATACATGTACAAATGGATGAAAATAAATAAATATTTTTTAAAGGATATTAGCACCATAAAAAGCAATTGTTCTTTAAATCTTAGTAGAATTCACGTGTGAATCCATTTGGTCCTAGGAATTTTTTCTTAGGTAGTGCATTGATGGTATGTCCGATTTCTTTTTCTAAGATATGGTTATTCAGGAGTGGAGCCAAGATGGCAACAGGAGAAGAGCCTCTCTTAGGTGCTCTCTCTATAATATTTTAAAAATCATAAAATTATTACTCTAACTAAATTTTTGAGAGACAGAACTCACAGAAAGATCCAGTGAGGCAATTCTCCAGACCAAGGTAACCTAGAAAATAGTGGAAAGGCTCCACTCCACAGGGTTAGGGGACGGCCTGCTAGAGTGAAGGAAAGAACTTCTGCCTCCTGAGGCAGCTCCAGGGTGCCTGGGAACCCTGGCACAAGGCAGTAGGGGCAGTTTCCTGACCTACACCCTGGGGGGAGCACCAGACACAACTTGGAAGATCCGTGTGGCGGGGGGGGGGGGGGGGGGGGGGGGGGGGCCTCTGCCAGAGCAATCGTGTGAAGCCTAGCCCTTAGAGCACTCAGCAAGCAGAGGTGGCCAGTCCCAGATCAAGGAAAAAGAAGCAGGCAGAGCTGGTAAGCAGGAGCCCCCAGGCAACTGAACCTTGAGTGCTCAACCTAGGTAGGGAAGTAGACAGAGACTTCCAAGGTCTGTCCTCTGTACCTGGAACAGGACTCTGGGGCTCTGACTACATTTAGATCCTGATCACAGTCTAGGCCCCCCATAGAACACAGGGTCCCCTCATCTCAGTCCCATGGCAGAGAGGTGCACTTGTGGTCATTCACAGACCAGGAGGGAAGACAGAGCTTCACACTGAGATGTTTATGGCTGGGTGTCCCAATAATACTCAAAAGCTCAGAAAGTACTCCAAAACCAGGCACAGGCTGGGGAAATGAGTAAACAGGGAAAAAAGGGGAACACCATTGAGAAATACATTGTCTATGATCCCAAGAAGGATTGAAATACTCAGTCTGAAGATGAGGAAGTACAAGCTCCTGCATCTAAAGATTCCAAGAAAAACAGAAATTGGTCTCAGGCTATGACAGAGCTCAAAAAAAAGATTTTGAAAATCAAATAAGAGAGATAGTAGAAAAATTGGGAAAAGAAATGAGAAATATGCAGGAAAAACATGAAAATGAAGTCAGCAGTTTAGTCAAGGAGATCCCCAAAAATAACATGTTAAAAACAAGCATAAGTCAAATGGATAAAACAGTGCAAAAAGTTATTGAGGAGAAGAATGCTTTAAAAAGCAGAATTGGCCAGATGGAAAAAGAGATAAGAAAGCTCTTTGAGGAAAACAAATCATTCAGATGTACAATTGAGCTAAAGGAAGCTGTTGACTTTATGAGAAGTCAAGACACAATATTTCAACACCAAAAGAATGAAAATTTAGAAGAAAATGTGAAACATCTCATTGAAAAAACAATTGATCTAGAAAAGAGATTCAGGAAAGATAATTTAAAAATTATTGAGATACCTGAAGGTCATGATCAGGAAAAGAGCCTTGACATCATTTTTAAAGATAGGAAAATAGCCCAGATGTCCTAGAAGCAGAGGGCAAAATAGAAATTGAGAGGATCCACCAATCTCCCCGAGAAAGAGTTCCAAAAAAAACCCCAACCCCCAGGAATATTATAGCCAAATTCCAGAACTCCCAAGTCAAAGAGAAAATATTACAAGCAGCCAGAAGGACACCATTCAAATATCGTGGAGCTGCAGTCAGGATCACACAGGACTTAGCAGCCACTACAATAAAGGCTTATAAGGCTTGGAATATAATATTCCAGAAGGCAAAACAGCTCAGAATGCAACTGAGAATCAACTACCCAGCAAAACAGAACATCCTCTTCCAAGGGAAATGATGGACTTTCAATGAACCAGGGGAATTTCAAATGTTCCTGTTGAAACAACCAGAGCTGAACAGAAAGTCTGATCTTTAAATACAGGACTTAGGTGAAGCATAGAGAGTGGAGAAGGGTAAAATATGAGGGTCTTATTGATAATGAACTGTATGTATTCCTGCATAGAAAAATGATACTGATAATACTCATATGAAATTCCTCATTTAATAGAGCAGGTAGAAGGAGCTTTTATACATGAAACACATGAGAGACCTGAATTTGAAGATATAATATATTGTAAAAATGGAGTCAATGGCTAAAAGGGAAATATAATGGGAGTAAGAGAAAGAAGAAGTGGAATAGCCTAAGATATTTCATATAATAAGATTTTTTTTATTGCAATGAGTTATTGCAATGATATGGAAGGGGGAAGGCAAAGGCGAATGAATGAAGCTTCACTCTCAGAGGTGGCTTGCAGAGGAAACAGCATATATACTCAATGGGGTATAGACATCTAGAGTAAGAAGGAGAGAAGTGGGATAGTGGGAAGCAGGGGGTGGGTGAGTGATGGAGGAGAGTGTGGACCATGGGGGACCATGATCAGATATAACACGTTTTCTTTTTTACTCCTTCCAAGGGTCTGGGATTGGATGGCCTGTCTAGGACCACAGGGCCGGGTGGTTGCTGGGCCTTAGAGGTAGTATGTAGAGTTGGGACCTCTTGGCCCCAGGGCCAGTGATCAGTCTCCTGCACCACTCAGCTACCCTACAGCACATTTAAGAAGGGGGGACAGAGTGAAAGGAGAGAGAAAATATAGTATATGATAGTGGGGAAGTATGAATGGAGGGAGTTGCAATCAGCAATGGAAACAGTGGAAAAATATGAAGTAGTTTTTGTGATGGAATTATCATAAAGAATGTGATCCACCCACGACAGAGCTGGTGGTGTTGGAATACAGACTGAAGCACATTCTTTTATTATTTTATTTTTATTTTTTTCCTCTTTCCTTTACTTTATTGCTCATGAGGGTCTTTATTTTGGGGGGGTATTATGTTTACTCTTAAACAAGAATATTTTAGTAAAGTATAAAAAACATCATTTTTACAAAAATTAAAAATTAATATAATATAAAAAGAGGAAAAAAGAAAAGAGAATTCAAATTAATATTTTAAGATCTAAAAAAATAGTACTGTGAATGAAATAAAAAAGATAGGGTTATTCAGGTACATTATTTCTTTCCAGTTGATAAGAGTAATTTATATTTTTGTAGATATTTATCCATTTCATTTAGATTTTCAAATTCATTGGCACATAAAATTGGGGAAAATAATCCCTAACAATTTTCTTCATTTCCTCCTTATGGGTGGTGAATTCACCCCTTTCATTTCTGATACTAATCTTTTTTTTTTTTATCAAAGTAACCTATGGCTTACCCATTGTCATAAAAACTTTCCAATTTTATTATTTAAATGGCTTTCTTATTTTCAATTTTTTAAACTTCTGTCTTAATTTTCAGAATGTCTAAATTGGTGCTTACTTGAAATGGTGGCAATTTGCTCTTTTTCTAGTTTATTTTTTTGTCTTTCATGCCCAATTCATTTTCCTGCTTTTTCTTGATTTTATTGATAAAAACAATTAAAGATAAGATTTTTTCACTAAATACCATTTTGACTGCATCCCAGAAATTTTAGTATGTTCTATTATTGTTATTTTCTTTAATGAAATTATTAATTATTTCTATTATTTGTTCTCTGACTTGTTTTTTTTGAGGATTAGATTATTTAATTCCCAAATAATTTTAATTCCTCTTTCCACTGTCAATTATTGATGTAGTTTTTATTGCATTATGATCTGAAAAGCATCTGATTACTTTTCTGCATATAATTGAGGTCTTTATGCCCTAAGACATGGAAAATTTTTATTTAGGAGCTATGCACTGCTGAGGAAAAAAAGTATATTACTTTCTATTCCTATTCTGATACCTTTCAACAAGATATAATTTTCTTTCTTATTTCTTTTAATTAGAATTATGCATTTTACTCTATTATGTAACCACTTCTGTTTAAGGTTAAATTCTTCCCATTCACATTTAGAGTTATTAAAACTAAATGTATATTTCTTTCCATGACATTTCCCCTTGTTTATCACTTCCTCTCTCTTATCCCTACCCTTTTTCTCTTCGCAAGTTTTTAAAATAATTCTGATCAATACCTTTTCCAATCTACCCTCCTTTTTATTCCCTCTTCTTTTGTCCCCATCCTTTTTTTACTTCATTATAGGGTAAGATAAATTTACATTTCAGGGACAGCACCTGCCCTGGAATCAAGAGGATCTGAGTTCAAATCCAGCATCAAATAGTTAATAATTGTCTAGCTATGTTACCTTGGGCAAGTCATTTAACCCATTTCCTTAAATAAATAAAATGTAAAAAAAAATAAATTTCCATATCCAATTGATTGTTATGTTATTCCACTTTTAAGCCAATTCTGATGAGTAAAATTTAACCTTTGCTCATCCCACTATCATCTTCCCTTCCATCATAATAGCTTTTTTCCATGTCTTAAATGAGAATTTACTTCATTCTATCCCAACCTCCTTTCAGTCTTCTTTCTCACTCCTTTCTTTTGTTTTTATTTTTATCATCCCATCAGTCACTTTATATCCACATATACTATGTATACTCTTAATTGCCCATACAGTAATAAATTTCCAAAGATTTTCAAATATTATCTTCTAAGATAAATAAAAATAGCATTATTAAATTTCTTATGTTTTCTCTTTCATTTCTTTTTTATCTATTATGTATTCTTTGAGTGTTGTATTTGAGTGTCAGATTTTTAATTCATTCCTTCTCTTTTAGCTCTGAATACTTGAAAGTCTCCTTTTCAATTAAATATCCATTTTTTTCTAATATTATATTCAGTTTTGCTAAGGTGATTCTTGTTTGTAATTCAAACTCCTTTGCCTTCCAGGATATGCCATTCCAAGCCTTGTGGGTTTTTAATGCTGTCAAATCCTATGCAATACTGATGATAGTGCCACAATATTTGAATTGCTTCTTTTTGGTTGCTTGTAGCACTTTCTCTTTAATTTGTTATCTCCATAATTTTATTATAATGTTCTTAGGAGTTGTCATTTGGGGATCTCTCTCAGGTGGTGATCAGTGAATTCTTTTAATTTATATTTTTTCCCTGTGCTTCTGGAATATCAAGGTAGTTTTCCTAAATGATTTCATGAAAGATGTTGTCCAGGCTTTTTTGTGGGGGTAGGGATGGAGTTGGATCATGGTTTTCAAGTAGTCCAATAATTCTTAAATTATCTTTTCTAGATCTTTTTTATGGCTCAATTGTTTCTCCAATGAGAAATTTCATGTTTTCTTCTATTTTTTCTTACTGCTTTGATTTTGTTTTATTGTATCTTGATGTTTATGGAATCATCTATGCTTACTTGCTCAATTTTATTTTTAGGCCACAATTTTCTTAAGTGAACTTTTGTATTTCCTTTTCCATTTGACAATTTTATTTTGAAGGAGTTGTTTTCTTCAATGAATTTTTGTATATCTTTTTTCCATGCTTTTTTCTCCTTTTTCAAGTTTGTACCTTGATCTTCTTGTCATCACAGTGGCTTTCTATAGTCAAGTTCTTGCCCATTTTTCTGTATATTTAGAAACTTGTTATTTTTATGTGAGAGGTAGACTCTGGTCTTTTTTTGTACTGTGGCACAAGTTCTTTCTTTTGACTTTGACTATAATTCAGGAACTAGTTGCTTGTTTGTTCCTGTGGGTACACATGCCTTCTGGCTAATACTAGGGGGGGTGAAGTTCCCAGCTGACTTAGGGTAGGGGCTCTTTGCAGGTCTGCTCCAGGGGCAAGATCTCACTTCTAAGTTGCTATGGGGGAAAATATTCCTGCTAGTGGTCCCTGGGGTGAGCATCTTATTGCTGGTCTGTCCTAGGAGTGAGGTCATGCTGCTGGGCTGCCATGGAAACTGTCTTGGTTCTGGTTTTCCCTGGAGGAGGGATGTTATTGCTTATCAACCCCATGGATGAGACTTTGCTCCTGGGTTTCTTTGGAAACAGGGCCTGTCTTGGGGAGGCCCCAGAGTCAGGGACTTGCTATGGGGTGAATCCCAGGACAGAGCCTTACTATTTGTCAGCAAAGGAGCCAAGATCTGGTATCTTGTGCTGGGGTTGGGGCTTTGATAACTCTGCTGTCTTCTCTAGGCTGCTGGTTTGTAAAAGGCCAGGGCTTGCTGGTGGGAAGTCCCAGACTTGGAGTCCTACTATCCTCTGCTATAAGTTTTACTATTGATGGTCGTGGACCTTATTCCTCTGTCATTGTAATGAGATAGACTTTTCTTCCTTGCTGGTAAGCTGCTTCTCTGCTCCTAGATCAATTTTGAGGTGGTTTTCAACTTGTTCTGAGGGGAATTTGGGAGCAATTCACTGAAATTCAAATTCTCTTTATCCCTCTAGACCTTATATATCCACTAAAAAAACAAGCAAAATTATATCAGTTATTCATGAAAAATATTTCCATATTATCACATTGCAAAAAAAAAAGAAAATAACTATAATGTGAACAAAATTATACATCAATTTGAATTCAGAGTTTATTAGGTCTTTCTCTGGAGGTGGATAATATTTTTTCATAATAGGTCCTTTGGAGTTATCTTACATCATTGTAATTAATCAGACTAACCAATTTTTCAGAGCTTTTCACAATTGAGCATAAATAAAATATTGTTGGTCCATTTGTTAAATTTCCACTATGAATTTTATATCTCAGGAAAGTGTCAAACAGTAAAAAAGGAGGACTTGATCTATTGCTTTGTTGACAGTCTAGATTTAAGAAAGTGAAGGGGAAAGTGTTAGTAATGCAAATTAAATTTTAAAACAATATAATGTAAAGGAAGGGAGGAGTAAATATGTAAGTATATATTATATGCATATATTATATACAGATATAATAAATATCATATATATATAAATATATATATATATATATATAGTTTCTATACACTATAGAGACCATTGGAGCTAAGAAGAATCCCTTTGCTGTCTTGAGTTGTCTGGGGAAAGAGAAGATTAAGAAGTCTTACCATTGATAGAAAAAGTGGAATGTGTAAGCATTGGCATAATTTAAAGCATAACTAAATGGTACATTGGTCTTTTTAAAGCTTCCTTTGTCCCGTTTCTGAATTTCTATCCTTGAGATTTCTTTTTTTAATATGATTGGAGTGAAGGGAACTGAAGTATAATCTTCTGTTAAAATATGAATATTCTGGAAAATAGTAATATAGAATCAATTCTTATAAAGTTATTATTAGATATTATTGTTAATAGCTTTTAACAAACATTATTGGCTATTAACCCTATATTTTGATGAACTTATGTGTCTTTCTTACCTAACCACAAATATTATAAGGAGGTAGATATAAAAACAGGGTAGTTTGTGTCCTCAAGTAGCAAGAAAATATCAAGGGCCTGAAGAAAGTGAAATGATAAGGAAGAGAGGACTCTAAAAGGTAATTGAGCTCAATAAATCAATATATATTTGTTAAGCATCCTATGTGACATACACTGGGCTATGCTCCGAAAATTCACAAAGAAGCAAAGAATAGCTCCTGTCCTCACAGAGCTTACAATCTAATGAGAGGGAAAACATGCAAAAATATGCAAAGCAAATTATATACCAGATAAATAGGAAATATTAACAGAGCGAAGTCATTGCATTTAGGAGGAGCCAAAATTTCGTGTAGAAGACAGAATATAAACGAAATTAGAGAAGTCAATAGGCATAACAGAGAAGTGAAGAGTATTCCAGGCATGAGGGACAGTGAAAGAGAATGTGACAGTTGGAATTTCTTGTTCATTGAACATCCAGAGGGCCAATGTCATTGTAACAGAGTAGATATTGATGAAAAAAGTGTAAAATGATTGGAAAAATAGGAAAAGAGTAGGTTATGAAGGACTTTGAATATCAAAGAGAACAATTTGTATTTGCTCCTTAAGGCAATAGGAAGACAACAATGATAAACTTTACTCATTTCCAGAAAATGCAGTTTTCAGAATTCAAGTCACAATAGGGCTCTTAGGCACATGTGGGACCCAGCTGGTTATCTCCCATCAAAAATAAAAAAATCTACATTCTTTCTGTGTCCACTATCTATTTCTGAGGTCCTATTTGTATACAATTCCTGCAGATGGTGGGGGGAGAGAGATGGAGAAAGTTTTAGCATTCCTGAGGAGCATTTGTTTCCATTTTTGAGATTCTATTCTGTACTAGTCCCTAAATCCTCAAAAAAAAAAATCCATTTGTTCCAGTTAAAAAAAAAAGTGAAATTCTCTCCCCTGTCTGTGAATAAGTTTCTATCTAATACTTTGCTTCCTCTGCCAAGAGCAGAGTTATGGTGTTGGTATGACATTTTGACATTCATATAGGCCAATTTCCTGATTACAATGTTTTCCTGCTTAGGAGCAGGAGATAGCCAGGAGAACAGACATTGAGGTACATAACAAAACATAGCTGTGTTTTTTACAAATCAACTATACTTAAAGAGTTTGGGCTTCTGGGTAATGGCCCCAAGGGCTAGATCAGGGAGCAGACAGATACTGTACAATCAAACATTCCCCTTCAGACAGTGACCTCAGACATTCCTCTGCTGATGTTTGGTGTAGTGTCTGCAGGGGCTTCTTAACTGCACCCAGTTTTCTCAGAAGTGTGATTATTTTGGCAGAGAAACCTGAAAAAAATCCATCTCCATTTTTATTAATTCAAAGCCTTCCTTTTCAAGACAGCCAGGTTACATAAATCCTTGTGTTTACTGCATTTCATCTACCTTTGAATGTGTTTTTCCTCTTTCATTAAAAAAAAAAAATTAGGAGACATATTGTAGTTGGAGGTGCCTAATTCAGCTGCATTTTTTTGAATTCTCATTTTTAATTAATGCCCCCAAATTGAATTATACCATTCCTCATAATGTCAGGTTGGAAAATAATCCATTTTATTGCTAATATCTTTTATGAAAATGTCATAACAACTCTATTCATTCAATTCATCAGGTAGTTTGCAGAGACATCAGATCCAGATTTGTTTTCTTGCCTTACTCCACTTGTCTTGGCCAGCAACAATTGCTTGTTAGTATTAGAAGCACTCACTTTATTCATATACTATCAAGTGAAGTGAAGCAAATATATAAGCATTATTTTGCTTTGGCAACTGAAGATTTAACAAATTTAGTATAATCTATTCATTATAATACGGCATTAAATAAACTCCTTATAATCTTTCAGTGGTTTCTATCCACTTATTTCTTTTTTTATTTTTTTGTTGCATTTTAAGTTCTGGACTATCTTCCTCTCTCCCCATTCTGCAATAGATAAAGGTTACCATTTGATGAAGACTTACAAGTATATTTAAACTATGCATATTTGCATTTACTAGTATTGTTTTACCTGGAAGTACATAGCATCTTCCTTTATAGATCGTTTTTAGTTATTTTTTGTATTTATAGTCCTCAGAATAACCTGGCTGTTCATAATTATCCTTCAAACAATGTTACTATTACTTTGTACAACATGATCTTTGTTCTGCTCATTTCTCTTTTATTTTTATATTTCTTTTTTATGTAAATTTATATATTTATTATTCATATATTATATGATATATATACTTATTAATCCAACAATGCAGAGCTAGTTTCCAACATTCATTTTTCTTTTTTTCTTTTTTTATTAAAGATATTATTTGAGTTTTACAATTTTCTCCCAATCTTGCTTCCCTCCCCCCACCCCCACCCCCACCCCACAGATAGCACTCCGTCAGTCTTTACTTTGTTTCCATGTTGTACCTTGCTCCAAATTGGGTGTTATGAGAGAGAAATCATATCCTTAAAGAGAACAGAATTCTCAGAGGTAACCAGATCAGACAATAAGATAGCTGGGTTTTTTTCCCAAATTAAAGGGAATAGTCCTTGTACTTTGTTCAAACTCCACAGCTCCTTATCTGGATACAGATGGTACTCTCCTTTGCACATAGCTCAAACTTGTTCCCAATTGTTGCACTGATGGAATGAGCAAGTCCTTCAAGGTTGAACATCACTCCCATGTTGCTGTTAGGGTGTACAGTGTTTTTCTGGTTCTGCTCATCTCACTCAGCATCAGTTCATGCAAATCTCTCCTGGTTTCTAATAGAACAATGGTGTTCCATGACATACATATACCACAGTTTGCTAAGCCATTCCCCAATTGAAGGACATTTACTGGATTTCCAATTCTTTGCCACCACAAACAGGGCTGCTATAAATATTTTTGTACAAGTAATGTTTTTACCCTTTTTCCTCATCTCTTCAGGGTATAGACCCAGTAGTGGTATTGCTGGGTCAAAGGGTATGCCCTTTTCTGTTGCCCTTTGGGCATAGTTCCAAATAGCTCTCCAGAAGGGTTGGATGAGTTCACAGCTCCACCAACAGTATAATAGTGTCCCAGATTTCCCACATCCCTTCCAACAATGATCATTATCCTTCCTGGTCATACTGGCCAATCTGAGAGGTGTGAGGTGGTACCTCAAGGAAGCTTTAGTTTGCATTTCTCCAATAATTAATGATTTAGAGCATTTTTTCATATGGCTATGGATTGCTTTGATCTCCTCATCTGTAAATTGCTTTTGCATATCCTTTGACCATTGGGGAATGGCTTTTTGTTTTAAAAATATGACTCAGTTCTCTGTATATTTTAGAAATGAGTCCTTTGTCAGAGTCATTAATTGTAAAGATTGTTTCCCAATTTACTACTTTTCTTTTCATCTTGATTACATTGGTTTTATCTGTGCAAAAGCTTTTTAATTTAATGTAATCAAAATCATCTAATTGGTTTTTAGTGATGTTCTCCAACTCTTCCTTAGTCATAAACTGTTCCCCTTTCCATAGAACTGACAGGTAGACTAGTCCTTGATCTTCTAATTTGCTTATAGTATTGTTTTTTATGTCTATGTCCTGTAACCATTTGGATCTTATCTTGGTAAATGGTGTGAGGTGTTGGTCTAATCTAAGTTTCTTCCATACTAACTTCCAATTATCCCAGCAATTTTTATCAAAGAGGGAGTTTTTATCCCAGTGACCGGACTCTTTGGGTTTATCAAACAGCAGATTACTATACTCCTCTCCTGCTTTTGCACCTAGTCTATTCCACTGGTCCACCACTCTATTTCTTAGCCAATACCAAACAGTTTTGATGACTGATGCTTTATAATATAATTTTAGATCGGGTAGTGCTAAGCCATCTTCATTTGCATTTTTTCATTAAGCTCCTGGCAATTCTTGACTTTTTATTTCTCCATATGAATTTACTCACAATTTTTTCTAACTCATTAAAGTAATTTTTTGGAATTTTGATTGGTAGGGCACTAAACAGATAGTTTAGTTTTGGTAGAATTGTCATTTTATTATATTAGCTCTCCCTATCCATGAGCAGCTGATATTTCCCCAGTTATTTAAATCTGATTTAATTTGTGTGAGAAGTGTTTTATAATTGTTTTCAAAAAGATTCTGAATCTGTCTTGGCAAATAGACTCCCAAATATTTTACACTGTCTGAGGTTACTTTGAATGGGATTTCTCTTTCTAGCTCTTCCTGCTGTTTCTTGCTAGACATATATAGAAAGGTTGAGGATTTATGGGGTTTTATTTTATAACCTGTAACTTTGCTAAAATTGCTAATTGTTTCCAGTAGTTTTTTAGATGATTTCTTGGGATTCTCTAGGTAGACCATCATGTTATCTGTGAAGAGTGAGAGTTTTGTCTCTTCCTTCCCAATTCTAATTCCTTCAATTTTTTTTCTTCTGTAATTGCTGATGCTAACATTCAACATTCATTTTTAGAAAGATTTTAGATATTTTGAATTTTACAATTTTTCCCCAATCTTGCTTCCCTCCCCCCACCACTCCCCACAGAAGGCAGTCAGTTAGTCTTTACATTGTTTCTATGGTATGCATTGATCTAAGTTGAATGTGATGAGAGAGAAATCATATCCTTAAGGAAGAAACATAAAATCTGAGATATGGCAAAATTACATAATAAGATAACATCTTTTTAGAAATTAAAAGTAATAGGCTGGTCTTTGTTCAAACTCCACAATTCTTTGTCTGGATTCAGATGGCATTGTCTGGCACAAATGCCCCAAAATTGTGCCTGATTGTGTCACTGTTGGAATGAGCAAGTCCATTAAGGTTGATCATGACCCCCATGTTGTTGTTAGGGTATACAATATTCTTCTGGTTCTGCTCATCTCGCTCAGCATCAACTAAGTCAAATTTTCAAAATTCATTTTTATAACATTTTGTGTTCCATGTTTTTCTCCCTGCCTGCTCTCTCTTCTCCATCCCCCTCATTCCCCTTCACCTTTCCACCTTCCACTCCATTGCAAAAGTTTTTCCTTGCTTCTTTTATATGAAATATCTTAGCCCATTCTACCTCTCCTTTTTCTTTCTCCCAGTACATTCCTTTCTCTTAACTCCTCCTTTAAAATACATTAGGCCTTCACATGCAACTCTCTCCTGTGCTGTGTCTACATATATGTACATATATACACATATATATATATGTTCCTTGAATTATCAGTATCATCTTCCCATACAGAAAGTTCAACATCATTAAATCTCTCATATTTTGCCCTTCCCAACCAACCTCCCTCTCTATTCTTCACCTGAGTCCTATACTTGAAGATCAAACTTTCTGTTCAGCTTTGGTCTTTTCAACAGGCAAGTTCGAAAGTCCCCTATTTCATTGAAAATCCATATTTTCAGGACAGCTAGGTGGTAAAGTGGATAGAGCACTGACCCTGGAGTTAGGAAGATCTGAGTTCAAATCTGGCCTCAGATGCTTAATAATTACCTAACTGTGTGGCCTTGGGCAGGTCACTTAAGCCTATTGCCTTGCAAAAAAGAAAAGAAAAGAAAAGAAAAGAAAAGAAAAGAAAAGAAAAGAAAAGAAAAGAAAAGAAAAGAAAAGAAAAGAAAAGGAAAGGAAAGGAAAGAAAAGAAAAGAAAAGAAAAGAAAAGAAAAGAAAAGAAAAGAAAAGAAAAGAAAAGAAAAGAAAAGAAAAGAAAAGAAAAGAAAAGAAAAGAAAAGAAAAGAAAAGAAAAGAAAAGAAAAGAAAGGAAAGTCCATCTTCTCCCCTGAAAGTGGATGTTCATTTTTGCTGGTAGTTGATTCTCAGTTATTATTCAAGTTCATTTACCTTCCAGAATATCATATTCCAAGCTCTACAAGCTCTTAATGTAGATGGTACTAAATCCTGTGTCATTCTGACTATAGCTTCATGATATTTGGATTGTTTTTTTCTGGCTGCTTGAAATATTTTCTCCTTGACTTGGGAATTCTGGAATTTGGCTATAATGTTCTTGAGAATTTTCATTTTGGGATCTCTTTCAGGACATGATCAGTGGATTCCCTCAATTTCTATTTCACCCTCTGCTTATAGGATATCAGTTCAGCTGAAGCAAAGTATATTTTGCTCCAACCTTTTGCTCTATATGTATCTCTCTGCTTCAAATTAGCTTCTTGTGAGCAGTATATTGTAGGATTCTGGTTTTTAATCCAGTCTGCTATTCGTTTACATTTTAAGGGAGAGTTCATCCTATTCACATTCAAAAGTTATAATTACTAACTCTTTATTGCCCTCCATGCTATCTTCCTTCTTTATTTTCCCCCTTTCCCCCCTTATCTGTATTCCCCAGTATTTTGTTTCTGAATATTCCACCTTCAGTATGTTTGCTGTCCTATATCCACCCCTCCCCTTTATTTCCCCTTTCCCTTTTCCCCTTTTCCCTTCCTTCTGTTCCCCCTTTTCTCCCCCCTCTTTGTCTCCATCTCCCCTCCCCTTTTCCCTTTTTAATACTTGAAAGTTAAGATGTTTTTTAGGTCAACTGAGTGTGTGTGTGTGTGTGTAAGTTAACTTTAAGCCAAGTCTGATGAGAGGAAGATTCAAGTGTTTAATTGTGCCTGTCCTCTCTGTCATCTTGGCTGGAAGCCCTGCTTATAGGATATCAGGACAATTTTCCAAAAGAATTTCTTGAAAAAACTGAAATCAAGACACTTTTCCTGATCATGACTTTCAGGTCCAATAATTTTTAAATTACCTCTTCTGGATCTTTTTTCCATGTCAATTATTTTTCCAAAGAGATATTTCATTCTTTTGGGGGTTTTATTTCTTATGTATCTTGATTATTATTTTGTTTCTTGATTTCTCACAAAATCGTCAGCTTCCCTTACCTCTATTCTACATTTGAAGGAATTATATTCTTCCAAGAGTTATTTTATCTCCTTTTCCATCTGGTCGGTTCTGCTTTTTAAAGGTACTCTTCTCATTGACCTTATGGACTACATTTTCCATTTGATCTAAACTGATTTTTAAAATGTTATTTTCTCCAGTAATTTTTGTATCTCCTTCACCAAGCTACTAATTTGGTTCTTATAATTTTCCTGTTTTGGTCTCATTTCTCTTCCCAATTTTTCTTCTACCTTCCTTACTTGATTTTCAAAAACTTTTTGGAGCTCTTCTGTAGCCAGAGACCTGAGAAAAAAGCCTGAGGAAAAATATTTTTCTTGGGCTTTGGATACAGAAGCTTTGACTTTGTCGTCTTCTTGAGTGTGTATTTTGATCCTCCATGGGACCAAAGTAATTGCCTATGGTCATATATGGGCAATTGTTTTTTTTTTTCCATTGTTTGTTCCTTTCTCCAATCTATGATTTGATTTTACCTCTTTTTTTAACATGCCTTTTCCAAAGAGTTTGAGAGTTTTTTACAGTTGTTTTCAGGAACACCCCCCCACAGGAACCTCAATCTCTCCAAGGTCTTATGAGAGCCTCTGACTATGCTCCTGGCCTGTGCTCTGGTGTGTGGAGGAACACATACTCCCTCTGCCCTGGAATTGTGAGGATGATCCCTCCTCCACCATGGCAATGTGGGGTCCCAGACTGTGACCTGGACCTGAGTATAGGCAAAGCAACAGAATCCTGTTTGATTGAGAGACCTCTGTAATTTCCCCCAAGTCCCTTACTGTCTAGGGACTGAATGCTCTAGAAGCAACTGCTGGGTGGCTCAGAAACTTGCCTCTGGTTCCTGTACCGTGGGGCTGTGCTGAGAGGCCTGTGCTTCCCTGAGTTCCACACTCACTCTGGTGGGGCAGAGTTTCCCCCCCCCGATCTTTCAAGGTGTCCTTGGCAATTCCTAGGCTGAGAGGAAACCTCTCCACTGCCATGGACCCAAGTGTCCTAAGGGACCCAGGTGCCCCGTGGATTGTTACTGGATGACTAGAATTGGTCTGCTCTGGCAGTCAGCACTGGGTTGCATTTCAGACCTTTCCAATCCCAGTGGTACAGACCTTTCCCGAGGATCTTCCAAGTTGTCTTGGGCCAGAAACTTTTTTCATTCAGTCTTTCTGTGGGTTCTACCACTCTAGAATTTGATTAGAGTCATAATTTAAAGATATTTGGAGTCCTCTGGGGGAGAACTTCTGGAATTTCCTGCCTTCATGCCACCATTTTCTCTTTTTTGGCATTTCATATCAGTCTTTCTATTTTTTTCAACTAGTTCATAATTTTTTCTATTCCATCACAACCACATATAACATCATTATACCACAACTTTGTTTAGTCATTCTCCAATTTATGGCCTTCCTCTATTTCCAGGACATTAATTCCTCAATTATATTAAAAGGTCTTCCACAATAATCCAATTTACCTTTCAAGCCTTTTCTTCTATTACTCTCTTTCATATGTTCTATCAATTATTATTGGTGGTTCTGAATCTGTGATTTCTTTGGTGTAGGGAGTTCCCTGGTAAGGAAATTCCTTTGTCAGTTTAGGTTTTCCTGCTACCCTGAGAAGGTAATGTCTTGTCAATTGTGATATAGCCAGCATTTGTCAGAGTCAGAACTTGACCTGAGATAATCATGACTCTAGGGTAATATACATACATGCATACACATATATACACATACATACATATGCATGTACACATGTGTATGTGTGCATGTATTTATGTGTGTGTCTGTGTGTCTGTGTGTGTGTTTGTGTGTATCTTGCTTCCTTCTCCAAGACCTAGTTATAGACAAATTGGGTTTAAAAACACACAGTCCAGAACTTTTAATTTTTTACTCTTTGCTTGTACTTATGTCCAATGACCTTCTCTACCTCTACATAAGAGCATTTGTCCCCATTAAACTGCCCTATTTATTGTAGATCTTCTGATGCTGTAGGTATAGGTCAAGAAGAATTTTGTCTGCACTACCCTTTCCCCACCTGACTCCCTTCCTACATCTCCCTTATTCAGGAATTCCTGAGTTTCCATCTGTTCGACTTGCTTTTGTAGGGTAGAGTAGACCAAGAAATTGCCCAAGACAGCAGATTGAGACTCGACTTATTGAAATATTTATATTTCTTTTTTTAAATAATATTTTATTTTCTCCCAGTTATACACGAAGACAATTTTTTAACATTTCTTTTTTTTAATTTTTGAGTTCCAAATATTCCTTCCTCCTCTCTCACCTCCCCTCTCCCTGAGACAGTAAACAAATTGATATAGGTTATACATGTGCAATCATTCAAAACATATCACTAAAGTAGTCGTTTTGTGAAAGAAGACACAGATGCAAAGATGAAAATACAAAAAATATATTTCTTAACCATATAATAAATATTAAACTGTGCTACTACTTTTTTGAATTACTATTTTTTATGTGTCCCTGGTGAAGTTCTTAAGCATCTCTAACCCCATTTCCAATAAACTGTGGGTTTTTAATTGCTCAGTTTTGCATAGTATAGTACTTTTTTGAGAACTCAAATTTCATACCATAGCTTAACTGTCTACACTCATATTCTAAGTACTTAGCACAAATTCTGGCACCTAATAAGAATTCAATTAGTGCTTTATATGTCTCCTTGGCTCTACTTTGTATTATATGTATTTGCACAATAAGATTTAGCATACTACACATAACAACCACAAAATAACTAAACACAACATTACTTTTCTTCCTCCTCACTCTTCCTTAATCTTCTATTTTCCATTGGAAGGTACCAAATTCTTTTTGTTGTACTCAAATCACTTCCTTCATAATTTCTAGTGCCTAGAACTGATTTTAATACACGAAATATGGTCTGACTAGGGCAGAATTACAAAGGTCCTTATTCCTAGATATTCCTAGAAGTCCAAGACCACTTTATCTATTTTTTTTCTGTCACAATATATTTGCTAACTCACATAGATTTTGTGGTCAAGTAAGTCAACATCTTTTTTTTTCTATCCAAGGCTCCTCTATCTTAATCTTTTGAGGTTGCTTTTTCACCTCAAATATACTTTATATTTAACCCTACTGTTTTCCATCTAATTATAGTCAGTTCAGTGCTACTTTTAGAAGTGTCTCTTGAGATTCTTAGTTTATTATTTGTATGTTGCGTAGTTATGTTTGATATGCAAAATTAATAAGTATGTCTTTCTATAATTTATTGATAGAAATAACAAATAACATGGACTCAAGTGCCTTGTTTATCCCCCTGGTTCTTTTTTCCTATCTTACTGCTGTAATTAACATCACTAGCACTATATCAAATACTTGTGGTGATAACTGACATCCTGTCTTTAATTCTTTTTTTATAGAAAAGATATCATATTTCTCCACATTTCATACAATACTAGTTGTAGGTCTGTATATAATTTTTACCATGTTAAACATTCCTATGATGTCAAATTTTTTAATAGAAATGATTGTTTCTATTTTCCCAAAATCTTTTTCTACATGCAATTTTTCTCATTCTTATTGTTAATGTTATCAATTCTGCTTAGTTTCCCTAATATTGATCCATCTCTTTGTTTATGAATAAATCCAACCTGATATGTTGATAATAATATATTTTAAATCATTGTTTTAGTATTCATTAAGGGTATTAATACATAGTTTTCTCTCTTTGTTTTGCCTTTCTTTGGTTTGGGTATCAAGACTATTTTTATTTTATTGAAGGATTTTGGTAGCCTACGTTCTTTTCCTATTTTTGCAAATAGTTTGTTTAATATGAAATTCATTTGCAAATCTTTTTGATCCGGAATTCTTTTTCCTTTGGGAGGCCATTTATTGTTTGTTCCACATTTTCTAAGATTGTGGTGCAAACTTCTATTTCTTATTTCTAATTTACGTATTTTATATTTTTAAAGATGTATTCATTTCCCTTTAAGTTGTCAGTTAGGCACATCTGGTTGGGCAAAATAATTTCTAATACTATCATGACTACAATTTGATTTTTCTTGCTCTTTTTAAAAATCCAATAAGCTCATTGTTTACCCTTTTTATAAATCTGTAGATTTGTTAATGTCTATTTTGATTTTCATAATTTACACTCTGAGTTTTTTATTTTGTTGGTTTTCTAGGGCTTTGTTTTAAATTATATGATCAATTTATCAATCTATTCATATTTAGAGTGTCCAGATTTCCCCTAGGAAACTCTTTGGCTACATTCCCCATTTTTTAATTATCTTAAAGAACATTATATAGCCTTTCTACAATTTGGTCTTTGATTCATCATTTGGAATTAAGTTTTTCTCATTTTAATATTTAACTTTAATGGCTCTCAAATAGAGTACAATTTAATTATATTGTGCTCAGTAAAAGATGTATTTAATATTTCTTTTTTTTCACATTTGTGTGTAAATTTTAATGCAAGGTTAATTTTTGTAAAGCACATTGCTAAGAAATGTCTATACTGCTTTCTATTCTCATTCAATAATCACTAGAGATCTATCATATCTAATTGCTCTTTCAGGTTCTTAAATGCTTATTTAATTTTGCTAGATTGATTTAGATTTGCATAAATTAATCTACCTCTGAAAGGGGTGCACTGAGATAATCTATTATAGCAATTTTGCATCTATTTCTTCTTGAAATTCATTAATTTTTTAAGTGTTGTAATATTATGCCATTCAATTTATATTTGCAAGTTTACTGTAGAGCCAAATCACTCTCTTCAGACTATTCCCCCTTTCCATTTTCACTGATTTGTTTTATTATTCAATGTAATTTCTCATCTCTCGAAAACTAATTTTCTCAAAACAATTTTAAATATGTAATCCTACAAACACTTAATAATTACCTAGCCATGTGGCCTTGGGCAAGCCACTTAATCCCATTTGCCTTGCAAAAAAAAATATCTATCCTAACTCTGAAGTCTTTTAAATTAGCTCTTGTATAATCTAGAATGCATTTTAGCCAATAACCATAAAATCTTGGCCCAGGGGAACTTCTGAAAGAATCAGTAGAACCTAATTTGGTCATTTTTTTCTTTGTCTGGGATGTTGCTACTATTTCCTCCAGCTATTGAATGGTGTTTTTCAAGGGCCTCTAAGATGCCCTACATCAGAAACTTGCTTGGAGATGACCTGAAACAACTTGCAACCTAATTATTGTTTTTCAGTCTAGGTCTTACAGGTTCCTGACCCCCAGTCTTTTGTCAGAAGAAACAGCAACCAGCTCCTAAGCACATAAAAACTTTTTTTACACAACTTTGAGTTATTAAACAATGCATTTGCCAAAGTTACTCCTTGGATTTCTCAATAATTGCATTCTCCGGGATTTTTGTTTTCTTTTGTTTTGTTTGTTTAATCATTGTTGGAATGGTTTGGGGAGAGATTTGGATTGTCTTCCTTCCCTCTACCCTGCAATCTTGAAGAGATCTTCTGAGCAAGTATATTTATATCAGCAATTGTTTTGTCATATCATTGTTAGGTATGTTGTCACTCATATTTTAGTCCATAATCCAAAAATCCAAATCCCATTCACACATAGTACCTTTGTAGCCAGTTCTTCACTTCTTAGTCAGCAAATAAATGTTCAAAAGACAGCAGTAAGAAAAACACAATCTGTTCCGAAGAGCTCTTCAGTCTCTTACCCATGATTGTGTCATCTTTGACGATATTTTTATGTACCTACTGTCAGTGTCATTTGTACTCAAGTGATTCACCATGTCACAAATAGTGCTGTCAGCAGCACCCACTTTAAAAACTATTTCCTTCAAAACCCTTTTAAGTTCTTTTTATTAATGTACTTTTTCTTGATGTTCTTGTACTTTTTACATTTCTAAAGCAAAAATGCAGTTATCTTGTATTATCTAATATTACAGGTCTTTTTTGCATCTACAGGAACTTCTTGCTAAAAGACATAACAGAGATCAAAACTTTAGTAAGTATGTTATTCTGAGCCATAGTGTGTGCTTAGAAATAGCTGATTGAATCAAGTTAATATAAAATATATCACGGACAGCTCAGTCACTTATTAATTGTGAGACTGAGCTGTCCGTGATATATTTTATATTAACTTGACAAATTTCTTAACCTTGTTTGTTTCAGTTTCCTCATTTGTAAATTTAGTTAGAGAAGTAAATGGCAAACCATTCAAGGATCTTTGCCAAGAAAATACCAAAAGAAATTGAGAAGAATTGGACAAAAAATGAAAAAAAACCTGAAAAACATCATTGAAGAATAATATCTGTTGTTTTGTGGTCAAAGATAAAAAAAAGCTAAGGTTAATAATGCAGTCTGTTCATTTGTACACAGTTTTTACTCACTTTCAGGTTTCCTCTAACATGTTACTTAGACCCCATACTATGAGTCACTTTCCTTACATGGCCTTCACAACAAAACCTGGCACATTTATCCCTATATTATCAAATATTTAATGAAGTTGTAGAATCTGAACTGAAATTAATCCATTTAATATCTTTGATTCAGATTGAATTTTAATTGATCTCTGAATTCATAGATATACTGATTCCTAATATCTTTTATGAATATGACATTTTCCCCTTCAAAACTGTAGTATTAATATTTCAAATCTAAATTAAAAGATTCATTTTGAAATGCCAGCAATATTACAACACTAGAGCTATTTTGACATTTCTGGGGTGAAGTAATATATCCCTTGGGTTGTTCAGTTTTACTTTGATAATTTTCACATAATTCATGTCATGTGGAATTATTTATGCATGCAAAATATCAAAGAAAGAATGCCTTTTACAAATGACTTGATGGATGTCAAGTTACAATTAAATCGCCATATACTAATTAGTACAATGGTAACATTGATCAACCAAATATTTTCTGAAAGTGTTTTGTCAGAAGGATTGTTATGATTTGCTCCATAGCTGCAACCTGGTAAATCCTTCTGTGTTTCTGCTTCTTCCTTTGTGAAAAGGGCAATTATCAAATAATACTTTTCCTTTTGTGTGTTAGATTTACATACAAACTAAATTATATTATTGAAAGCTGTTAAAATTCAGAATTCTGTTCAGCATTCAGTTCTACCTTAAAAAGCATCTAGGATGGCTAGGTGGTACAATGGATAGAGCACCAGCTGTGAAGTCAGGAGTACCTGAGTTCGAATCCGGCCTCAGGCACTTAATGATTACTTAGCTGTGTAGCCTTGGGCAAGCCACTTAATCCCATTGCCTTGCAAAAATAAAAAAAGCATCTAGTATATTGTGAAAGTGACAATATATTAGTGCAAATAATACTAACCAAAACTATTCTGTGCTTGAAAATGAGCAGATTTTTTTCTTTTTTGAGTCACAAGTATGACAAAATGAGAAAATGGATTATATGACTGGTTCCAAATAGCCTCTCTTGCCCTTCTTATTCCAAGCTTAAATTTCTGCATTAATCCTACTTCCCTTTTTAGCTACAAAGAGAATAACATCTATTTTCTTCTATGATATAATTACTTGTTTCATAGTTTTATGTACTTTTGGACCCTTCCATACTCCATCCCTAATTTCAGTCTTACTCCCATGTTATCCTTTGCTTAGACTTAAGCCATACCTCCTGCTTAAAATGAGCTCCCAGAAAAACACTACCAATCATTATTACTTTAAAAGGTATGTCACTATGCTACCCAAATAGAACAACCTGTCAGAGAAAGAACATAAGATTTCAGAGGTTGATGCTGCTGAAAAAAAAAACTCCATTCCTTGACGTTATCTCTTGTACTTTTATTTGTGATCTGTGAAATAAGCACAAAGGAAACATTTTGACCTGTTATTAAAGATATCTTATATTCATTGTGGTGAAAAAAACATGACAATGTACATTGGACTTGGAGTCAAGAAGATCTGATTTTGGATATTTCCTTTGTCATAAACAAGCTCAGTGTGCTCATAGGCACATTTAATCACTATGAGTCTTGAATATCTCTCTAATACATATCTTCTTATATTAGAAAAAGACTCATAGCATGAATCAAGGATTTTATAAATATTTCTGATGAAGATATGTGAAGAGAAAACAAGAAAACAAGGAGGCACTGAGCCTCCTTATATAAAGCAAATAAAGATATAAATGTATTTCAGGGAATAGCACAAATGTAGGTATATATGTATTAATATATACATATATATATATATATATATATATACATAAACATATACCTAAACATAATGATAGCATTTTAGAAATCAAGTAAGGAGATGATCAACTTGAATTAAACACTCTCATTGTGCCAAGTGCTGTACTAGGTACTGGGTATACAAAGTACAAAACAAGAATGAAAAATGAGAGCCTTCAAGGAGTTTACATTTTACTGATTTTTTAAAGCAAATTAACTTTTCAAGGAAAGATGAGAGAGAGAGAGAAGGTAGAAAGACAAATAGGTTGTTAGGGAGATACACTAAGAAATTTTCCCATTTATGCATAATGTGTTATTCTTTATGTAATTGGGGTATTAGTAAAAACTTAACAACAACAAAAAAGCTCTGAACTTGGAATCATAAGATGAGGATTTCTGTTCTGGCTTAACAATTTCCTACCTTTTTGACCTTGGAGAGCTAATAGACACTTTGGACCTTAATTTTCTTATCTGTAATAAAAAAAGAAAAGGCTGTGATTTATTATTATTATTATTTATTATTATTATAGGGAAGTCCTAGTGTGGAAATTTCTTTAACAGATGCTGAATGATAATTCATCTGCATTCACAGACTTCAAAGGTTGTCTGGGGCAAAGAGAGACTGAGTTGGTTTACTTAAGATAAGTGAGTTAAGATACACAGTTGGTCTAGTATATGTCAGAGGCAGGGTTTGAATCCAGATCTTCTCAAGCCCTATCCTATTCTCAAACCATTTAACCTTCTATTCAAATGCTAATCTCTAAGAAATTTCTCTCCAAAACTGAAGCAATGAGTTTCCCATCACTAAGAATAGTTAAAAACAGATTGGTTAATTTTCGAATATATAAAGAGTCCTATACTGATATAAAAGGTTAGACTGTATAACTTCCAAATTAGAAAATTTTTTGAATTTTATTGTTGTGTCATTTAAAATAAGAAACAATCCCATTGAAAATATGAGGTGAGAGTGATTGTAAATATCCCCAAATTGCTTTTTTTCCAAATGTTATTTTTATTCCCCTAAACATGGAAAATCCCTCAAATAAAGCTTATTTTGGGGATCCATGACTTATTTTGAAAAAAAAAAAAAAACCAAAAATCTATTCAAGCAAAAGCAGATTCTCCAACAGTTACTCATCCTAGGGAGGCTCTAGGACATGGTTGTCCTAGCATGTCTGGGATAAATTATACATATTAAGTTAGCTTTAAATTTCACTAATTTAGACAGTAGCTTGAGTAAGTTATTCATTTTCCTAATTTCTCTTTCTCTCAGAGTAACCATAGACCTTCAAAATAATCAGCTACAAATAAGACGAGAAAACGTAAAACTGACTATATTGGAGAAATGTGGAAATACTGATATTTTTACTTGTAATCTTTTGGCAACTTCTTTGGGGAAGAATTTATTTCATATACATCATCAGTCCAAAGTGTCCATTTTAGGGGCGGCTAGGTGGCGTAGTGGATAAAGCACCAGCCTTGGAGTCAGGAGTACCTGGGTTCAAATCTGGTCTCAGACATTTAATAATTACCTAGCTATGTGGCCTTAGGGCACATTTGCCCTGCAAAACCTAAAACAAAAAGTGTCCATTTTTAGAGAGCATCAAATACATTGAATTATAAAGCATTAAAGTTTGAGAGCTTAAATTTGGCATTGGAAGTGTCTTCAGATGGAACCTACTCAATCCTTGCATTTTAGAAATGATAAAATTCATTAAGACTGAAATAGGTGAAATTATTTATCAAGGGTCACAGAGTCTAAGTGTCAGAGCCCAAATTTAAACAGAATTTGAATCTTCCTTCCAGACCCAATATTCTTTGGATTGAACTATAGTGGTGGTCATTGGGCTATTTATTATATATCTAACTGAGTATCATTGTATCTAAACCATCCACTCTACCCTGCATCTACAGTTCTGCACAGAACACAGAATAAGGTGCCCTACACAGGATAAACTCATCACTTCTAACATTAGCATCCTGCTGCTAACTCAAGTTTGGATATCACCACTTTGAGCTTCTTCTCCCCTCTGATTAGAGGGCTAGAGGGTGGAATTCTGAATTCCTCCTAAAACTTTCCTTTAGAGAGGGCAGTCACTAACTCTACTCACATCTACAACTCTGCCTAGTTTGTCTCCTCCTCCTCTGCATACACCCCTCACATACATTTTTGCCAGTTTCTATTTGTGTATTTTTTTTCCTTCATTAGATTACAAGTTCCTTGAAGATAAGGACTGGCTTTTTTTAATTGCATCCCTAGGACTTAACTTGGGGTCTGATACATAGAAGGCACTTAATAAATGTTTGTTTTAATTGAATTGAATTGAATTGAATCTCAAAAAGATAGCATCCTTAGAAAATAATTTTTATAAACCAAGATTCTATTGTTTCTTTTAGTAGTGTCTTATAATATCACAAAGTATTTCAACTTTATCAGTCATTTTATGGAAATCTAAATAGACTATAGTCAAAATATAACTATTTGTTATATGTTTAAAACTATTCTGCAGAAATTTATATGCTATGTTTAAAGGTCCTGTCTCAATTAAGAATGGAAACTTAAGCAGCAAATTTCACTGTCAGACTTGACTTAACATAAAAAAAATAGTTTGGGGGAGGGAGAGGAATGGAAAAAAAGGTAACTGATTATATCCAATTTTGAAGGATTTTTGTAAACTTCTATTACCTTGCTATCTCTTCCTCATTAATGGAGATACACAATAGAACTACTTTTCTAGTCTTCCAATATCTTATTTCCTAAACAAGTACTATTCATTCTAATAGCATTGGCCTACTGGTTGTTCACAAAAAGAAAGAAAGAAAGAAAGAAAGAAAGAAAGAAAGAAAGAAAGAAAGAAAGAAAGAAACTAATTTGTTCTGAACATTCTCTCTGACTTTTCCTCCTTCCTCTGCTCTGACAACTGATTTTCCTGACTATTTATATCCCAACTAAAACCTACCTTCTACAGGAAGCTTTAGCCAATCCCTATAAACTCCATTGCTATCTTTCTGTTACTTTGTATTTGTTTGTGTGTTGTCTCCTTCCTTAAACTGCCTCGCAGTTCTTATCACAGTGCCTGGCATATACTGAGTGCATATTAAATGTTTATTGATTGATAAAATGAATTAGAATGGATAATGGAGACATATTGCTTAGAAGTAAGTTGCAATTAATTACTTCTAAAGTTAAATTGTATCATGGAAGTATATAGTTGAGGCTAGAAAGAAAATTAAAAGTAATTTTGTTTATGCTCTTCCTTTTGCTGATCAAGAAAAATGAGACCAAGCGAAATTAAATAATGTAAGTCACAACTAGAGTAAAGGAAAGAGAAGCCACGATTTGAAAACAGATTCTTCTTAAGGAAGAACTTTTTAACGCCAAAGAGGTGAGAACTTTAATCAATATTTGTTTTACCCTGTGTGAACTTGAACAACCCTTTCAAATTTATAAAAAACTTTTAAATAAAAATCATATTGAAAGAGAACAATGGGAGCCAAGATGGCGACATGAAGGGATCGAGTCTTAGGAGCTCTCTGATAAAAACTCATAAACTAAGGACTCTAACTAAACTTTCGAGAGACAGAACCAACAAAGGGACCCAGTGAGGCAGTTCTCCTACTCAAGGTAACCTGGAAAAGAGCAGAAAGGCTCTGCTCCCCGGGGTCGGAGGGGTGGCCCGCCAGAGGGGAGGCCCACCAGAGCCAAAGAACTTCAGCCTCCCAGAGATAGCCCCAGGGCACTGGGAGCTGCAGCTTACAGCAGCTGGGGAGTCTCCTGAGCTGCACCCCAGGGAGCACCGGCACAAAGTGGGGGAACAGCAGGGGACCTCTGCCAGAGTGAGCACTTGGAGCCCAGCCCTCAGGGCACACAGCAAGCAGCTTGGTCTTTCTGCAGCCCAGACCTGGAAACAGAAGCAGGCGGAGCCAGTAAGCAGGAGCCCCCAGGGCATGAGCCCATTGAGCTGAGGAAGGGGAGTGGAGAGAGAGAGACTGCAGAGCTCTGTCCTCTGCCTCTGGAACAGGACTCTGGGGCTCTGACCACATTCAGATCCTTATCCCAGTCTAGGCCCCCCCCCCCATAGAACAGCAGGGCCCCCCTACCTCAGCCCAGTGGCAGAGGGGGGCGCTTATGTTCATTCACAGGCACCCCCCCCTGCCACTGGGCAGAGGGAGGACAGAGCCTCACACACTGAGATCCTTGTGGGAGTGTCCCAAAAGCTCAGGAAGCACCCCCAAAAAAACAGGCTTAGACTGGGAAAATGAACAAGCAAAAAAATAAGAGGAAGACCATTGAGAAATATTTTGCAAATGAGCCCAAGAAGGATCAAAATACTCAGTCTGAAGATGAGGAAGCACAAGCTCCTGCATCTAAAGACTCCAAGAAAAACAGAAATTGGGCTCAGGCTATGATAGAGCTCAAAAAAGACTTTGAAAATCAAATAAGGGAGTTGGAAGAAAAACTGGGAAAAGAAAGGAGAAGGATGTAGGAAAAACATGAAAATGAAGTCAGCAGCTTAGTCAAGGAAATCCAAAAAAATGCTGAAGAAAATAGCATGCTAAAAAACAGCTTAGGTCAAATGGATAAAACAGTTCAAAAAGTTATTGAGGAGAAGAATGCTTTAAAAAAGCAAAATTGGCCAGATGGAAAAAGAGATAAGAAAACTCTCTGAGGAGAATAAATCCTTCGGACAAAGAACAGAATTCAGGGAGATTGATGAATTTACCAGAAATCAGGAATTAATACTTCAAAACCAAAAAAATGAAAAATTAGAGGAAAATGTGAAATATCTCATTGAAAAAACAACTGATATGAAAAACAAACTTAGGAAAGATAATTTGAAAATTATTGGAATAGCTGAAAGTCATGATCAGGAAAAGAGCCTTGACATCATTTTCAAAGAATTACTACAGGAAAATTGCCCTGATATTCTAGAAGCAGAGGGCAAAATAGAAATGGAGAGAATCCACCGATGCCCCAGAGAAAGAGATCCCAAAAAACCAACCCCTAGGAATATGATAGCCAAGTTCCAGAACTCCCAAGTCAAAGAGAAAATATTACAAGCAGCCAGAAGGACACAGTTCAAATATCGTGGAGCTGCAGTCAGGATCACTCAGGACTTAGCAGCATCTACATTGGAAGCTCGTAGGGCTTGGAATACAATATACCGAAAGGCAAAAGAGCTCAGAATGCAGCCAAGAATGAACTACCCAGCAAGGCTGAATGTCCTCTTCCAGGGAAAAAGATGGACTTTCAATGAACCAGGGGAATTTCAAAGGTTCCTTTTGGAATGGCCAGAGCTGAACAGAACATTTGATCTTCAGTTACAGGACTCAGGTGAAGCATGGAGATTGGAGGACAGGGGGCAAATATGAGGGACTTAATGAGGATGAACTGCATGTATAGAAAAATGATACTGATAATATTCATATGAACCATCTCAGTTAATAGAGCAGGTAGAGGGAGCTTTTATAGCTGAAGCACAGGAGAAAGATGAATTCGAAGATAAAATATGGTGTAAAAATGGAGTCAATAGGAAAAAAAGGGAAATGGAATGAGTGAAAGAAAAAGGAGAGGGGGAATAGTCAAAGATATTTCACATAATAAGATTTTTTTATTACAATGAGCTATTGCAATGATATGGAATGGGGGAGGCAAGGGGGAATGAGGGAACCTTTGCTCTCATCAGAGTTGGCTAGGAGAGGAAACAGCAAATATACTCAATGGGGTATAGACATCTGGAGTAAGAAGGAGGGGGGAGCAGGGGAAAAGGGTGGGGATGTGAATAAAGGAGGAGAGGATGGACCATGGGGGGACAGTGTTCAGATATAACACATTTTCTTTTTTACTTCTTGCAAGGGCTGGGATTGGATGGCCTGCCCAGCACCATAGGGCCAGGTGGATTCTGGGCCTAAGGGGTGGTATGGGGGCTCAGGGCTTCTTGGCCCCAGGACCAGGGATCTGTCTGCTTCGCCATTCAGCAACCCTACAGCAGAGTCAGAGTGAAAGGAGAGAGAAAATATAGTACACAGTAGTGGAGAAATAAGAAAGGAGGGAGTTGCGATCAGCAATGGCAACACTGGAAAAATATGGAAGTAACTTTTGTGATGGACTTATCATAAAGAGTGTGATCCACTCACGAGAGTTGATGGTGTTGGAACAAAGACTGAAGCACATTTTTTGTTATTATTATTTGGGGGAGGGTGCAGGGCAAGTGGGGCTGGGTGGCTTACCTGGAGCCACATAGCAGAATGATCTTTGGGTGTCTGAGGCCGGATTCGGACCCAGGTGCATCTGGCTCAAGGGCCAATGCTCTGTCTGCCACCCAGCCACCCCTACTATTATTACTATTTTATTTTATTTTGGGTCTTTTTTTTCTTTCTTCTTTTTGGTTTTTGCAGGGCAGTGGGGATTGGGTGGCTTACATGTCACATGGCTGGGTCATTATTGGGTTTACGAGGCTGGAGGGTGCTCATGGCTCCAGGGCTGGTGCTTCGTCCATTGCGCCACCTGGCCATACCTACAATTATTACTATTATTTTTTTTTAATTTTAATTTTTTTTTCTCTCCCCTTTACTTTTTCGCCCAAGCAAGTCTATCTATATTCATGGGGGAGGGGTATTTTGTTTACTTGTAAACAAGTATATTTTATTAATGTAAAAAAAACATTTGTACGAAATGAGAATAAAAAAACATTAGAAAATAAAAAAAAGAAAGAGAACAATGATGAAACACAGACCAAGTGAAAGTCCTGCCAAGTAATTTATCCCAAAATCTAATCAAAAGAAGCCAAAAGAAATTCCATTGACCTAATTTAGAGAAGCACTTTGTCAGAATTTCCGAGTTAAAATTTCTTTGGTAGTTTTGGAGGGGGTAATGCAACAGAGTTAATTGCTATTTAGTGATGCTCATTATCTCATTGATGACATGTCATGAATTAATAGAATTTAATTTATTTTCACTGCTATTTAATTTTTTGTCATCAAGAATAATGATTTAAAACAATGATATGATGAATTTTCTTGCTTCTCCAATATTTTTGGGATTTTTTTAAGACTTTTATGCTGACAGTTCTACAAGACTGAAAGACAGCTAGCTGGCAAACTAGCAATTCCTGAATTCATGTTCTACCTCTAACACAAATTGACTACATGACTCTGGGCAACCATTTAAACTCTAAGTACTCAAATTAGTATCCCCCCCTTCAAGACTACAAATTTCTGACCCTTGTATTGGTAGTTGGGACTTCCTTCATTTGGAATTATTAATGAAATTCCATTTCTTGTCCCAGTCCTATCTTCTAAATGTTCAAAGAAATAAAAAAAATCCATCTTGTACAATTAAGCCTTAGATAAAGTCTTCCACATAAAGGATCACAGGAGATTCTTGACTTTAGATGAAGCCCTCAGGAATGCTACATCATGTATGCATCACTGGTAGAGATAAGGTGTGAATATATGATTTCATTGGCATAGGGAACTGCTGGTTAGAGAAACATCCTCTACCTGTACAAGTCACCACATTCTCTTTAAGCTATAGTCTCAGGAAGCTTCTCAGAGCACTTAAACATAAATGTACTTCCTCACAGTACCATAGCAATTATATGTTATGGGCCCACACCTTTCTGACTTCAAGACCAGTTCACTAGCTGCTACATTTCTTTTCTGGGAAAAGAAACTATAAGGATGACAATATTGCCAAATGACAGTTATAAAATTGAAAAGGAAGAAGAAGAAGGCTTTATGGAAAATAAATTGTATGCAAAATTATCTGATTTTATTACTTTTGTAAATGGCACTAGAATTCACTTACTCTTCCATATGTAAAACGATAGTGGCATCTGACTTTTCTTCTCATATTCAATCAGTTACAAATTCCTGTTGCATCTTACCCTTCAATCTCTTCCTTTTATTTTCTCTCAATTCCAACTGCCATCCAGAATCTGCCCTTACTATTTAACTTGTCTGAATTATTATAATAGACACTTAACAGATTTTCTCAAATCTGTTTTCTTTCTTATATAAACCATCCTTCACATAGTTAATTTTCAATTCCTTATGCTTAGATCTAATTATATAACTAATCTGCTACCCAAATCTACATCTCTTCTCTGACTTAAAAAGCAGACTCCAAATTTCTTAGCCTTACTCTTAGATTCAAGTCATTCTATAATCTGATACCTTTCCAGATTTATTTCATACAGTTCTTTTCCATATAAACATGACTCTTAGTCAAATTGTTCTTCTGACTTTTCCCAATACATGTCTCTTTCCATTCTCAGTGGCTTTGCTCCTATAATTCTTCACCCCTAAAATATTCCTATTTCCCTTCACCTTTTAACATTATAGTCATTGATCAAACTCAACTCAATTTACCCTTTCCAAGAATTCTTCCTATAATTACCTCAGCTGATAATGATCATTATTTATGTATTCTTAATAACCCTATGTGATAGGTGGAAAAAACACCATCTCCATTTTTTTTTTTACTGTAAAGTATCCTGAGCATTATAGAAAGGTTAAGGAATAGGTTCATGGTGACAAAATTAGTAAGTGTCAAAGGTTCATCACTTTATAAGATAATAGCAGAAGTCCCCAGACCAATAGCCTTACTTTTAGATAAGGATCAATTCTTAGGGACAAAGAGCCCACCAACCCCATTATCAATTGCACTAAATTTGATATAGTCCTTAATTGAATTTTTGTTTTGTTTTACCATTTTTTATATACTAGGGCATTACTCAGGCTTTCTATCTGATATCAATCACCTCATAATCAATGCACTTTGTTTTACAGGCAAATATGCCTTCAATATTTTCTTTTATTGAAGTTCTCACTAGCAAGTCATCATTAGAAGTATATCTTAGCATATTGACATACCTTTCATGTGTCTTTCAATTGCTTTTTGGTATCACCCTCATTTTTGACCTTTTTGAGATCTTGTTACATAATTTGAAGTCACATTGCAATACAAGGAAAAACATTAATATTTAAAAGATTGACTTTGATGTTTGGGAATGAGAGCTCTGGATCAATGAAAGGGTTGTGTATTTATCCCAAATGTAATTTTATCCCTTATTCTAAGTATGGGCCAATGTTTTGTTCATCTATAATTGACATAAAAAGTAACTGATTAACTTGATTCACTGCCAAGGGAATGAACAGATATGCTGTTTTCTTTTGCCCATGAGAACTGCTAGACTGATCTCATTTTTAATGAGTGCAGTTATTACTGATGATGAACTATTGTGTTTGATTCTGATAGTTGCACTATGCTCATTAATAAGCATAATGCTCCTTCCAACTTCATGGAACCTGGCTGAAGTAGGTTTCAGACCAACTTTCCATAAACTTATTTTCCCCTTTGTTGCTTTTCTTCATTTTGTGAAGTATGAGAATTTAATCATCTCTTCTTTAATGTTTTACAAATTTGTCTAAAATGGAAGAAATATCAGGGCATTGTGTTACATATGTGTTACCTATGGCATAAATATGTCAGTTTCTAAATTGCATCATTTTGAAGATGCTCCTGAATATGGTCTTATTTCAAGTATCACCTTGCCTTAAAACTGAAAAAATGAAGTTTACAAAAGTAACAACTTGAATAAGTTTGCCAGAAACTATAAATCAAATTTACTTATCTACTTATTACCAAGGCAAAGAAAAGGAGAACAAGAATTACTACTGAAATTCAGGGAAGTGTATTTTATGACAAATTGAAGAAGAAGCTCTGAATATTAAGATTATCTTTATAGATAGTAGAACAAAGCTTTTTGAGGGAAGAGATTGTATCCCCAGTGCCTGGTCCAGTGTCTGGCACAGAATAGATACCTAATAATATATGTTTATTGAATTCAACTGAGTTGAAATTGTACCACAACCTTCTCAAATTCTAGAATCTCCACCAAATGGTATTATCTATGGTACAAAAAAGCATTGAACTTGAGTTCCAATGCAACCTCAGACACTGAATAGCTGTGTCTTCTCAGACAAGTCACTTAATTTCTGTTTCACCCAGTGTTTTCAAATGTATGAAGAGAATAATAATAGCATTTACCTTCCATGGTGGTTGTGATTATTAAATGAGATAATAATTGTAAATCACAATGCAAAGCACATAGTAGTTACTTGAGAAAGTTTGTTTTCTCCATTTCTATCCCTCTATTAGAACCACTTTAAGACAAAATCTGAACTTTATTGATGCTGAAATATAAGTAATTTATATTATATTCAAGTTTTCCTCAAGTACTATTTATATTTTATTAGAGATCAAAAATATAAGCTCCTTTTGGTACTATATTAGGTATCATCCAGAAAGTTGGGAGCCATTCAAAGGAGCAATAGATTTTTCATTATTCCCTGAGATCATTGTGTGTTAATTTTTAAAATCTATTCAAGGGTTCTTTGTTTATTTGTTTGAACTTCTTTGCAAATTTGTTGTCTATGTATGGAAAATGTGGTAGATGAAAGGCAACATCATACAGATATAGAGATGAGAGAGAGAGAGAGAGAGAGAGATGATATATGTGTATATATACATATTATATATATATAGAGAGAGAGGCACATATATATGATTCACTAATACCACTGCTAGTGCAATTACCAGTAATATATATGTGTTTGTATTTGTATGTGTACACATACATACTCATTTCTATTCAAATATATAATATAGCCATATATTTGGTGACATTGTCATGCAACTTTTGTTTATTCATGCATTTGTATGTTTGTGAACATACATGTAATATACCAACATATAGGATCTAGAATATAGAATTTGGACAATTTGAAAATCTACGTTCTATCTCATAACCTAATCATTTCTTGTTTTGTCTATTCTAACAAGATCAACTTATCTTTATTGTTCAAGGTAATATATTTTCTTTATTATGCTAGGTTAGCAGAAATAATCTAACTCTATTTTAAATACACTAGAGAAGTTCGCCATTTATGATAATACACAAAGAAGTAAATCCTTGTTTAACTTAAACCGAAAAGTTTTAGTTTGGGGCTTTTTTTGGTAATTGAGTTTAAATATTATTTAAAATTATGTTAAGAAGAGAATTATCTTTGATTTGTGAAAGATTGCATAGGGTAAATGAGAAATTATTATTTTCATCCTAGCCAATTTTCCCCTTTTGCATTCTTTAAGTGTAAAAGAAAAAATAGAAAAATGGAAAAAATTTAGTGTAATGAAATTATGGGAGTAGTGATAAAGAACAACATAACTATCTCCCTTTTAGGTGATTGTGAAGATGAACTGTAGTCTTCTAAAGAAGTGCTCTATTAGAAGTATCAGATGGGTCACTCCAGTAGAGGGACTTCACTGGTAAGTCTTTTAACTCTCTTAGTTCACTAAACATTGAACATTCCAGGAAGCTCTGCACAAGCTCAGATTTCATCTGGGTTTGCTGACTCTTGCTTTGGTCCTAGGCTGAACATTGTTCCTTAAAAACTGTTAACTGATATGCTGCATAAATGTACTGCTCTCTTTTGAAAAACTTTTATGATCTGTAGAAAACTTTTTTTTAGTCTATGACTCTTTACTGACTTTTGCTCTTCCCACTGCTAACCATCTCTCCCATAAGTCAATACCATAGAAAATTTTTAAGTACCAAATGACATACATACTTCATTCCTGACCTCTTAGGGCCACGGAACTTCTTGGAAAAGTCATGTTTAACCTGGACAATTTTTTTTTGCTAGGCAATGGGGTTAAGTGGTTTGCCCAAGGCCACACAGCTAGGTAGTTATTAAGTGACTGAAGCCAGATTTGAACTCAGGTACTCCTGACTCCAGGACTGGTGCTCTATCCACTGCACCACCTAGCCTGGACAATTTTAAGGAGATATTTTCAGTGTACACAAGATCACAACAAATTGACTAAGTCAAAGGAGATTAAGGTTAAAACTCATTCTTAATAGAAGAGAAAAACTTCAATATGTGTATACTATTTTTTTAATTGGAAAAATGTTTCTTTTTTAAGGGTTTTTATTTATTTTTTTTGCAAGGCAAATGGGATTAAGTGGCTTTCCCAAGGCCACACAGCTAGGTAATTATTAAGTGTCTGAGGCTGGATTTGAACTCAGGTACTCCTGATTTGAGGCCATTGCTCTATCCATTGCACCACCTAGCTGTCCCTAAACGTTTTATCTTTCATTTTAGCTTTACTGATAAGGAGGAGGAAAAAAAGTCCTAATTTGGCATGTATTCTGGACCAGTCCACTAGTCATTGCTCAATCTCATAAATGATTATAGGTTTAATAAATGTTTAATGAAATGTATGTTTAATGTTGAATAAAATTGAGAGAGGTAGAGTCTCACTGCAATCAGTTTGGCATATCTGGTTGCCATTAAACAAAACTCATTTTTACATCTTGAAGATCCTTGTTATCATTATCAAGGTCATTCTTTAATTTAGATTTATCATTGCTTAACACAATGAAGTACAATTCTACTAATTCAATAAAGTTTTGCCTTTCTGCATTTGATCAAATAATCATACTACTGGGTCAACCCAATTCATTTTTTACCTTTAGGTCAGTCATTTGTTGTTCAGATCTTTAATGCCAAAGTTCTATTTATTCTCTATCTTCCTTTTATGTGACCCTTTCAGTGACAATACATGGGATGAACTTTCTGCAGGTATCCTATAACCATGTCCTTTGCATAAGTTATTCAAGATCAAATAATATTTGTTGGATATCTGCTATTCATTAAAAAAATCAAAACATTGCTTTAGCTTTCTATATGGTAGTCTAAAGTTAATGAGAAAAATCAATGTTTGTCCTGTATTACTTTATTCAATAGATGTTTGCATTGTGGACCATCTTTCACACAAATAATAGTATAGAAGTAGTAGTAGTAGTGGTGATAGTTATGTTAGTAAGTAGTTACTAGTAGTAATATTGCTACTAGTACTCTAATACTCATATTATAAAAGTAGTAATACAAAGAATTATCTTCAGCATACATTATTCTTATTGGGATTATGCTAGGTCTTACATCATAGAATACCACTTTTTCTAAAATCTTAAAGTTGTAAGTCACCCAAAAATAAATGAAGAAGCAATGTAATATGAATGGAGTAGTAATATAAATAATAATAGTTAGCATTTATATAATGCTATAATATTTACAAAATACTTTTCAAATATCTCATTTTATCCTTATAACAACCCTTGGAGATTGGTCATATACTTATAGCTATTTTACGAAACCGAGACAGACAGAAGTTAAGTGACTTTTCCAGCATCACATAGCTGGTGAGTTTCTGATACCAACATTGAAACCAGGTTTTTTGACTGCAGGTCCGTCATTCTATCCACTATGTAGCCTAGCTATTACCTTGAGAGGCAGGATACCATAGTAAATAGCGTGATGAACCTAGAGTAAGGTACTTGTTTGATTTCATTCTTAAATTCTTTCCAGATAGATGTTAGATACTGAACTTGATCTCTTCTAGTCTCAGTTTCCTTAGCTGTAAAATGAGATTATTGTTATTATAGTTGTTATACTTGTATGGTGTTTTATCTGTAGTATAGTAATTTATGGAATTATTATAATAATCAAATAAAATAACAACTGCTATAATGTATACAAATTTTTCATTGTTTTTGTTATCTCTGTTATTGTTTCTTTGGATATTTAATAACTATTCTACCTGCTCATTAACTAGCATAATGAATAGAGGGTTGGATTTGGTGGTAGTAAAATCTGAATTAGAATCTTGTCTCAGACGGTCATTTAGTGATGTTTTGATTCTATAATATAAGGATCATAATAATACCTACCTCATCAGGTTCTTGGAGGGTCAAATATGATAACATAAAAACATATGCAAATCCCAAAGAGCTATATCAATTCTGTCATAATTTTTGTTGTTATTCCCTAAATTCCTTCAACAGCAGTTAATCCCCCCCCCAAAAAAAATTGAAAATAATGGCTTAGAGAACAAGTTACCTTGTAATCATTATCCCATTGATTTAATTATCTTGAAAAATAAATGTTTCTTGAGAACAAGTTGTTCATATAAGTGCTAGAGGCTAAGGAAGAATAACACTGTACACCTGCAAGTTATATAGAGGAGGAAAACAACTCAAAGAAAGAAAGAGGGGGATATGAAAATGAACAACTATGGCACAGTTTTGCCAAGGGCCAATTTTGTTTAAAGACATCCATCCCCAAGTGTGCCATACATTCTAAATAAAAATAGTGACCATATTCAAATTCAATGGCTGTCTTTCAGTTGTTATCTCTTGCTATTGTTAGTTCATGACTGAGTATAGCAGTCATTTTCTAAACAGATATATTTCAAAGAATATATACACAGGGATGGAGAATTATGATGACTGCTTATGGACTATTGCAAACCCTTTATATATTTGCTACATTTGGATTCTGTATCTGAAATGCATTTAACATGTTAACTGCATGTAGTGATTATTTATTCAGCTGTAGAAAAATATTGTTCTATTGAACATCAAAAACAATGGAGATTAAGGCTTTTTATATAAGGATGATTTAATCAAGTTATCTTTTCCACACAGTATAAGAAATAAGCCAAAATGAATTATTCTAACTTTAACCAAGAAAATTAAATTATATGCTTGTTACATTCACATATTTTAGATGTCATAAACAAAAAAAGTTCATTTTCTAAAATTTTAATTTATTTTATTAGAATTTGTAATGTAGAATGCAACTTTTACATTGAATTATATATTAGAGGGGCAGCTAGGTGGCACAGTGGATAGAGCACTGGTCCTGGTTTCAGGAGGACCTGAGTTCAAATGTGACCTCAGATTCTTAATAATTCCCTAGCTTTGTGACCTTGGGCAAGTCACTTAACCTCATTGCCATGAATAAAAATTTTTTTTAAGAATTACATGGAAAATAGTAAAACATTTCTTGGAATATTACTAAAATTGTTTTTCCTTCATATTTTCATTATTGAATAATTATGGGCAGGTTAATACATGCTTACACTCATGTATTTTGATGGCCTTGTTTTCTTATGACCCTAAAGAATTGTGGGTTTTTTTTAAATGATCTTATAGTCAATAAATTAATTGTCAATTAATCTTCAACAGTGAATTAAGCAATGTAGCTTAACTACCACTTACTTCCTGATATTCTAATGGAAGTTTTAACTTATGAGAAGATAGCATAGGTAGAAATAAGGGATATTAGACTTCCATGAAAAAATAAAAGATTAAAAAAGGAAGCATTTAGATGCTTCATAGATCTATGAACTCATCACTATGAATTCTTCCTCCAGTGTTTGTTCATTCATTTTAAGCCTTTGTGTAACTTGTTAATGTCTTCTCATAAGTCATTTAAAGATAATTTAACCTGTGGCACTGGACATTTTTCTCTAATTGTCTTGGCATATTGTAATCACCAACTGAAAACATAGCTATCTATCCGGTTACTATGGACCCTGCCATAGCTACACTTACAGATAGCCAAGTTTATGTAAATTAAATAAATAAAATAAATAGAAATAAATAAAATAAATTCTCTATAAATATAAAATATGTGCATATATGTGTATACATATTTATAAATACAGACATTTATTGTGTACATGTGTGCATGCATAAATATATATGCAATAGATAGTCATAGATAGATAGATAGATAGATAGATAGATAGATAGATAGATGATAGATAGATAGACATGGAAACTATACACTTATAATTAAATTTAAGATAATTTGTCTGGTCTCAGACATTTACTAGCTGTGTGACCCTGGACAAGTTATCTACCCTGTTTGCCTCAGTTTCTTCATCTATAAAATGAGCTAGAGAAGAAAATGGCAAGCCACTTCAATATCTCCACCAAGAAAACCCCAAATGGGGTCACAAAGAATTAGACATGACTGAAAATGACTGAATAAGAAAAAAAATGTGATGCAATGGAAAGAAAACTGCATTTAGGGTTAAAAGAATTGGGTTCAACTCTCGGCTTTGTTGTTCACTATGAGTATGACCTTAAAAAAAATCACCCCTTTGTAATCTGTATATGAGGTGATGGAGGTCATTCTTAAGTTACCTTTAAGTTCTACATAATATGGTTCTTGTTGAACAATACAGTTTTTAAATGCAATCTTATCTTGGTTCTGAGCCTGTAATCAAAATGCACACTAACTCACCCCCTCACCTCTAATAAAACAAACAAAAAAAAAAGAATAGATAAAAATTGTCACATAGTAACAAAGCCCTATAATATTTACAGCCACTAAAGTATCATAAACTGAATGACAAAAGATGCCCAAGAACTACAAAGTAAACTCATAATAAAAATATAGTAAACTATAAAAACAACACATTATTAGTGAATAGGTAAGTTACATTTTTGAGATAATCATGGAATAACCAATTAAAGTAAACTAAATAATCATAATATAATAATATAATATATATAATATAATATAATATAATAATCATAAATAAAGTAAACTAAAGTGAACTAATAATAATGCTATTTTTTCCTGCTGTTAAATAACAGCATTTGCAAACTGGTCCAAAAACATGGAGAGAAGTTTAAGATCCAACTTGAAATGAATGGATCAGAAAAATGGAGGTTTGAAATGTATTACCTAAATAGGAGTGCTATTTTTATGACAGAGCTTAGTCCTAGCCACCAGAGTAAAGAAAGCAAAAGAACTACTTATGAAAGATAAAAGTTCCACTTTTCCCCATAAATTATATAAACAAGATCAGAGTTTCTTACTGAATTAGCCAGGGAACTGCCTCATTTCCTGACTCCACTTTGGAAATGGAACCTTGGCTAAGAGCAATTGAAAAGACCCCTTTTTTATCCCTCAAGCACTAACAATTATGCAGTATTTATAAATCTACACCAGGAAAAAATGCTTTATTGTCTTGAGAAGGTCTTTTCTTCCAAATCTGCAAATATTGTCTATGTTGTTGTTAGCATTTCAATTGTACAGGAAGAAAAAACTATGATTAGGTACCATTCAAATTAACATAGGAACTGAATCCTAACACCTGAAAACTCTTTAATTTTCCTGTCATTGTGCTTTTTTTAATGCTTAAATGTGATTCCTGGACAGAATGAACAGATGTGCTCATACAGAAGAACCCATCTATCTAACTATCTATCTGTCTGTCTGTCTGTCTGTCTGTCTGTCTATCCATCTATCTATCCATTTATGAATAGATGCAGATAGGATTGTATAAATCTATGTATGACTTTACATAATAACATATATGAATATATAATTTATATCTTTACAGACAAAGCAAAGAAATGCCTAGTGAGTTTATTTAACTCACAGCAAATGAATTTTATAAAGTATTATTATTCCATAAGAAATTATCATTTTGTACAGTTTAAAAAACACAAAAATGTCTGTTTGAACATGATCAAAGCTATGAGTAGACCAATAAAATAATATACACAAAACACTAAAATAATATAAATATACTGCAGTTCAGATCAAATGCAATGACTTAATTCTGAACCAGAGATTCTATTCTGAAGCGCACCACCTTCTCAGCATAGAGGAAGCCATCTATTGGGCCAGAAGGTGGCATAAACTTCTCAACTGAAGTTGATTTTTCTTATTTGAATTATGATTGTTTAATAGATATGTAAGACTGGTCTGATCATTTTAAAATTAAAAACAGATCACAATATTTAAAAAATCAAAATATATCAATAAAACATTTTCTCAGATTAAAGAATTGTTTGGGTTCTTCGGTGATCAATTTGATACCTGGTGATTTATCTTAAATAGAAGATGTAATCTAATCCAATTATGTTGTGTTACAGATGGAGAAACTGTGGCATTGCCCTTGGCTGCCAAACCTCTCCATTTGCCAAGGAGATACAGTTATCTGGCTGAAACCATTAGATCACATTTAGTTTTGAGTTACCAGAGGGCAGAAACTGTCTTGTATCTTTCTTTGTATCTCCAGCACTTAGTAAAATGCATGACACCTAGTAGGTGCTTACTAACTTCCTATTGACTTACCAAGGCAATTTGTATGTTGTTTTTTTTCTAATCTCATGCCACGATGATTATTTGACTTTGGCAAAGCAACTCTAATGATGATAGGATTAGTGTCTTTGTTTTTGTTTCTCCATTTTCAGATTTGCTTAAATAGATTGGTTTAAAGCTGCTCTCTAAACATATTTCAATTTTTTTAGTGCATACTATTCTCCAGAATTTGTTAACTCATTTAATTAAGTTGAATCCAGCATTTCTTAAAACCCCACTAAATATAAGACACTATATTGCACATATAGGATACAAACATCTATAAAACTGAGACACTATCAAATAGTTTAATTGAATAGGAAAATGATGGACCCTCAAAGACTTGTAATAGAAGAGAAAAATGAAATAAATACAAAGCAGTTAAACAGGTCAGGAAATGCTAGTATAATTCAGGACATGTGAGCAGCTTGAAAATACTTTGTGGTTTAGAACCTCCAGGAACAGAGGCTGCACTGATAGGAAGATGGGGGCAGGTCATATGTTTTTGTACCTCATTTCTTCTGGTTAAGGGATAACAACTAGGTTTTTAGAAGAAAGGGAAAATGTTCTTTTTAACCAAAGAGGACACAATATTTCAACTCCATCATTTGACTAAACCTTGTTCCAGCAGAACAAAGTCTGGGAAACCAGAGACTAATCTGTTTCTAGTTTTTCACAGGAAGTTGTACTGGAAGAGAGGGCAACCCATTTCCAAGAGAAGGTACAGGCTGTTGAAAAACTAGAAAGGCAGTGACTGAAATCAAAAAACTGTCAAGGGGAAAAAACTCTCAGCACTTGGACAAAGATCTTACTGTTTTACCCTAGTTATAGTTCTGCACATACTCACATATCAAGAACTGAATGTTGATAACTCTGATAGAGACTTAAGCAAATTACGCAGGTCAATTAAAATGTTTAACTATAACCTTTTGACCAGAAATTACAATACTAGGCCTATATCCAGAAGAAATCTTAAAAACAGAGAAAATCCCGCATGTTCCAAAATACTCTTAGCAACTCTTTAAGTAGAGGCAAGAAATTCGAAACTGAGGGGGTGCCCAGCAATTGGGGAATGACTGAACAAGTTGTGGAATACTATTGTTCTATAAGAAATCATAAATGATCAGACTCTAAAGAAGCATGAAATGAATAACAGGATCTAATGCTGAGTGAAGGGAACAGAACCAAGTGAGCATTCTAGACATTAACAATAATATTATGAGTTGATCAACCTTGATGGATGCAGCTCCTCTCAGCAGTTCGGAGAGACTGGATATGGACAATGCTATCCCTATACAGAGGAAGAAAACAAAACAAAACAAACACAAAATCCTTCAGAATCCAAAGAATACTACATTCACTTTTTTAGAAATTTCTCTCATGCATTTCTTTCCCTTAATTCTAATGCCTCATAACTGAAAATGACTAATCTGGAAACATGTTTATTCACCTGACTTTGTCACTGAGGGGAGGGGGATGGAAAGAAAGGGTAGAAGGAAATTATGCAACTTAAAAATATTCAAATACATGTAGATGAATGTTGAAAAACCTTCATAACATATCAGGAAAAATAAAATATCAATTAAAATTTTTTTCAACTACAATGGTTTAAAATATTTAAAGTCAGTTTAATGTGAAGTAATCAGCTTTAACTACTCCCCTGAGGAGAGGAGAATAATAATAATTAATAACCTAGATTAGACTTACTTCTATTTTGCAAATTAATTAAAGGTGTGAATATGAGATGCAGATTGTTGTAATTTAGCATTACATTTTATTTCCTATCTCCCATCACATTCACATGTAGATAGAGTAAAGATCCTTCAATAACTATAATATATTGTCCATTCTAAGTTTCTTTTTCTTTAAAAAAGAAACCATAAATTTTACCAAAGGAAGTAACTTCCTTTCAGATTCATGGCCCAAACCAAAAAAAAAAATAATAATTCAGATTCATGGCCCACTGAAACATTATTCTAACTAAGTAGCCTATTAGCTTATATCCACCTGATACTAGAACTTATGAATCAAACTTATGTTTCCCTTGGAACATTTTTAATAGTTATTTAGAAGACACAGTTATCTCAAAACTAAGACACTTAATGAAACAGTTATACAAAGATAGCCATACTGTAATGCAAATGCAGACTCCATCACTGGGAAGACTGATCCTGCCTAGATGTTTTATATGAGGGCACAACAATAACAAACATGACCAAGACAGCACATGACAGAGATATAGAGAAGAGCTTCATGCTTCTGATGGCTATAGGACTGTCAGCATCTTCTGATGGTATAATTTTGATGCACCCTGTAAGCAATGTTTTCTGCTGTTTGCACTTAGAAGTTATTTCATATTTCCTTTGTTCTTTTAGTGACTATTGTGTCTCTCTTCCCCCTCTGCTTTCTGATGGATATATTACTCTACTGACTTTTAATCCCTGATGGACAATCCTTTTTACTACCAATTTCTTTGGGGTTTATTTCTGTGGAGCTACAAGTCAACAACACCAAACATGATGGGTATATAAATTCAATTCAAACATGGTGGGTTTATGAAGTAAAATTTTTCTCTCAGAAAAAGAGTATGCTTAGAATGAGACTCTGTCTTTTCTCTTTTACCCAATATATAGATCATTTAGCCTTGGCAGCTATCTGACTTAGGGTTAACCATATCCAAGATATGATGTACCAGACATATGAATTTAAGCCAGAATTAAAGTATGAAATGGAATCAAAGAAATTATTCTGTATCTAATTTAATCATTTTATTGGATGCCATATTTTGATTCCTCAGTAGCAAATATCCCTATCTTTGGCACTATATTTTGACCAGTAAAAACCTTACTATTTTCCTACTGAATCAAAATAACAAACGTGAAACTAAAGGATTTTAGTTTTTTAAAAAGTTTCAATAAAATTTGATATTAAATAGATGATGGGAAAAATGCTCACTAAAAAAGTGAATGAAAACTGTAATATTTCTTTAATAATTTGTAATAATTTCTTTACAGGAATGAAATTGTTGTAGATTGAAGAGCCTGATAAAAAACAACCCATAAGATTATGCATCTCCATTAGCCATCAATGAAGGTAATCAACAGGACAATTTTTGTTACATGAATGAATAATTAGAAGGGCTAAAATTGTTTCATTTCTGGATATTGTATTTTTTAGTCATGTAGAATAAATTATCCTTGGAATATTCAATGCCATGTAATAGAAAAATGGATTCAGAAGACCTGGACTCAAGTTCTAGCTTGGCAACTTACTCCACATATGACCTTGAACAAATCACATAAAATCTCTAACCCTGTGTTTGCCACCATGAAATGAGATATTTGAACTAGGTTAACTCAAAGACCTTTCCACTCTAAATATGTGATCTAATGCTCTTCCATTAATTTTTTTTTGGAATACTCAATAGGGGAAAAGAACACTGCCTTTAGAATCATTGTTCCTGAGTTGAAACCTCAGTCCTGCACTTACTACTCATGTGACATTGGGCAAGTCATGTAGCCTGTTTCTGAGCCTTTTTTCATCCTAAAAATGAGAGGGTTGGATTAGCTAACCTCTAAGATTATCCAAGTGTGGTCATGAAAAGTCAGACAAGACTGAAAAAATGACTCAACAACAAGATTCCTTACCACTCTAAATATATAATTTGAGGGGGGGTTAAAAACCTTCCAACTGTGACCTTATGATTTCTAAACTTATTTGGTCTATAAATCTTTTGACTATTACTAGAGGACTAGTGGAAGTTGGATAAAAAGAAAGTCATTTTCTCCATTCACCAGTACTTAAGAATTAAATTCAATTGAAAGTCAGATCTGGAAGAAAATTCTGATTGTGACAGCTTTGGCACTTGCTTGGATATAATCCCTGCTCTTCTTTGCTATATTTCTTGAATTTATAACATTAGGCATTTTGTTCTTCAATTAACTAGGATACCAACTTTCCATTTTTCTGTATTCATAAAGAGAACAAAGACCAACACTAGGGAAGTCTCTGTTACCTGTGCAATTTTCTAATTTTCTTAAAATCATATCTGTAAGTCAGTGAAATTAGGGACATTTCACATTTAAAGAGTATTTAATGACTTTTAAACTCACAGAAAATCTTAGAGAATTTTATCTTTGTGAAAATAACAGCTGCTATCAAGGACATGAAAATGTCTAGGCTCAAATACTAACCAGATGTAGTGATGTCATGTGATCCAGAAAACACCCACAAGGGTCAATTTTTCTTCCCTGAGGCTCCAACAATAGATTTTTAGGTAATGCAGCAGAGAAGTAGTTTCAGAGCTGAATTATCAGCTAATAGGCTCTAAATAATCCAGGCACTATACCACATTGATGGTATCCAACAGCTTCAAATTACCCCTTGTATATATCATATATGACTATATACCACAGAATGTCTGATTTTTTAGCTTAGCAATATACACAATTCTGATTTTTCAGTATTTCTTCAGTAGTTAAATATAAGAAAACCAGTATTGGGAATAAAAACACTTCCCTTTGTTACCAGATGGAGAAATTTTACTTACACTGACATGTTTTTAATTCACTAAATTGCTTTCCAAAGGTGGGAACTGACTGGGATTAAGGAAGAGAAAGAGAAAAGGAGAGGGATATCTGAACAAAAGTCTTTTGGTCCAGATGGCTTTTAAGATGAGTGTGTTGGAATGTGATGTAACTGGTGAGGGAAAGATCAGATCAAGATTTCTGCCAATTCTCATTTAGAATTCACTGTTTCATGAACAATCTGATCTACAGCCAAGAGGTTGACAAGGGAAATAATTCCAGGGATTGAAGATTTTGCATAAGTATACCTAATATTTCTTTCAGGAGTTCACAGGGGTGAATTCTTCACACATCACAAAACAGAGAGTACACTGTGGAGAACCAAGGATTTTGGGGAAAGCCTTCAGAAGATTCAACATCTCCCTCTTGATATTCTCAGGAGACAAAATAGAGGCCTGGAAACACTTAGAAATCTCTTGCTTACTTAAGAAAAGTCAGAAAGGATTATTAAACAGATTGGAATGTTGAACAAAATTTATAAATGCTTCTAAGCTGTTTTTGTTAACAGAGATTCATAAGAAAGGATAATGTTAAGAAGTTGCTAAAATTGAATGTATGTTTTTTTTAAGAGTGATTGTTTATTCTTCAAAAATATTTATTAGCATTGAAAACAAAGAGGCAAGTTAGCAAGGAACCAAGAGAAGTTTCAAAGGATGGACAAGATGAATTTTGGAGTAAAGGTGATAGGAATTGTGTAATTTGGGACAAACAATAATAGATTTAATTTATGAAAAAAGAAATGGAACACACAAAAGCAAAAATAAGGGAAATACTTATTCATTTGTAGTATATTCTATTGTTTTTCATTCTTTATGGCTTTAGGTAGTAATCTTTTTGAGTTCATATGGAAAAATAATGAAAACTAGTAACAATGTTACAACTCAATTGGACTACAAGTGTCTGTCTCAATTCTTTCATGGGGGATGGGTTAATAGAGAGCACAAAAATTTAAAGTAGAGATTTCTTGACTGCTGCTAATACTAGAGAGAGGGGGAATGGGTGAAGATTTAGTTATAAAAGTGAAAAAGACTAGGTAAAACCTTTACTAGTTTTGAGGTTATGTGGAAAAATCAGAAGAGAATTAAAGCAAAAAAGAGAAGAAAAGGAAAAAAGAAAGGAAAGGAAAGGAAAGGAAAGGAAAGGAAAGGAAAGGAAAGGAAAGGAAAGGAAAGGAAAGGAAAGAAAAGGAAAGGAAAGGAAAGGAAAGGAAAGGAAAGGAAAGGAAAGGAAAGGAAAGGAAAGGAAAGGAAAGGAAAGGAAAAGGAAAAGGAAAAAGGAAAGGAAAGGAAAGGAAAGGAAAGGAAAGGAAAGGAAAAGGAAAGGAAAGGAAAGGAAAGGAAAGGAAAGGAAAGGAAAGGAAAGGAAAGGAAAGGAAAGGAAAGGAAAGGAAAGGAAAGGAAAAGGAAAGGAAAAGGAAAAGGAAAAGGAAAAGGAAGAGAAGAAAAAATGACATGAACAGCAGCCAAATAGTGGAAAGTGTCAGGTGAAAAGATAGTTAATAAGATTATCAGAACTGGATAGAATGTCTGTCATAGGCATAGAAATCCCAGTACAAATGGTATTTTAAAAAATTCTACTGGGCTACAAAATGAAATTCTAGTGACTAATGCTATGAGTTTTCTTCTTGAAGATTATATTAAATTATAAAATGAACTGATACAAACTCTTAAATAAGAAAATGAAGTTAAAGTCAAACTTGGAAATTTCTACTACATCCATGGAAATATCTCATTCCATTTATTTTGGCATTAGAATTTCTGGGGTATTAAATTTAATGCTGCAATCATCTCATGTACTTTTACATGATGTTTATGATATTATAGCTGTTTGTTTACTTCTTTACAGATAGAGAAACTGAATTGTATGACTTGTTAACTTGCCCAGGCTAATATAGTTTGTGTGATACTTAGGACTAGAACACAGACCCAAATCCAAGAACAAGATATTTTTCCTTGAGAACCTATAACTTCCTTATTCTCACACACATTAGATGGATATCAGTTGAAAAATTTGATACTTTTGCTCACTTTCAGATAGTAGATGATGTTTCAGACCCATTTTTTTCGCTAGAATATTTTATTTATAGAAATAGATATTGATTCTATAGAATCTGGAAATCAGTTTGCAAGTGAAGAGGTCAACTATTATGATGTTTAACCTCTAATTTGTTGGCTCCAATTTCTCATTTTTTCTTTTTTTAAGTAAATTCTTTAAATTAACAAGTACTTGTTTTCTGTTCCTCCTATCACTCCTATAGAAAAGAAAACAAAAACCCTTTTAACAAATATGCATAGTAAATCAAAATTAATCTTCATGTTTGTCATGTCTGTGTATATTACATTCTGCATCCTGAGTCAATTACCTTTCTGTCATTTTTCATAAGTCATCTGGAATTCTAATTCTACAATTTTCCGAAGAAAGCAATAGCAAAATTATATCACACTTTAAAAATATATAGTAGAATGCAATTGGAGGTAGATGGGGTATTCACGGAAATCTAGCACCCCTGGTGTCAGGTTTGTCAGTCTCTTTTCAGGGTTGTTCATCTAATTTTTGGTTCATCTAACTGTTGAAGCAGAAAACCAAGTTTAGAGTAAGTGATGGAATTCACTGGTAAATTGTCTTAGCAGACAGTTAAACTTAGTTGAGAGTAATTAATGGGATTCAAACCTATAAGTGAGTTAGGGATGTGTTTACCCAAAGAAAGAGAAGACTTTCCCTAGTGGAATGGGTAAATGAGAACAATTTGTTCTGATGACTATGAAGGTCATTGAAGCAGATACTTTCTGAAGTACTTAGAGCTTGAACAGACATTGAATCCTTGGTCACTGCCAGTTGTCTTTACTTTTGTTTTGCCATAAGATTTTGATGATTCTTGAAGAGAGATTGAAGTTAATGACTTTGGACTGCCTTACATAAATCCAATCCATGAATAAGACATCATGTCATGATGTGAAGGACAAAGAACAAGATTTGAGTAGAAGGGAAGGTCTTGAACACCACAAAGTGGAGATAAGACTTCATTTTAAGGAGGTCTAATATAGAAGAGATGGTCAGTATGAATTAGGTTTGTAATTTATAATGAATCAAGTTGACATGTTAGCTATGATTAATACCTTAAAATTTCATCTCTTTCTAATATTCATTTTCACAAGGAGTGTCTCATGCCTGGAATGCACTCCGTCCTCTGCTGTTTGGAAGCCCTAGCTCCCTTCCAAACACAAATTGAGTATTAATTTCTATGTTACTTTCCCTGATCTCCTCTTTCTTTTTGGAATTATTTTGCCTTAATTGGTAGAATATGTGCTGTGTCCCAAGAGGAATATGTTTGTTTTTGTTTTTTTTTATTTTATTTGTTTAAAGCAATGGGGTTAAGTGACTTGCCCAAGGTCACACAGATCATTATTAAGTGTTTGAGGACATTTTGAACTCAGGTCTTCCTAACTCTAGGGTCTTTGTTTTATTAGGGAAAGGTCTTATTTTGCTTTTTCTTTATATCTCTAACTTCAATTGCAGGACCTTCTTTAATTTCTTCATTTGCTTTAATAAGTTATTTGTCGAATTAAATGGAATTTGAAAAATAATTCTTTTAAGTTAAATTCCTACTTAAATTATTTCCCATATGAAACATTCATAGTTAGCATTAAAATAATTTATTTTATAAGTAAAATAGAGATTAACCTCTTCACGTATTCTTACAGTCAAAAAAATTATAAAAGAGATTACACAGTTAATGTTAGAGGATCAGATCTCAAACTGATTTTAGGGCATGTTATCACTTTTTACAAATAAGGAAACTGAAGTCCAAAAAGTTTAAATGACTTGCTCAAGGTCTTGCTGATACACATGGAAGTGCTAGTATTTGATTTTGCTCTTTAGGTGTAATGTAACACAATAAACATTTGAAAGTGTGTTTCGAAATGTTTCCTTATAATATTATATTCATTTACTCATTGATAAGGAAGTGATATTTAAATAATATTGTCCAGTCCCTCCTTCAACCTCCGATTTCATTATGTGTACCCACACAAATACACACACACACACACACACACACACACACACACACACACACACACTTTAAAAAAAACATAGACATACATAGTTAGGTGGCAGAGTAGACAGAGCACTAGACCTGGATTCAGAACAACCTCAGTTCAAATCCAACCTCAGATTGTTACTTTTTTTCCTTTTCAAAGAGGACAAAGAGGACATCAGGAAGTCTAGACTTGCAAGTGTTTGAGATTTAAGAGAGACTAGACTGTGCAAAGTCACCAACCTCTCTCTCTCTCTTCAAGAGTCATTAGTGTTCAATAGCAAGACAGATTAGGACAACTAGAGATGGTTCAAGATACAATGAAAGACCTTGACATTTCAAACTATCTTTCCCAGGTTTCAGTTTGAATAGGATGAAACTCATTCAGAGATTAAATTCGGGTAAGGAATTGGGGATGGCATCTTTTACTTCCTCAAAAAATGTCAGTCTGGGAGGGGAAGAACCTCTGGGTTTTTAGCTAAAACATAAATTTATACTTATGCAGAGCCACCAAACCAAAATAAATGACAAACTGAGTCTTGGGTCGGGGGCTTATTTTTGGTCAATCAGTGAGAGCCAGAGTTATTTGTGTCTAAAAGCATAGACAAGTAGCTCCATTTGAATCTTAATGGCCTTACCAAAGTCTGATTTCCATAACTCCAGTTAGATGACACAGTAGAGCATCAGGCCTGGAGTCAGAAATACTGGCCTCATGACCTTGGACAAGGTGTCATCTCCAGTAATTCTGATTCATAACTGACCACTAGATCCAGATGACTCTTTTTTTGTTTGTTTGGTTTCTTTGCAAGGCAATGAAGTTAAGTGACTTTCCCAAGGTCTCACAGCTAGGTAATTATTAGGTGTCTGAGGTCAGATTTGAACTCAGGTCCTTCTGACTTCAAACCCAGATGACTCTGGAGGAGAAAGTGAGGTTGGTAACTTTAGCACAGAACCCTCTCATTCTATCCAATTCATGTGTTTGTCATGGCATCACCTCCCTGATGTCATGGTTTGAGAATGTGGGAGAAACATCATAGTTTGTCTGAACCAGAACCCATTTAGTGATTTAAGATTGGATAAGACATGATAGCAAAGATGTTCTCCTTTTGCCTCTTCAAAAAATAAATTTGGGAGAGGAAGACTTTCAGGGTCTCTGGTTAGAATAGAAATAATTGCTATTTGCACTTTGAGCCACCAAAATCCAATAGGAAACAGAGGCTTGAGTTGGGACTTATTATTGGTCAATAATAAAATGGGGATAATAATAATAATGTCTATTTCCCAGCTTTGTTGTGAGAACTAGATCTAGATGTGATAATAATTATAGAGCACAGTGACTGGCTTTTAAGGTTGACTACTATATAATACACACACACACACACACACACACACATATACATATATATATATATATATATATATATATATAATGAAGTCCAAAATGATACCACTATGTTGGATTCTAGATATGGTGAGTTTAACCAAGAGCTTGGAGTGGAGATGTCTCTAAATTGTGAATATCATATTTATTTTGAACTACTGCAATTCTGTTTTACTTGTAGAGCAAGAAACCCCCTTTGATGCTAGCATGCCATGCTGGGTGGTCCTTTGCCTCTGTGTGTATACACATATAATATACATATATATATATATATATATATATATACACATATAATTATCATCAATTAACTTCTTTAGAATAATTTAGGCTCTAAGTAAATATCATTTTTGATTATGATGATTTTGAAATATGTCACAGAATTTAGAGTTAGAAAAGATCCATTAGTTTAGTATAGTGGTTTAGATCACTATACTCAGAAGTTGGAAAAAATAAATGCAAATACTGCCTCAAATGCTCATAAGTTTTGTATCTGTGGTAGAACCATTTAGGTTCTCTGAGATTGCTTCTTCATCATAGTGTTATTGTAAAGATCAAATAGGACCATGTATATAAAATATTTTGTAAACTTAAAAGTTCTGTAAAAAAGTAAGCTACATATTTCTGGGTCATATAACCAAAAAAATGTAAAACTTGATATTTTCTCATTTTCCCATGGTCTCTCAGTGTCTCAAAACTTCTCCAAATTAAGAATTGTGAACTGCAGATAAAGCAATTGCATATGTCTACCCAATCTAGATCACTAAGAACCCAAACAAGATAAATGTTCAATGAGCTAAAAGCAAAGAAAATTATTCATTCCTAACCCATAATATTCATGTAGTACCTATCTAATCACTCACCATGCCCTAAAATAGGGCTTCAAGGCTAACCAAATATTTTTGCAATCAGACAAAGCAAGTATTTAAAATCTATAAAAAAGTAACTACATTGTGAAAAAATATAGAAAACGAAGCAATATAAATACCAAATTTATATTATCCAAATAACTTAGCCTCTAAATTCATTAAGAAAATATTGTGACATGCAAGAAAAGAAAGACAGTTACATAATAGAAGCACAAAATTCAATGTCCTCTAAGTTTTGCATAAGATTAAACAGAAACATGCCAAAGGGAAAATTTAATGCTAAACAAAATGTTAGGAAATAGTTAGGCCTAAAAGATTTATGGCATCTTTTAAATGGGAATCTAAAAGAACATGTATAGTCTTTTCACTACAAAGAAACCTTTATTAACCATATTTTAGGGAATAAAAATATTGTCAAAAATGTGAAAAGGCAGAGATGGTAAATTCCTATTTTATAACCATAGATCAATAAAAATATGCATCAATGCAGGGACCACAAAACAAAACAAAAAACACCTACACGGAGACAACACCAAAATGCCAAATAATAAGTGAGACAAAGAACAAATCACAGGAACAATATAATTATGAAAAGAAAATATATTGTTGAAACATATCACAATTTCTGGTACATAACTAAAGTAATCCTCAGAGGAAAATCATATCCCTATATAAATACATTATCAAAATGGGGGGTAAAAGAATCAGTTAATTGAATGTGCACTTAAAAAATTGAAAAGCTAACAAATTGGCAAATCTAAAATAAACATAAAGCAAGAAAAGTTAGAAGTTGGAGAGAAAAAATGAATAAACTACAAATTCCTAAAAACTATACATGAAAACTAAAAGTTCTTTGAAAAAATTATTAAATTTTCTCAACCTTTAGGAGACCTGATTAAAAAGAAGACAGAAAATCAAAATTTAAAAACAACAAAAGATCAGAGTGAAATTACAATAAAATCAGAAAAAATAAAAAATAATCAGTGTAATGCAAAATGTAGATTTTTTTTAAAACTGTTAACACTAATTATTGGAATATAGTACTATCAGAAATAAAAGATACAAATAGTGACCTTAAATAATTCAATCTCAGAAAAGGAAATAAAATAAATTCTAGAGGAATGAGCAAAGAAAAATCTGGTCCTGAAAGAGTCATAAGAAATTGCTATCAAACTTTTTAAAAAAATAATTTCCATACTATACAAATTATTCTAAATAATTGAAAAATAAAATATTGTACCAGAAATCTTTCAGGAGACAAATATAATCTTAATATCACTAAAACAGAAAGGGATTTTAAAAAATAAAAAATTCACTGCAGACCAATATTGCTACTGAATATTTTTTAAACAGAATCCTGTTAAACACACTAAAATAACAGCCAAAAAATCATTCCTTCTAACCAAGCTGAATACCAGGGATACAAAAAAAGACTATATTTAATCATATTAAAATGAAAACATCCAAAATTACATAATTAACTCAACAGATAAAGAAAAGATTTGAATAAAATATGACACTCTTTATGCTATAAAAAAACAGTATAAAGTCTAGGCATATGGGTTTTTATTTTAAATGATGAAAATTGTCTATCTTAAAACTAAAAGAAAGAGTCATATGCATCATATTTGGTTATACCAGAACTTTTTACTAAATGTGTGTGTATATTCTGCCCATTGTTATTTGCCATAATTCTAAAAACACTAGCAATGACAAGAGAAAAGATTAAAATTATAAAAAAATAGATGGGAGGGGACTATCCCAAATTGCTTAAAGTGTGATATACTTAGAAAAATACTAAAGAATCTGCCAAAATGCTAAAAAAAAAAAGTTCAGAGATTCAGTGAAATTACAAGCTCCAGAATTAATCTCAAAAATCAACTGCATTTCTCTGTAACAATAATAAAATCTCAAAGGCAATAATAAATAGAATAATTTCATTCTAAGTAACTATAAAATATATTAGATATCTGAGGATTCATCTATGATACAACTCAAAAGAATTATACAGACTCAACTACAAAAAGCTTTAAGAAATAAAGAACAGTTTAAAAACTGGAGGAATACTCAGTGCTCATAGATGGGCTGCACCAAAATAACAAAAATGACAATTCTAATATTAATTTATACTTTTTATTCTATCTCAAACCAGTTATCAAAGGAATACTTTACAAAAACTTAGTAAAATAAAAACAAAGTAGATTTGAAAAAACAAAAAATCTAAAATGTCAAGGGAAATAGTGCGAAGAAATAATAACAAAGACTATACTATAAAGTAGTGGTCATCAAAACTGGAGGATGCTGCTTAAAATATAGAAAGATAGATCGCTGAAGCAAACTAACAAGAGAGAATTGGAAACTTATGAATCTCAAGACCCAGTCAATGTTCAATTAATAGAAAAAATTAATTATTTTAGGAAATAAATCTATTTGAAAGAAACTTCTAGAAAAGCTGGAAGGCAGAAAACTGGAAGGCAATTTGACATAAATTAAAGCAAACATCTTATGTCCTATTCCAAATGAATAAATGACCTTAATATTAAAGATGATACTATTTTTAAAAGTGAGGAGACTATATATTCTACTCTTCTATATACACATTTCACAGCTATGGGCATGTATTTTCAATCAAATTAGGGATAGGGTAATTACAATATAAAAATAGATTTCTCTGATTAACTGAAAGGCACAGATCGTAAATAATGCACTTAGGATAAGAAGTACAGCCTAGGAATCATAAAGGCCTAAATTGAACTCTGTCCTTAGATCTTACTAGCTTTGTGAACCTGGGCAAATTGCTTAATCCTATTTTCTTCAGTTTTTCTCATCTGTAAAATAAGCTGGAAAGGAAATGGCAAATCATTTCTTTGCCAAGAAAACCCCAAATTGGGTCATAAAGACTGAGAGATGACTGAAATAACTTCATAACAACAAAAGAATAAGAGGGAAGTGATTGAATAGAAAAAAATGAATTATCTCAAATTTCTCTGAAAACTTTGGTATCTAACATGTATAAACAATTAAAAGATTTGTGTTCATATATATATATATATATATATATATATATAATATAATAAAAAACCATTCACCAGTCAATGTATGATCAAATAATATGATTAGCAGTTTTCAAAAGAAGAATTGCAAAGTTTTATCAGCCACATGAAAGAATGCTACAAATCACCCAATAAAAAGTGAAATTCAAATGAAAATAACTTTGAAGGTTCTCTTGGTACTTTGCAAGTTGGACAAGATAGCAAAGGATGACAATAATCAATGTTGTAGAGGTTTGGGGAAGATAGGGACTCTTGTACAAAGTTGGTAAGAGTTATTAATTACCACAACCATTTTGGAAAGTAATTTGGAATTACATAGAAAAAAATGATTATAAAGTCCACATCTTCTTACCCAGAAATACCATTACTGGACTTATATGCTAAGAAGACCACTGAGAAGAAAAGAACAGAATAAGTACCAAAATTTTTATACTGGCACTTTTTGTGCTGGGGAAGAATTGCAGAAGGGAAAGAAAAGATGTCTATTCATTGGGGAATAACAAATCAAATTTTGGTACAAGAAAGTAATGGAATATTACGTTTCACTAAGAAACTATATTTGTTGGATAGAATGTAGTATAGAAAAATATGTGAACTTGAGAAAGAAAAGAAAGATTACAGCAATGTAAATGGAAAAAAATAAACATCCATACAAACAAAGGGGAGTGTCAGAAAATTATAAAGAACAAGTATTAACTTTAAAAAAAGAGCTAGGAAAAGTCATTCCCTTTACAGACATGAAAAGTTCAAAACTGTTGCAGATTTTCAGTGTTTTTTTTCAGTATTTTTCAGACTTTTTAAAAGTATTGGTTGTTTACTGTCCTTTTTAAAAAATATATTGTTTATTATAATACCTGTTTCTTTGGGGGAAGGGAAGGAATGGAAGAAGCTATGTTGATGTAAACCAAAAAAGGCAATAAAAACATGTTTTTAAAAGTAAATATTATATACTATACATGTTTATTATTATATCGTCCCTCCCACCCCCTTTAAAAAATGTTGAAATAGGCCCAGAAATCTTTTATTATTTCCCCAAAGTCACATAGTCAGTGTTTAACCTGAGACTGGAATTCGGACTCTTAACTCTCATTCTATTATGTTCTAGCCTTTCTCAGGTCATTCTAATCATTTTCTTGAGTTTTTTGGTGGTTCCTTTCTGTATGGATTTCTTAACTGAAATAATAGTTTTATTTTTAGGAAGAGCAAGGAGATACACATGAAAATAATTTAAATGATAAATAAGAATATGCACATTCTTTTGGGGTCAGTTAAGCTGAGAAAAATGTGATCATCTTTGCCATAGCACATGAAGATGTTCAAACACATATTTATTAAAATGTAACATATAAGTAAACCTTTGAGACAATTCCCAAGTCACATTTGAGGAGCAAAAAGGTTTATTTCTTTTAGGTTGTGGGTTGGTTTGAGTAGGATTAAACTTCCAAACTTTAATTGTAGCACTGGTGAACCAAAGGGTCCCCAAACTCATCAAATTTTGGCAGATAAACTATTCAAATGTCAAAAACATAATCTTGTTTTCTCTTCCAGAGAAGGCATCCACAATTATAATAAAACATAGGCCCCTCAAACCTCACTGTTCTTCGTGGGGCAGCAACAAGTAGCAAGGTTGGCCCAATCCAAACAGGTGTAAGCAATTATAGAAGAGTGCTCACCCCAATTCTGCTAAAAAAAAATCAGTTAGAAACAAATAGTTTCCAGTGCAACTTTTATAATTTTGGCAAAAACAAACTTGAAAAATAGAAAACACAATGTAAACATGAGCTTAGCTTCATGAAAGAGATGGGTGGGGGAAGGAAATGAGTCCTAAACATTACAGCCCTTTGCAATCATTTACTAGACATAACCTTTCCATCAGGGCCAAGGATTACTACATTGCTATGAGAGTCTATGACAGAAGAGCATAGAATGGTATAGTAATCCATGAGCAGATGAAATAAAAATTAGGAGAATAGTATACCAAGCCAGATATCACAAGGCTAATGTACAGTAAGAAGTACAGTGTTGAAAAGATTTTGACATTTTAGAAAGAATTTGCTAGAAGCCAAAAATGAGGGGGCATGAATATTGGCCCATTTGGTAGAGTCGTTTTTTAGATATCAATTTTGCTTATTTTTCTGCCTTTCTTTCAATTCTAAAGTAAATATCTCCTTGTATATTCATCTGCATTATAAGCCCCTATTAGTTAAGGAATGGTAGTTCCTATAGTAGGGTTTCATAAAGCACAGTCTAAATTTTTTTAAAAAGAATGTATATTTGATAAATATTTAACCATGAATCCTATGATTTTTTAAAAAGTTTTATGTAGTTCAAAATATTATTCATTGATAGAGTTCATAGGCTTTACTATACTGTCAAAGGTAAATATATTTTTAAAAGTTAAGAAATTTTATAACAAAATATATGTTCCCCCAAATTACTAAACTATGCAAAAACATGCAATAAAACCCACAGAGTTTTTGAGGAAAATGGATTGAAGGGCACAACACTCAAAAAACTTTTGTCAGTTAAAATAAAAACCCAACAAAACTACAATAAATATTGACTGTACTTTTGACTGTAATGCTAATGTGAATCCTGTACCCTGCCTTGAGGTATACAGCAAGTTGTGTAGAACTCAGTGGCATCCTTTATTAGGGGCCATGGCAGAAAAAGTTCTACAGAACAGCATTTCTCTGCTCACAGAACCTGCTGCACAGGAAAATATACGATAAATACAATACTTTACCTTCACAAAGATCTGAAGTTTGCTTGTGAAATGAAAAGTCAGAAAGATGGAGTTTTGAAGTTACTGAGCAGTCATGTAGTTTTTTAATCCTGTTAGAACAAATTTGCTTTTTTAAGAATATATTACAACTGCACAGACTATAATAGGTTCTTTGTGAGAGATCCTCAATTTCTACTGCCCCCCTCTTTGACTCTCTTCCTCTGTTTTTCTTTCTGTATCTGTCTCTCTCTCTTTGTCTCTCTGTCTCTCTGTCTCTCTCTCTTCTTCTCTCAATTTAATCCTCTTTCTGTGTCTCTGTCTCTATCTCCCTCCTCTGTGTGTATATGTGTACATGCATGTGTGTCTGTCTCCTTCCCCAACTTTCTTGTATCCCACAATATTTCTCACTATCTTTCCATCTATACCTCTGTCTCCTCTCTTTCTTTCATGTCCATCTCTCTCTGCTTTGAATTCAATGAATCATGTTTTATAAATAAGATATATATATATATATATATATATATATATATATATATATATATATATATTATCTACCATGTATATGTGATAAATTGAAAATGTCAAAATATATAGAGATTTTCCAGGACCATTAAAGCATAAAAACTCATGAAAAAATCCTCTAGACAATTTTTTCAGAAACTGGAAATGGAGATGGGACAATCTTCATAATAATAGTGTGGTTCTATTTTTTTGGCATTGAAACCTTGCCTAAAACATATCTAGCTAGACAGCAGGTCATATTCATCTAGTAGAGCAACTAGGTAGTGAAATGAATAGAGCACTGGCCCGGGGGTCGGGAGAACAGGAGTTTGAATATGACCATAGACACTTGACTCTTCCTAGTTGCATGACCTTGGGCAAGTCACTTAATCCTGATTGCCTCATATCCAGGGCCATCTGCAGTTGTCTTGATTCATATCTGACCACTGGACCCAGATAGCTCTGGAGGTGACTTAGCACAGCACCCCCTCACTGATATCTAATTCATGTCCTTGTTATGGCTGATGTTGTGGTATTCTTCGAGAATGAAGGTTAAACAACATCATCTATCTAATTATCTACTAAGTAATCAAAGTCAACCATGTGGCTATCTATTGCTCTTTTGTTCCAATCATAATTTCTGTAAATCTTCACATCAATTCTCACTTCTCTCGTTTTCATGCCCTCTATGTGAAATATCTGTTATTTGACATACTCTTATTTAAAATAAGTTCCTTATAAACAGGGGTCATCTCACTTTTGTATTTGTGCTTCCAGTAGCTGGCACAGTACCTGGTATGTGCTTGTTCATTTATTTATTCACTCATTCATTCATTCATTCATTTATCCAACTAACTAGTTTAAACAGATCTACAATATTTCTTGATAGTTGAATGATACATTGAAAAGAGGTCCAGGTTTAGAACCATCTGGAATATGCTATAAACTGGGAGTATTTAACCATGAAACTCTCAGTCTCAGAATATTCATTTCTAAAATGAGGAGTTACAAACTATATCATTGGATCTATGAACTTTATATGTATATATAGATATAGATGCACATACAGAATCATATATATATATATATATATATATATATATACACACACACACACACACATATATATATATGGAAAGTTGAGCAGAGAGATTGTTCAGGGGCAAGAAAGAGTGGGAAATGAAAGGCATATCAATATGCTGAAAAAATCTTTCTTTATTCCAAGTTGTGATGAAACTCTACTATTCCCTCACTATGGAGTAATCATTTCCATAGATCACAACCTAATCAGGGTATTCCTAACCACTGCAAAGGATGTGTACAGTTTTATATGTGGATGTAGATATATAGATACAAATATACATACATTAAAAAAGAAACAAATTATTTTGAAATACAATATTATATCATACATGTATAGATATTGACATGGTATTTTATTTCAAAATAATTTGTTTCCTTTTTAATCTTATTTTGAGTTGTGTATGTATATATATATATATGTACATGTGTATATGTACTTTAAAATATTATTCTCTGAAAAGAGGTCTATAAACTTCATAAGATTGCCAAAATTAATTAATTAATAAGTGAAGGGATAAATAAATAAATAAAGCATTGACTCCCTTAACTAAATAATCTCTATGGCTCTTCTTGCTTGAAATTTTTTGTAAGTTTTGTATAAGACTATATTATTTCCTCTCTTTAAATTCAAGCTATTGTTTAAATGTTCTTACAAAAGCCTTTTGTGCAAAATAAGTAGTAATTTGCCCTGCAGGAAACATAAAAACGTTTTAATTTAATGTGCCAGCTAAGTATCTAAAGGGCCCAACAGTAATAAGCACCTTGTATTGCGTTGTGCTGTAAAATTAACCCCTCACACACATACTATTCCAAACCTTTTTAGTCATTTTGAGACAGAGAATGTCACAGAAGGATTAGAGTGAAACATAATGTTAATAACAGGGAAAATTATTATGGGAAAATTTTTACTTATACAGAGAGAGAAATATAAAGCCCTAAATGAAACACCACATGACAGAAAATGGTAGGCAAAGATACTGGGTAGAAATACAAAATATTAAAGTAATCAAACATACCATGTTTTGCCCCTGGAGCCTTGGGTATTGATATTTATAGACTGAGGCAGAAAACAGAAAAAGTTACCCTTAACCTTTACCTGAACTTGACATGTCCTGATCACTTCATTCCCTCTAGGAAATCATTCTTCCTAGTTTGTCCTTCACATAAGAAACACTAGAAAAGGTATGTAGCAGAGTGAGAAGTAAGAGTGCCAAGTAGTAAGGGCATGTAAAAGGCAGAATGAATACAATTGTAAATGAGTTTTATGACTCTTAAGTAGGTCCCCCAGATGAAGGGTGTGTGTGTGTGTGTGTGTGTGTGTGTGTGTGTGTGTGTGTGTTTATATATTATAATATAATGTGTTATATATCATATTATATGAGTTGATATCTATCCTGTGAAGTATGTGGTTCAAATATTTTAATTCTATTTTATAAAGAAATAGTCTTGACTTGCAGCAAGATGATGGAGAGAAGAAAGGCATTGTGCTAAAGTCTCCTGATCTTCTGTCATAGATAATATGAAACAAACCTCTTAACAGAAATCTGATTTACAAAACCCAGAAAGAAAAGCTAGGAGAAGAACATCTACCTCAAGGTTTTTCTTCTGGTATTGTTAATGAGCCAGGCACAGAAAGCAGATTCTGTGTAAGAAGCACAGGACAGGATGGGGTGAGAGCCTGAGAGCAGGACTAGCCTGATCAATCATGGAGGCTTGAGCCAACTGGGGAGCAGAGGCACTGGCTGTGGCTCTTACATTCTGAACTTTACCAGTAAGTTGCAGACATCGATCCCTGGGCTCCTCTGGTCTGGGAGAACTCAAAGTCCATATCTTCATTTCAGCTGAAGCCTCTTCCCAGAACAAATACAATTACAGCCCACCTCCACCCAGGCTCAGGTGTGAGTAGCAGAGTTCCCTCAGCTGTGAATAGGGAAAATAATTACCTTGCCCACAACTGCTCAAAGATAAAAGTATTCAGCAGCTTCAACCACCTCCTCCAGATCAAGGGAGAGGGCCTCAAATCAAGGTCACAGACACTCCAGAGAAAGCAACAATCACCCCTTACTGGCCAGCCCACTTGGAGTTGCTAAAACCAGTGAGTAAAGCTTCTAGGGATCTCAAAACCAAAATTCTGTGAACCAGTCACTGCCCCAACACAAGGTCTTAGGAAAATTAAGAAAGACCATTGAAAAGGAGGGTCCATAGAAAATTTCCTAGAAGGAAAAGACCATAACTCAAGAGACCTAGAACCTCTGAGGAGAATATGATTTGGTCTTCAGTGCAAAAAGACTTCCTTGAAGAAATCAGGAAGGAGTTGAAAATCAATTGGAATATTTGAGAGAGAAAATTAACAACTTACAACAAAAAAGACCCTTGGAAAATACAATTGTACAAATGCAAAAAGGAAATAATTTTCTCAAAACCTCAATTGGTCAAATGGAAAACTCTTTCAAAAATAGAATTGACCAATTAAAAAGGGCTTTGCAAAAGGTAAATGAAGAAAATCCTTCTCTAAAAAAAGAATGGAGTCTATGGAAACTAATGAATTCATGAGACAACAAGAGTCTGTTAAACAAAACCAAAAAATAAAAAAATAGAAGAAAATGTAAATTACCTCATCAGCAAAACCACAGACCTTGAGAATAGATCAAGGAGAGATAAGCTAAGAATTAGTGGTCTTCCTGAAAACATTGAAGAGAAAAAAAGCCTGGACTTAAAATTACAGGATTTAGTGATGGAAAACTGCCCTGATACCATAGAACCAGAGGTAAAAATAGTTATTGGAAGAGTACATCAATCCCCTCCAGAAAGGCATCCCAAAATGAAAATGCCAAGGAATATTGTGGCCGAATTCCAGAACTATCAGATAAAAGAGAAAATTCTGCAAACAACCAGAAAGAAACAATTTAGATATCAAGGAGCCACAGTAAGGATTACACAGGACCCAGCTGTATCAACATTAAGAGATCAAAGGTCCTGGAATGTGGTATTCTGAAAAGCAAGGGAAATTGAAATGCATTCAAGAATTCATTATCCAGCAAAAACTGAGCCTTCTTTTCCAGGGGAAAAGATGGACATTTAATGACATAGGAAATTTCCAACTTTTCCTTATGAAAAGACTAGAGGGTAATAGAAAATTTGGAGTTAAAACAGGAAATACAAGAGACAAATGAAAATGTTAAAGGGGGGGAACTCTGCTATCTAATAAGATGAAACTGGCTATATCCCTACATAAGAGAAAGACTCTAATAACTGTCAGTAATTGGAATTCTATTAGAGAGAATATAATTAGCCAGAAATTATGGACACTCATGACTTTTCTGTGACTCAGATAGAATGATTTAAAAACAATACCTCCTTTAAAAGGAGGACAGTAAAGAGATGGGAGGATGGAGGAGACTGAATGGGGTAAATCACATGGCATTAAGAGGTACAAAGGACCTATTGCAATAGAGGGGAAGAAGGGAGGAGGTGAGAACCACCTGAATCTTACTCCCATCGGGTTTGGCTTAAAGTTAACATACATATGCTCCATTAAGATAAGGAACTTATCTTACCTTTCAAATATTAAAAGGGGGGAAAGGGGAGGAGGGAGGAAAAGGGGAACCACAGAAGGAAGAGAAGGTGAAGAAGGGGCAAAGGGAAAGGGGGAAAAAGGGGAGGGGGGATGGATATAGGAGGGAAGGCACACACTGAAGGTAGTGGTAATAAGAAACCAAATACTGAGCAATATGGATAAAGGGGAAAAGGGGGGGGGGGAATGCTAGCAGAGGGAAAATAGCATGAAGAGCAATAAAGAGCTAGGAATTATAACTTTGAATGTGAATGGGATGAACTCTCCCTTAAAATGTAAGTGAATAGCAGAGTAGATTAAACACCAGAATCCTACAATATGCTGCTTACAAGAAACTCATTTGAGTGGGATACTCCAATCTCCCACTCTCAGATTTAGATAAATCTAAACATAAAATAAACAAGAAGGAAGTTAAAGAGGTAAACAGATTGTTATAAAACCTAGATATGAAAGACCTATGGAGGAAATTTAATAGTGATAGAAAGAAATATACTTTATTTTCTGCAATACATGGCACTTACACAAAAAAACCCATGTAGTAGGGCATAAAAACCTAATAATCAATTGCAGGAAGGCAGAAATAGTGAATACATTTTTCTCAGATCATAATGCAATAAAAACCATATGCAATATTGGGCCAGGGAGATGTAGACCCCAAACTAATTGGAAACCAAATAACTTCATTTTAAAGAATGAGTGGATTAAACAACAAATTATAGAAATAATTATTTCTTCCTAGAAAATGACAATAATGAACAACATACCAAAACCTATGGGATACATTCGAGACAGCTGACAGGGGATATATTATATCGTTAAATGCTTACATGAATAAATTAGTGAAAGAGGAAATAAATGGACTAAATATGCAAGTAAAAAATTAGAGAAAGAATAAATTAAAAACCTCTGATTAAATACCAAAATAGAAATCCTAAAAATTAAAAGAGAAATTAATAAAATTGAAATCAAGAAAACTATTGAACTAATAAATAAAACCAAGAGTTGGTTTTATGAAAAAAACAATAAAATTGATAAACCAAATTGCTAGTATCATAAATGAAAAAGGGAAACTCACCACCAATGAGGAGGAAATCAAAGTAATAATTCAGAATTGTTTTGCCCAACTCTGTGCTAATAAATATGATCATTTAAGTGAAATGGATGAATATTTATAAAAATATAAGTTGCCCAGGTTAAGTGAAGAAGAAAGTAAGTACATAAACCACCCTATCACAGCAAAAGAAATTCACCAAGCCATAATTGAACTCCCTAAGCAAGGGACTCCAGGGCCAGATGGATTCACAAGTGAATTCTATCAAACATTTAAGGAACAATTGGTTCCAATTTTATATGAACTCTTTGGAAAAATAGGTGAAGATGGAACTCTGCCAAAGTCTTTCTATGACACCAATGTGGTGCTGATACCTAAACCAGGAAGACTTAAAACAGTGAGAGAAATTTATAGACCTAACTCCCTGATGAATATAGATGCAAATATCTTAAATATAATCTTAGCAAAATGATTACAAGTTATCACTAGGATAATATATTATGATCAAATAGAATTTATCCCAGGAATTCAGGGTTGGTTCAATATTAAGAAAACTGTTAGTATACTCAATTATATAAACAACAAACCTATCAGAAACCACATGATCATATGAATAGATGCTGAAAAAGCTTTTGACAAAATACAGCACCCATTCCTACTAAAAACACTAGAAACTGTAGGAACAAGTGGATTTTTCCTTAGGAAAAATAAGTAGTATCTATTTTAAACCATCAACAAGCTTTATATGCAATGGGGGTAGACTAGAGGAACTCCCAATAAGATCAGGGGCGAAACAAGGATGCCCATTATCACCACTACTATTCAATATTGTATTAGAAATGTTAGCTTCAGCAATAAGAGAAGAAAAATAAATTGAAGGAATTAGACTTGGGAAGGAAGAGAAAAAACTCTCACTCTTTGCAGATGGCATAATGATATACCTAAAGAATCCCAAAAAATCATCTAAAAAACTACTAGAGGGGGTGCCTAGGTGGCGCAGTGGATAGAGCATCAGCCTTGGAGTCCAGAGTACCTGAGTTCACATCAGGCCTCAGACACTCAATAACTACCTAGCTGTGTGGCCTTGGGCAAGCCACTTAATCCCATTTGCCTTGCAAAAAACCTAAAAAAAACTACTAGAAATAATTAATAACTTTAGCAAAATCACAGGATATAAAATAAACCCTCATAAATTCTCAACATTTCTACATATATGAATAGCAAGATGCAGCAGAAAGAGCTAGAAAGAGAAATCCCATTCAAAGTAACTTCAGACAATATCAAATACTTGGGAGTCTAGCTGCCAAACTAGACTCAGAAACTTTTTGAAAACAAATTACAAACCAATTCTCATGCAAATAAAATCAGGTTTAAATAACTAGGCAAATATTAACTGCTCATGGATAGACTGAGCTAATATAATAAAAATGATAATTCTGGTCATGTTTATTAATTTACAAAACTTAAACTACTTGTTTAATGCCCGACCAATCAAATTTCCAATAAATTAATGAGTTAGAAAAAATTGTAAGTGAATTCATATGGAGAAATAAAAAGTCAAGAATCTCCAGGGATTTAATGAAAAAAAAGTGAAAAAGAAGGTGGTTTAGCCTTACCAGATCTAAAATCATATCATAAAGCATCAGTCATCTGATACATAAAGCATCTGTCTGATATTGACTGAGAAACAGAGTGGTGGAATAGGTGCAATAGCAGGAATTGATTATAAGAATCTGCTGTTTGATAAACCCAAAGAGTCCACTTATTGGGATAAAAACTCTCTCTCTTAATTAGAAACTGTTGGGAAAATTGGAAGTTAGTATGGCAGAATCTTGAATTAGACCAACACCTCACACCCTATACCAAGATAAGATCAAAATGGATACAGGATTTAGACATAAAAAACAATATTATAAGCAAACTAGGAGATCAAGGAATAGTTTACCTGTCAGATCTATGGGAAAGGGAAGCACTTTATAACCAAGTAAGAGATAGAGATCATTGAAAACACACTAGACAATTTTCATTACATTAAATTAAAAGGCTGTTGCACAGACAAAACCACTATAACCAAGATCAAAAGAAAATAGTAAATTGGGAAACAATTTTTACAACTAGTGTTTCAGACAAAGGACTCATTTCTAAAACATACAGAGAACTGAGTCAAATTTTTAAAAAGACAAGCCATTCGCCAAAGGACAAATGGTCAAAGGATATGCAAAAGCAATTTGCAGATGAGGAAATCAAAGCGATCCATAGTTATATGAAAAATTGCTCTAAATCACTACTTCTTAGAGAAATGCAAATTAAAGCATCTCTGACATACCAGCTTACACCTCTCAGACTGGTCAATATGACCAGAAATTACAATGATCAATATTGGAAGGGATGTGGGAAATCTGGGACACTAATACATTGTTGATGGAGCTGTTAACAACATCCAGCCTTTCTGGAGAGCAATTAGGAATTATGGGCGAAAGGGCAACAAAAAATGTGCATACCCTTTGATTCAGCAATACCACTACTGAGTCTATACCCTGAATAGATCATGAAAAAAGGGTAAAAACATCACTTGTACAAAATATTCACATAAGCCCTGTTTGTGGTGGCAAAGAATTGGAAATTGAGTGAATATCCTTCAATTGGGGAATGGTTTAACAAACTGTGGTATATGTATGTGATGGAATACTATTATGCCATTAGAAACCAGAAGGGATGGGAATTCAGGGAATCCTGGAAGGATTCTCATGAATTGATGCTGAGAGAGACGAGCAGAACCAGAAGAACAATGAACACACTAACAGCTATTGGGGTGATGGTCAACCTTAATGGACTTGCTCATTCCATCAATGCAACAATTGGGCTCAATCTGCAATGGAGAATACCATCTGTATCCAGAGAAAGAATTGTGGAGTTTGAACAAATTCCAAAGACTATTTCTTTTCATTTTAAAAAAAATTATCTTATTATGTAATTTTTCTATCTCTTATATTCAGTGTTTCTTCCTTAAGGTTATGATTTCTCTCTCATCACATTCAACTTAGATCAACGATAGCATGGAAAAAATGTAAAGACTAACAGACTGTCTTCTGTGGGGAGTGGGGGAAGGGAAGCAAGATTAGGATAACAATTGCAAAATTCAAAATACATAAATATCTGTAAAAACAAGAAACAGTCTCAGAAAATTCAAATGACTTATATATGACATATCTAATATATGATATACCTAATATATAACACTAAGTTATTTGACAGAATCACCATTTCTTTCTATGGAACCACAGGATCTCATGGGAGATCCTTTGTAAGCTACTAGAATAGACTCATTTATCAATTTTTTCCATAATTATATTAAGCACCTATTAAAGGTGAGAGGTGGCAGTAGGGCATATGGAGAAAAGTGAGAGTGAGGCAGATAACTGTCAATTCACACACAAGTCAAAACCTCATCCTGTAATGTCATTGACCATATTTGAAAACAAAGGACAAACAATAACATAAACAAATTATACATAAGATTATTTTTAACCAATTCATTTGTGACATTTATATCTAAAATTTTTGAGTTTTAAATTATATCCTACCTTTCCTTTACCCACTGAGATGGCTAGAAATGAGATCATGTGAAGTCATGCAAAATATATTTCCATAATTAGTCTTGTTACAAAGAAAGAAAGAAGGAAAAATAAGTGAAATACATAAACTGCAATCTGTACTCAGACTGCATCTGTTTTTTCTTTGGATATGGATAGCATTTTTCATCATGAGTCCTCCAGGATGATCATATGAAAAAAGGAAGGCTTTGATCCAATAAAAGAAAAATATTGAGAGGATACAGTTTCAACAACAGTTAGGTGAGGGCATTAGATGAAGTTTTTATAACTAGCATGAGAAGGGAAGAAGGCATTACAGTTGGCAAATGGGGTGGATGGAAGAAGGAAAGATGATAGTTGAAGAAAGCCATAGTGAGAAGAATTAGAAAATCTTGGACCAAAATTACTTTGAAGGCCTTCCTTATACCTTTATGACTAGAATCTAGTAGAATGCCTTATGTTAAATAGGTGTCAAAGCAGGAGTTCTTAACACGGAATGTATAAATTTATATTAAGAGATATTTTGATAATTGTTATTTCAATATAATTGTTTTCTTTTTTAAATCTATTTCTTACAGTTTTTGCATTTTTAAACATTTTTCTATGAAAGGATCCAAAGACTTTACCAGTGTGACAAAGGAATCTATAGCACAAACAACTTTGTGAAATTTTATGAAAAAAGCATATTGATTTGAATTGATGGGATGGTGCAAATTAACTTAAATAGGAGGGAGGAAGAGTCATATTAAGCATCAGGTAAAGTTAAAACATTTGTTCTTCTTTCTTTTTAATTTATTTTTATTAAAGATATTATTTGAGTTTTACAATTTTCCCCCCAATCTTGCTTCCCTCCCCCCCCCACATGACCCCATGGAAAGCACTCTGTCAGTCTTTACTTTGTTTTCATGTTTGTACCTTGATCCAAATTGGGTGAGATGAGAGAGAAATCATATCCTTAAAGAAAAGAAGTCTAAGAGGTAACAAGATCAGACAATAAGATATTTTTTTCTAAATTAAAGAGAATACCCTTTGCACTTTGTTCAAACTCCACAGCTCCTTATCTGGATACAGATGGCACTCTCCTTTGCAGACAGGCCAATATTGTTCCCGATTGTTGCACTGATAGAATGAGCAAGTCCTTCAAGCTTGAACATCACTCCCATGTTGCTGTTAGGGTGTACAGTGTTTTTCTGGTTCTGCTCATCTCACTCAGCATCAGTTCATGCAAATCCCTCCAGGTTTCCCTGAAATCCCATCCCTCCTGGTTTCTAATAGAACAATAGTGTTCCATGACATACATATACCACAGTTTGCTAAGCCTTTCCCCAACTGAAGGACATTTACTGGATTTCCAATTCTTTGCCACCACAAACAGGGCTGCTATAAATATTTTTTTACGAGTAATGTTTTTACCCTTTTTCCTCATCTCTTCAGGGTATAGACCCAGTAGTGGTATTGCTGGGTCAAAGGGTATGCACATTTTTGTTGCCCTTTGGGCATAGTTCCAAATAGCTCTCCAGAAGGGTTGGATGAGTTCACAGTTCCACCAACAGTGTCTTAGTGTCCCAGATTTCCCACAACCCTTCCAACAATGATCATTATCCTTCCTGGCCATATTGGCCAATCTGAGAGGTGTAAGGTGGTACCTCAGAGAAGCTTTAATTTGCATTTTTCTAATAATTAATGATTTAGAGCATTTTTACATATAGCTATGGATTGCTTTGATCTCCTCATCTGTAAATTGCCTTTGCATATCCTTTGACCATTTGTCAATTGGGGAATGGCTTTTTGTTTTAAAAGTATGACTCAGTTCTCTGTATATTTTAGAAATGAGTCCTTTGTCAGAATCATTAGCTGTAAAGATTGTTTCCCAATTTACTACATTTCTTTTGATCTTGGTTATATTGGTTTTATCTGTGCAAAAGCTTTTTAATTTAATGTAATCGAAATCATGTAATTGGTTTTTGGTGATGTTCTCCAACTCTTCCTTAGTCATAAATTGCTCTCCTTTCCATAGATCTGACAGCTAGACTAGTCCTTGATCTTCTAATTTGCTTATAGTTTTGTTTTTTATGTCTATGTCCTGTAACCATTTGGATCTTATCTTGGTAAATGGTGTGAGGTGTTGGTCTAATCTAAGTTTCTTCCATACTAACTTCCAATTATCCCAGCAATTTTTATCAAAGAGGGAGTTTTTATCCCAATGGTCAGACTCTTTGGGTTTATCAAACAGCAGATTACTATAATCATCTCCTGCTTTTATACCTAGTCTATTCCACTGGTCCACCACTCTATTTCTTAGCCAATACCAAACAGTTTTGATGACTGATGCTTTATAATATAATTTTAGATCGGGTAGTGCTAAGCCATCTTCATTTGGATTTTTTTCATTAAGCTCCTGGCAATTCTTGACTTTTTATTTCTCCATATGAATTTACTTACAATTTTTTCTAACTCGTTAAAGTAATTTTTTGGAATTTTGATTGGTAGGGCACTAAACAGATAGTTTAGTTTTGGTAGAATTGTCATTTTTATTATATTAGCTCTACCTATCCATGAGCAGTTGATATTTGCCCAGTTATTTAAATCTGATTTAATTTGTGTGAGAAGTGTTTTATAATTGTTTTCAAAAAAGATTCTGAGTCTGTCTTGGCAAATAGACCCCCAAATATTTTATATTGTCTGAGGTTGCTTTGAAAGGAATTTCTCTTTCTAGCTCTTCCTGCTGTATCTTGCTAGACATATATAGAAAAGTTGAGGATTTATGAGGGTTTATTTTATAACCTGCAGCTTTGCTAAAATTGCTAATTGTTTCCAGTAGTTTTTTTGGATGATTTCTTAGGATTCTCTAGGTGGTCCATCATGTCATCTGCAAAGAGTGAGAGTTTTGTCTCTTCCTTCCCAATTCTAATCCCTTCAATTTCTTTTTCTTCTCTAATTGCTGATGCTAACATTTCTAATACAATATTGAATAGTAGTGGTGATAATGGGCATGCTTGTTTCACCCCTGATCTTATTGGGAATGCCTCTAGCCTCTCCCCATTGAATATAATGCTTGTTGATGGTTTCAGATAGATACTGCTAATTATTTTAAGGAACAGTCCATTTATTCCTCTACTCTCTAGTGTTTTTAATAGGAATGGATGCTGTATTTTGTCAAAAGCTTTTTCAGCATCTATTCATATGATCATATGGTTTCTGATAGGTTTGTTGTTTATATAATTGAGTATACTAATTGAGTTTTCCTAATATTGAACCAGCCCTGCATTCCTGGAATAAATCCTACTTGATCATATTGTATTATCCTAGTGATAACTTGTTGTAATTGTTTTGCTAAAATTTTATTTAGGATTTTTGCATCTATATTCACCAGGGAAATGGGTCTATAATTTTCTTTCTCTGTTTTAACTCTTCCTGGTTTAGATAGCAGTACCATATGGGTTTCATAGAAAGAGTTAGGCAGAGTTCCATCTTTCCCTATTTTTCCAAAGAGTTGATATTGGATTGGAACCAATTGTTCCTTAAACGTTTGGTAGAATTCACTTGTGAATCCGTCAGGCCCTGGAGATGTTTTTTTAGGGAGTTCAATAATGTCTTGTTGAATTTCTTTTTCTGAGATAGGGTTGTTTAGGTATTTAATCTCTTCTTCATTTAACCTGGGCAACTTATATTTTTGTAAATATTCATCCATTTCACTTAGATTATCAAATTTATTGGCATAACGTTGGGCAAAATAATTTTGAATTATTACTTTAATTTCCTCCTCATTGGTGGTGAGCTCACCTTTTTCATTTATGATACTAGCAATTTGGTTTTCTTCTTTCTTTTTTTTAATCAAATTGACCAGAGGTTTATCAATTTTATTGGTTTTTTCATAATACCAACTTTTGGTTTCATTTATTAATTCAATAGTTTTTTTGCTTTCAATTTTATTAATTTCTCCTTTAATTTTTAGAATTTCTACTTTGGGTTTTAATTGGGGATTTTTGATTTGTTCTTTCTCTAATTTTTTTAGTTGCATGTTTAGCTCATTGATTTCCTCTTTCTCCAATTTATTCATGTAAGCATTTAGAGCTATAATATATCCCCTGAGAGTCGCTTTGAATGAATCCCATAGGTTTTGGTATGTTGTTTCATCATTATCATTATGTAGGATAAAATGGTTTCATACTTTCTATAATTTGTTTTTTGGTCCACTCATTTTTTTAAATGAGGTTATTCAGTTTCCAAATTGTTCTGGGTCTATATCTCCTTGGCCCAACATTTGTTCTTCTAAATCCTTATAGGACCATGAAATAAATTGAAAAGCTTAGTTTGCAGGTACAAGGAGAAGATGGTCTCTCTGTATTCTACTGTAATCATGCCACATCTCAAGTTTTGTGTTCAGTCCTGAGAAATCCAATTTAACTCTTTCAGTGGGGAAGCATAGTATATTTAAAAAATACATGTTTTCTGAAGGTTTTATTTGCTATTTAGTTATTTTAGGTTCATCCAGAGAGTAGTTAAGAAACTAACAAGCTGCAACAATAATTGATCTTTTGTGAAATTCATATTTTGGTACAAATTTGACAAAAAATGTTTAGCACTGGTATGCTGTGTTGCAGATCATTTAGTCTTGTTTAGTTTGACCCCAAAATATTGAACAGAATTGTAAAGAGACAAATTTAGACTTGATGTCAGGAGGAAAAGACACTTTCAAATTAATTGAGATTTCCAAAATTGGAATTTCTTTAGGAGTTGTTAGTAGACAATTAGGTGTAGATAGAATACCATTCCTGGAATCAGGATGACTCATCCTTCTGGGTTCAAATCTGGCCTCTGACACTTACTCACTCTGTGACCCTAATTAAGTCACATGATCCTGTTTGCTTCATCATCTGTAAAATGAGCTGGAGATCAAAATGGCAAGCCATTCCAGGTTCTTTGCCAAGAAAACCCTAAGTAGGGTCATGAACAGTGAAATTCGACTGAAAATGACTGAACAACAATAATTTGGAAGGTTTTACGTTCTTCCTTAATATGGGACAAATGAGTCTTATAGCCAAGGTTGGGTGATGATTTGGATATGTTATGTAGGAGAGATCATGTGAGTATGAGTTGGAATGAGTATATTCTGAGGGCCCCTCCAACTCTGGAATTCTGTATGTCTGTGAAATTGGTAAATATTCATTAACCTTAACGTTAAACTATTTTAGGCAAGTAAGTAGGCATTTGTCTAAATACAGCTTTGGGGATCACTTGGTTTTTCCTGTCCTAGGATGAAGAGGAGACAATAGTTGTCTATCATTGCTTGAAACTCTGCCATATCTTCTGGAATGAATGGGAATCTGCCTGGCCTGATTTGGAAAGATTAGTACATTCTGATTGTTTCCCAATTTTCAAAACCAGTGTGGATGGAAACCAAGAGGACTTCTTTCAACATGTACCTCTTCTTGCCTCTTTACCAAGACTACCCTAGGAATGAACCCATACACTTTGTTACATCTGTTTTAAATGCTGAACAACCACATATTCCAAGTAAGAACTGCAAAATGTTTTACCTCTTTCAGATGGTCTTTCTGCTGTCTCATGTAAATTTTCCCCAAACTCAAGATGGATGTCATTGAAATAATTGGGAAGGATTATGTACTGACTTCTGTTTATTAGGGACTTCTTGTCTTGGGTCAAAGTTAGAGCTGACTCACACCAAGATCTGAACATATTAAGTCACATTCAGAATAAATCTTTGTTTTTGTTTATCCAATCAATTTTCTGAAAGGCAGATGTGAAAAGGCTGAACTGAAAGACCATATACAGGAAGTTCATTTAACAGATATAGGAGGTTTATAGAAGTATCATTTATTCTGTCCACAAGTGCATTGCCCCACATGTCAGTTTGGACTTACTCTAAATTAACTATTATATTTTATACTCTCTCAAGTGAGCAACTTTAAGTATTCTCACTCTGTTCTGACTGGGCAGCTCATTCTTTTTTTTTAGGTTTTTTCAAGGCAATGGGTTTAAGTGGCTTGCCCAACCACACAGCTAGGTAATTATTTGAACTCAGGTACTCCTGAATCCAGGGCCAGTGCTCTATCCACTGCACCACCTAGCCTCCCCATGGGCAGCTAATTCTTTAAGCACATCTGTACTAATGTGACTTTTACTTATTACATACACACACTAATATCAAATAGAAGCCTCTGAGGGAGATAAGAAGTAGGTATTATTTTTCTTTTCCAGATTTTACAGATGGATAAACTCAGAATCAGAGGATTATTTTATGTGTCTCCTGTTACTACACAGCACTGCTTTTATGATGCTCCTCTACAGAGATTTCAGAAAAATGATTAAAGATTGTATGAAAAATATTTCATGTTGATTAATAACTAGAATGTATGTATATAAATATATATGTTTGCATACATTATCTTATGTATATATGAATATATCCATAGTGTGTATACCTGTTTGTATAAATGTGTGTGTGTGTGTGTGTGTGTGTGTGTGTGTGTGTGTGTGTACTTCTTTAATAATAGGCAGCAGCATTTGGCTATCTTTCCTGTATTTCTGCCACACATTAAAAAACACTATTCTTAGAAATAGGAAAATAATTCCTTGCCTGGGATTTAAGCATGCACTCATCAGGTATTAGCACAAGAGTATTGCTAGTATTCTACAAGTTTTATAATCCCTGAGGGATGTTTTCATTTTCTTCTGTGCCTTGTGGACATGCATCTGCACTTTGAGCTTTCCAAAAGATGATGTCATTATTCTGAAAAGTACAGACTGAAGCCTAATGTGATTTGAATCATGGTATCAAAATGCAAAATTTACTTACCGTATAAATAGTTTGAGAACTCATCTTATCTGTACCTTACATCAACTTGATGAATTTATATGTATATCACCTTTCTCCTAAAGAGATTTAATCTAGAGAAAGCTCTTTGTTACTGAAAAGTTTCTAAGGACCATTTCCCACAAATAAAAATATTGTCTCACTAAAGTTCTTTCTAAGATGTCTTTTTAACCTTTGACATACAACCCGATAAGGAAAATCCTAATAACAAAGGTACTGAAATTTTTTGAAAAATCCAATCTGGCAAGGATAAATAGGCATAACTTAAGAAATTTAATAGTCATTTAATTGTGATGGGACCATCATTACATTATTTGCCTAAATAATATTTTTCTAAATAATTTAAAGGCTAATTTATAATTGAACTCAAATTCATCCCAGACTTCACTCATATTAATCTTGAAAAGGGTTTGATAAAATCTGCATTAACATAAAGGATCTCCACCCCTTCCCTGCATGATGTTGCTGTTTAGTCATTTCAGTCATGTTCAACTCTTCCTGTGCCCATCTGAAGTTTTCTTGGGAAAGCCACTTAAGTGGTTTGCCATTTCCTTCTCCAGCCCATTTTGTAGATAAGGATCCTGAGGCAAACAGTTAAAAGACTTTTCTAGGATCACATAACCAGGCTGAATTTTAACTCAAGTTTTCCTCATTCCTGGCACAGTAACTGCCAAGAAAAAGAAAATTATGCTTGTCTGTGACACCATCCTTAGCAACGATTTTTGATGTGATATATTTCATTTATCATTATATATATATATATATGCATATATATATATATATATATATATATAATATATGTTAGGAACTATTATTGAATAATTTTCTACATAACCCTTAGATGTAAGGGAGAATTTTGCTTCCCAAATTTTTCCAAACTTTAGACATCTACATAGAGTTGCCTTCTTATTCCAATGGTCTTTTGGCTTTCACAGCTGCTGATTATCATTTTCTCAGAATGGAAAATGTGTGTGTGTGTGTGTGTGTGTGTGTGTGTGTGTGTGTGTTTGTGTATGTATGTGCATGTCTGGACATCTAATAAGGGCAAACTTACCTCAATTTTATACAATTCCTTAGTGATTCTTATCTAAATTATAGAGGATTTTTAATGCTTTTTAACTGTTCCTCTGTTCCTCTTGATATCTATGGCTTCCTTTAAGACTCAGTTTAAATGATATCCATCAATAGGTCTTTCCTGGATGTGTTGTCCACTTAAACCTTTTTTTCTAAGATTATATTCCTTCTATCTTGTAGGATACCTAGTTATTAATATGATATTTCCCCTCAATAAAATATAGACTCCTTAAAGGCAGGAACAGATTTTTTTTTTATTCCCAGTGCTGGCAGTAATAGTTTAATAAGTACTTGTTCATTGCTTATGAATTAGTCACTAAATAAGAAATGGAGTATCCAAGAAATAGCAAGTAGCCCAACAGAGGCTCCAAGTCTTTTCAGGGTTGCAGAATGAGCTTAACCGTGTCTTGACACCACAATATCTTCCCCAATTAGGATTAAAGGAGAGATACATAAGAGATAATTTTTATAAAGTGTTCATCAGATTCTGAGGGGTTTTTTGTTTTTGTTTTTATTCTGTTTTCTTTGTTTTGCTATGGTTTTCTTCCTCTGGATGGGTATAACATTGTCCAAACCTGGTCTAATATGGTTGTCCTAGCTCTCAGAACTCCTGGGAGGAGCTGCTTCCAACAAAGTTTATCATCTCACAATGTTGTGTTAATGTGTACATTGTTCTCTTGGTTCTGCTCCCTTTGCTTAGCATCAGATCCTGTAACTCATTCCATGCTTCTCTAGAGTCTGATCAGTCAGAGTTTCCTTTAGAACAATAATATTCTATAATATTCATGTACCATAACTTGTTTAGGTATTCCCGAGTTGATGGATATCCCCCCCATTTCCAATTTTTTCCACTAAGAGTTGCTATGAATATTTTGGAACATGTGGGACTTTTCCCATTTTTTTTATGATTTCTTCTAGATATAGACCTAGAATTGGAATTACTGAATCAAAGGGAATGAACATTTTTATTTTTCTTTAGACATAGTGTGATATTGTTCTCCAAAAAGGTTGGATCTGTTCACAACTCCACCAACAATGCATCAATGTCCTAATCCCCCCACAACCTCTCCAACACTTATCATTTTCCCTTTTTCTCATCTTGGCCAATCTGATAGGTATGAGGTAATACCTCATTGTTGTTTTAATTTGTATTTATCTAATAGCAGTGACTTGGAGCATTTTTTTCATATGGTTATATATGTGTATGTATTATATATTTATATATATATATAGAGAGAGAGAGATAGCTTGAATTTCTTCATTTGAAAACTGTCTATTGATATCCTTTGACCATTTATCAATTGGGAAATGACTTGTAACCTTATAAATTTGATTCAATTCTCTAAATATTTTAGAAATGAGACCTTTATCAGAACTCCTAGTTGTGAAGATTGTTTCCCAGCTTTCTGCTTTGCTTCTAATTTTGGTAGCATTGATTTTATTAGTTCAAAATCTTTTTAATTTAATGTAGTCAAAATCATTCATTCTGCAGTTTATGTGCTGTAATTCTTGTTAGGTGATAAATATACCCCCTTTCCATAGATCTGTTAGAGTATTTCTTGGTTTATGAATTTATCTATGGTGTCACCCTTTATGTCTAAATCCTATGCCCATTTCTACTTTATTTTGGTATAAGGTGTGAGATGTAGGTCTATGTTTGGTTTTTGCTATACTATTTTCCAGTTTTCCCAACAATTTTTATCAGATATGATTTCTTATTCCAGAGTCTCATGTTTTGGGGGTTTGTCAAATAGTAGATTGCTGTAGCTATTTACTGCAGTTTCTTTTGAACCTATCCTAATCCACTTATCCATTACTCTATTTATTAACAGCAGTTTTGATGACTACTGTTTTATAGTATAGTTATAGATCTGGCAGAACTAGGGCACCTTCCTTTATATTTTTTTTTATCAATTCCATTGCTTGACCTTTTGTTGCTTCAGATAAATTTTGTTATGTTTTTTCCTAGCTCGGTAAAATATTTATTTGGTAGTTTGATTGGTATGGCAATGAATAAGTAATTAAATTTGGGTAGAATTGTCATTTTTATTATATTAGCCTGACCTGACCATGAGCAATTGACATTTTTCCAACTATTTAGATCTGACTTTATTTGGGTGAAAAGTGCTTTATAATTGTGTTCATACAGTTTCTGGGTTTGTCTTGGGAGGTAGATTCCCAAGTATTTAATGTTGTCTAAAGTTATTTTAAATCCAATTCCTCTTTACATCTCTTGCTCTTGGTCTTGTTCATATATAGAAATGCTGATGTGGTTTATTTTATATCCTGATACTTGGCTGAATTTGTTAATTGTTTCAAGGAGATTTTAAATAATTTTCTTGGGTTCTCTAAGTATACGATCATGTCATCTGCAAAGAGTGAAAGCTTTGTTCTTATTGCCAAGTCTGATTCCTTCAATTTCTTTTTCTTCTCTTATTGCTACAGCTAGCATTTCTAATACTATATTGAATAGAAATGGTGATAATGGGCATATTTGTTTCACCTCTGATTTTACTGGAAATTATATGTAATGGAGTTTATTCCCATTTATTTTTACAGTTTTTAATAAGAATTGCTTTTCCAGCAACTATTGAAATAATCATAAGATTTCTGTTGGTTTTGCTATTGATATGTTCAATTATATTGGGTATTTTCCTATTATTGAACAATCCCTGCTTATCTAGTATAAATCATATGTGATCATAAAGTATTATCCTAGTAATAACTTAATAACTTAATAAAATTTTATTTAAGATTTTTGCATTAAAATTCATTAGGGATATTGGACTATAAGTTCCTTTGTCTGGTTCTTCCTGGGGTAGGTATTAGCACCATGTTGGTGTCATAAAAGGAGCTTGGCAGAACTTCTATTTTTTAAATAATTTGTGTAGAAGAGAAATTGTTTCTTAAATGTTTGGTAGAATTCACTTTTAAATCCATCTAGACTTGGAGACTTTTTCTTAGGGAATTTATGGATGGATTCTTCAATTTTCTTTTCTGAAATAGGGTTCATTTAAGTAATTTATTTCCTCTTCTGTTAATCTGGGCAGTTTGTATGTTTTGCAAATATTCACCCATTTCACACAGGTCATCCAATTTATTAGCAAACAATTCAGCAAAGTAGCTCTGAATTATTTCTTTAATTTCTTCCTCATTGTTAGTTAGTTCACCCTTTTCAAATTTGATACTGGTAATTAATTATCTTCTTTCTTTTTTTTAATCAGATTAACCTAAGGTTTGTCTATTTTACTATTTCATAAAATCAACTCAATTTTATTAATGAAATCAATAGTTTTTCTTGCTTTCAATTTTATTAATCTCTCCCTTGATTTTAGGTATTTTATTCCTTCTATAGGCCAAATCTATTAAATAGAATTTACTCAGCATTCACACTCTCTCTCTTCTTTCACATCTAAAATTATAAATCTTTGAGCCTTTTCACCCACTGTTATTTATGGCTCTGGTACTATTAATTGGGTATCATCAATCACAGTTTGATTATTTGATTGCTTCATAAACTCATATTGTTATCAAATTATCATAATAGATTTATTGCTTGATTACTTGACAAGCAGCATTTTCTCAAATTACATCAAATTATAATTATAATCATTTTTTACCTTATCTCTTTTTCAAGTACCTTACAAGGACATACAATCTTCCTCTTGAACCAAAGCATCATCCAGAGCCAAATCATATCTTGAATTATTTGTGCCCCTCCCTCCACTCCTATTTTCTCTCTCATACTTTAGCCCCGCCTCCCCACCCAGGGAACTTTAACCCCTTGTTAAGCAAGCACAATTCTTTTTTTCTCACACTTTTCTTCCCCCTCCCCATTCAGGGTACTTAATCCCTTGTTAAAAGAAGCAGGGATTAAGTCAATCCCTGATCTAATTAACTACAAGAATCTTTTTTTTTGCTAGGCAATGGGGTTAAGTGACTTGCCCAAGGCCACACAGCTGAGGCCAAATTTGAACTCAGGTACTCCTGACTCCAGAGTCCTTGCTCTATCCACTGCCCCACCTAGTAACTACAAGAATCTTAAAAATCTCTAAGTATTGAGAGACTCTGAAGGTCTCACTAGAAAGCTTTACAGATTTTTGTGATATGAGAGACACTGACTCAAGACCACCCAGTTTATGATGTCTTCATCAGAGTAAGTGCTAAGCTTCATTAGCACAGCAGAATTAAAGTGTGTCAAAAGATAATGAAACACTTAAACTTAAAGTTAACATTCCTGCTTTTCATCAGGGCTTTTTGTCTCAAATATAGTGATGTCATCTTGGAACTCTTCAATGGAGAGACAAGACACAACTATAACCCATATCTTTTAAATCCAATCTCTTCAATATATTTGATCCCTTTATAATCCTAAGAGAAGTAAAGTTCTCAAGAATTTGCAGTGTTATGCAATTAGATGGTCTTGACTACCATTTGTTTTGTTTTGTTTCATTTTTTTCCTTACCCTTTTCATTTACCATTTTATGCAACTCTTGAGCATGTATTTGGTGACTCATATAATATTTTTTAAAAAGAAGAAGAGGAAAAAAGAAATCAGCAAAACCAATCATTATGTTAAAAAATCTGATGTTCTAACAATGCTTCCTGTTTCACTAGCTGTAAAAATAAATAAGATGAAGCACTTCTCATTTCTCTGTTTTGGCACCATGCTTGCTCTTTATAATTTTGGAAATTTTGTTTCTTATTGCTTTGTGATTAATATTTCCATTTACATTGGTATAGTCATTATGTATATGATTTTCCTATCTCATTTTAATTTGTATCAATTTACCATAATCTTTCCTGGCCCTTCTGATCTATTATGTTCATTATTTCCTGAAGTATAGTAATATTCCTTTACATTCAGGTACCAAAATTTGCTTAGCTCTTTCCTAGTCAATAAAAGCTAATTTGTTTCTAGTTCTTTGCTGTCCTCATACAAATCTAAACATTTTGATATTTATGTAGCATTTCTTCTTTTTTATCCTAATGACTTTCTTGGAGCATTGTCTAGTAGTAAAATCTCTTATCAAAGGACATACATATTTTAATCACTTTAATTGAATGTATATGTATATTTAGATACATGCATTTTGTGCATATATCTCATTCCTATATTCTCATATATGTTTTGAAATGGAATATATTATTCAAAGACTCCATTAATTAATTGATCCAAAAATATTTTAAGAATTTGCACATGGAAGCTTTCATTAGGGAAAAAAAAAAGTAATGTTAATGACTATTGAAGGACAGCTACTACCATATAGTATTACATTTATTTTTAAAATTGAACTTTTGTTTGCATTGGAAGAACTTACATTTCCCTGACAAATTATTATGTGACTCAGAGCAGTTGAATAGCTGTTACATTTCATCAACCAGTGGTAATTCTTTGAAACATTTCTTATAGATTAGCAAATATAGAATAGAAAATTGGATAGAAATTCAGTGCTGGTGTGTATTTTACCTAATTTTAAAAATTTTAAACTTAAAAACTTAAAAATGAATATTTCCATATATAAATTAGTACCAAAAAATGCAAATCTGTAGTATGTATAAATTGCTTTAAATGTATCTAATAATTTTACAAATAATTTCAATGCTGTCCTTTTCAGTATTTGCTTCTGAACATCCTTTTTTACTCTTCTGTGTATTATTTTAAATCTTTCAATGCTCTTCTTAGATTCTGCACTTCCCTTACAATCCCCTTCAAAAAAAGAAAAGAAAGTCAGAGTTCTAACAAATTAAGTCTCACCAGGCAAAACTAATCCACACAGTAGTCATGTCCAAATGAATATGTATTATTCTGCATCTTGAATCCATCACTCCTGTGTCAGGAAATGGATAGCATTTTTCCTTATTACCCCATTGAAACAGTGGTATCAGATTCAAATAGAAATGGTGCCCATTAATCTGTTAATTTTGAGTCTTAGACTGTTGCCTGAAGCAATGGGAAGTTCAACTGAAATAGTCAATCATGTACTACTTTGTGCCAAGAGCTGAGTTAAGTGGTTGGGATACAAAGAAAGGCAAAAACAAAAACAAAAAGCAGGTTCTATTTTCAGAAGCCAAGGAGAGGAAAGATGCAGTCAACATTCAAGTAACTAGCACAAACACAATATATAAAGGATAAAATGAGGCAAGTCTCAGAACAAATACATTGAGATTAAGGAGGCTTAGAGAAAACTTCTTGCAGAAGATTTGATTTTATCTAAGATTTAAAGGGAGTCTGAGAGTCTAATAGGCAGAGATAAAGAGGAGAATATTTCAGGCATGAGGAATAGTCTGTGAAAATTATCAGAGGTGGTAGATGGAGTATAATGTACAAAGAATGGAAAAAAGACCAGTATCATTGGTTCTCAGAGTTTATGGAGGGAGATAAAGGTTAAGAACTTGAAAAAATTGGTGAGAAACAGGTTAAGACAAGGTTTAAAAGCTAAAGAAGTACTTGTATTTTATCATGGAAATAATAAGGAACCATTATCAGAGGCAAGATTCAAGTTTTCCTGACTTCAAGATTGATTATTCACCCATTCTATCATTCATTTACAAAGATTAGTATGTGGTAATTTTCCATAAAATAAAAATTTGAGAAAAGTTTCATCATTTTTATATATGAGAAAATTGGTCATTAATAGAGTAGAATTATGATGCAAAGGTAAAGAGTATTCTATCAAAATCAAATGCCACTATTTGTTCAGTCATTCCCCATCAGTCATTTGATGGGAATCCCCTCAATTCCACATCATTGTCACCAGAAAAGAGATGCCATAAATATCCTTATACATATAAGTCCTTTGCCTTCATGTTTTTAATTTCTTCTAGAATACAGACCTGGTAGAGGCAATGCTAGGTCAATGAGTAGACTTGATTTTAAAACCCTTTGAGTTTAGTTTCAAATTGCTCTACAGAACCTTGAATCATTTCATAACTCTTCTAACAGTGTATTAATGTCTCATTTTCCCTACATACCCTGAAATATTCATGATTTTCTCTTTCCTATTAGCCAATCCAATAAGAATAAAGCAGTATGTTAGAGTTGTTCTAATTTGAATTTCTCCAATCAATGGAGTTAGGACCTTTTTTTTTTAATATGGCCGTAGATAGTAATAACAATCATATGAAAACTGTTCTTATCCTTTGATAATTTATCAATTGGGGAAAGACTTATTTTTTATAAATTTGACTTAGTTCTCTGTGTGAGAAATGAGGTCTTGTTTCAATATTTTTTCCTACAATTATTATTGTTAACTATATTTCCCTCCATCCTATTCTCCCTCCACCCTTTTATTCTATTCTCTTATCTCCTTTCTTCCTGTCCCTCCTCAAAACTGTTTTGCAACTGACTACCTCCTCCCACAATCTTCTCTCCCTTCTATCACCTCCCCCCCTTTTTCCCATTCCCTTTTCCTCCTACTTTCCTCTAGGGTAAGATAGATTTCCATATCCAATTGAGCTTGTATGTTATTCCTTCTCTGAGTCAATTTTGATGAGAGTCAGGTTCACACCCTCCCCCTCAACTCCCCTCCTCCACTCCACTGCAACGTTTTTTTCTTGCCTCTCTTATGTGACATAATGTATTCCATATTACCTTCCCCTTTCCCTTTTCTCTATCTTTTTAAATACATTATCCCTTCATATTCAACTCCCACCTGTGCCTAATCTGCTCCCACTTGTGCCTATATATGCTTCATGTAACTTCCCATGTAAGTATATAAGCTGTTCAACATCATTAAGTCCCCTATGATTTGTCTTTCCTTTTTATCTTTTGACATTTCACTTGAGTCTTATATTTAAAAATCAAATTTTCTGTTCAGGTCTTGTCTTTTCATCAGGAAAGTTTGAAAGTCTCTTATTTCATTATTTAACATTTTTCCCCTGAAAAAATATGTTCAGTTTTGCCAGGTAGTTGGTTCTAGATTGTAATTCAAGTTATTAAGCCTTTCAAAATTTTGTTTTCCAAGTCCTATGATCCCTTAATTTAAAGATTACTAAATCTTGTGTTGTCCTGATTGAGGCTCCACAATAATTGAATTGTTTCTTTCTAACTGCTTATAATATTTTCTCCTTGATCCCAGACCTCTAAAATTTGACTATAATATTCCTCGCAGTTTCTATTTTAGAATCTCTTTCAGCAGGTGATCAGTGTATTCTGACAATTTCTATTTTACCCTCTGCTTCGAGAATATCAGGACAACTTTCCTTGATAATTTTTTAAGGCAGTGGGGTTAAGTGACTTGCCCGAGATCATACAACTAAGTATGACTAAGTATTTATTAAGTGTCTAAGGTCAGAATTGAGCTCAGGTCCTCCTGACTCCAGGGCTATACTCTATCCACTACACCACTAAGCTGTCTCTCCTTGATAATTTCTTGAAAAATAATCAAGGCTCTTTTTTTGATCATGGCTTTCAGGTGGTCCATTTTTTAAATTTTTTTTTAATTTTTAATTTTTTTTTAAATTATCTCTCCAAGATTTATTTTTAAGGTCAATTTCTTTTCAGTGAAATAACTCACATTTTCTTTCATTTTTGCATTCTTTTATGTTTTTTTTATTTCTTGATTTCTCACAAAGTCATCAGCTTCCTGTTGTTCAATTCTATATTTTAAGAAATTATTTTCTTCAGTAGGTTTTGTATCTCCTTTTCCATTTGGCCAATTCTCCTTTTTGAAATATTCCTCTCCTCATTAACTTTTTGGACCTCTTTTTTTTTCCTTTTGGTCCAATCCAGTTTTCAAGATGTTATTCTCAGTATTTTTTTGTACTTCCTTCACTAAAATACTGAATCAGTTTTCATGATTTTTTCCACTTCACTCCTATTTCGCTTCCCAAGTTTTCCTCTACCTTTTTTACTTGATTTTCAAAAAGAATTTTTAACTCTTCTGTAACCTGAGACCAATAATTTTTCTTAGAGGTTTTGATTATAAAGGCTTTAACTTTGTTATCTTCACTTGAGTGTATATTTTGATCTTTCTTTTCCCTATAGTTACAGTCTACAGTCAGAATCTTTTTCTGTTATTTGCTCATTTCCCCAGTCTACATCTTGATTTTAACTCTTTGTTAAGGTAGCGTTATACTTCCAGGATAGAGGGTACACTGTCCCAAGTTTGGGGGGATTTTTTGTGGCTGTTTTCAGAGATACTTACTTCTAGGGATCTGCAAGTTTTCAGTTCTTCCAAAGTCTTCCAATGATTTAAGGAGAGATTTTTGCTACTCAGGGATCTGCAAGTTTTCAATTCTTCCAAGGTCTTCCAGTGATTTAAGGAGAGATTTGTACCACTCTTGTGGCCTGTGCTTTATGCTGTGGGTGGCCCCAAGCACTCATTTCTAACCTGTTAACTGTGAGGAGAGTCCATGCCGCACTGTGCAAGTAAACTCTGTTGTGCTTCTGCTCCTTTTCCTGAGACTGGGAATAGTCCCAGTCTGCAACCCAGATTTGAGTATGGGCAAAGCTTTCAGCCTCAGGGAGTTCAACCTAAGGGAGAGAAAAGATGAAATCTACTTCCAACTCTTTTGCCATCAGTGGGTTGAGAGATCTGAAAGCAGTTACTGATTCTGATCTGGAATCAGTGGCTCCCAAGACTGCTCCCTGTCTGCTGAGATCTGGTTTGCTCTGCTGAGGCCTGGGACTGTGATCCCCTCCTACCCTAGTGTGGCAGACTTTTCCTGCTGACCTTCCAAATTGTGCCTGGTAATCTCTTGGCTGAGAGGTCTGGAAACCATGACTATTGCCAGTGACTCAGTCCTACTATGATCTGTTGTTGGATTGCTAGAACTTCTCTTCTCTGCTTCAACTTCTCTGCTCTGTACTCCTCTCTTACCCCAGTGCAACAAACCCTGATCTTCCAAATTGTCTTGGGTTAGAACATTGTTTCACTTGGTCTTTTTGTAGGTTCTGTCACTCTGGAATTTATCTAGAGTCATTATTTAGAGTGGATAGGGGGCCATACCTATTGAGAATTCCAGGGGGTTATTCACTGGGCTGACCACATTAGGAAAGCCAGAAGCTTGCTATTTGAACTGTCCATGTGGGACTTCCAGCTGCCAGATCCTTAGGACCTTTCTGTTGGGAACACCAATTAGGCCTCCTGAGTTGGGAATGTTAGGTGCTTGCTGTCTGGGTTGGGCCATCCAGGTCAGTCATGCTGACTGAGTGGGGGTCTGGGGCACCTTCTTTGGAGTAAAAATGCAAGTTGTGCTGGACTGGTGACCTACTGAGCCCAGACTCCTGAGGCCTTTGTTGGAGATACATGCTGTAGCTGAGAATCTCCAGGTGGTCCCTGATTTGCCCTGCTACCCATATGCTGGTTTTCCATTTCCTACCCTGAGTACATTTACACTCTACTTGTGACAGATCTTTCTGGAAAATACTTCACTCTGTTCATTTGTGAAATCTGTCATTCCAAAATCCTTTTAGAGGCTTGATTAATGTTGTTTCTGAGGGAAATTCAGGAGAAAGTTCCTGGCTTCTCTTAAGAAAGTTACTAGTTTCTCTCTTTTCTCTTGTCTCTGTCTCCCAAGACTTTTAATTTTTAATGACATTGAACCCAAGAGGAGAATAAAAGTAGATTTAGGAATACTTAGAAAAATGGGATAATAATATTATTGGCAACTTATTTTACTTCTGTTTTCTCAGACAAGAGGAATAGACATCAGGCAAAAGGAATTCAACATAAATTATGGAGATGGAATTGAAATTACTAAAGACAAATGAGAAAATAGTAAATAAAACTTGGAGCCATGTCTTAGATCCTCATCTCCCTCTATGATACTTCAGTTGGTGATCTCATAAATTTTCATGGATTTAATAATATCTCTGAGATGATGAATTTCAAATCTACCTTGACTGACCATTTCTCTCAGCTAATATCCAATCTTGTATTTCCAACTGCTTTTCAGACATCTTAAACTGGCTGTCCATTGGTCATCTTAAACTTAATGACTTAAACTCATTATCAATTTTTCCTTCTATGTTTTCTATTACTATAGAGAACAACATCATTCTTACAATCCCCAAGGGTCATAACCTAGGAGTTATCCTGAATGCTCACTATCTCTCAACCCCCAGCCATATTAAACCCAATGTCAAGATCTGATGATTACCTTTGCAACATTTTTTTTAAATACTCTGCCTTCTTTTTTCTGAAGCTGCCACCACTGCAGGTCCTCATTATCTTACCCTTGGATTATATCAATTACCTGTTGGTGGATCTTCCCTTCCTTAAATCTCTCATCCAAAAAATCACATCCTGGTAATATGTTCTGAATCAAGAAAAATTATAAAAGCTTTGCTTTTGGAACTTCTTAAGATGTGCAAACCTCAGAAAAGTTCCAAAAAATCCAGTAGAAAATTAAGTGATTCTAAGATGACATGGATATATTTACTATATATTCAGATATATTCTGAGATGACATGAATATATTTACTTTAATGTTTTCCTTACAACTTTGTAATGATTTGACTGTTAGCCAATTAATCCTAAAGTGACAAAGATAAGAGTTAGTCTGTTCTCCCCCCCAAAAAAACTTATAAAAATGAGATGTTAGACCTTTGTCCTCTGAGGCCTTATCTAATCTTGTTGTTGGTGCTCCCAACTCTATCCATGCACATGGGAATGATAATCTCCTTTTCTCCCTACCATATCCTCTTCCCACCCAGCCTGATTTCTTCTACCACACCATCTTCCCTCCCCATGATGTCTGCCTTTTTACTTCCCCTTCCATCTTTCACTACTTTTCTCTGTACATTCTGTTTTGTTCGCCTTTATATCTTTTATGTCTTATTAAAATATGATTACAACCCCATTTTCCAAAGCCATAATGCTTTTCCCCTAGGTATACTCAAAGAACCAGACATATCCGCTCTCATTATATAATTCCATAAATTAATTATCAATTCAAAGGTATGTGAAATTTTAGAAAGATATCAAATTATTGTTTGGAAGATCAATTTTTTTCCTGATTGAATCTTTTTTTAATTCAATTTAATAATTTAACCATCATTCTGACAACCTGTTACCTGGCTGATAAACTTTTTAAACAATTTTATGTGTCAGTATGAGCATGTTCTAAATTATCTTTAACCTTCTGTTCTATTCAGTAATTCATGATTTTCATGGTACTCCTCAGCAAGTTTTTTTCTAACAGTTTCAGTGTCCATTACATGTTTATTCAAGTGTGAGAAGAAACAGTGGGGATGGAGGAGAAGAGTGATGGACTAGAGTCCTCTTCTCAGGGAATTAAGGGAGAAAAGTATGTTGTCAATCTTAAAGCATAATATAAATGGGAGTTACTATTTTTCTAACATTTGGAACTCAACTTTTTTGTTGTTATAGATAACATAGCAGCTACACCTTTTAAACAAGACATGAAATAACATGCATCTTTATTTACCACAGTGACTAAAAGAAAGATTTTAAAAATACTTTTGGTACAAGTTAAATTTTGTTATCAGAAATTCTTTCTATGATCCCATGACCTTTCTTTCCAAAAGGCACATGTGAAAACTAGTTTCATTCTTACTGAATCATACTCTACGCACAAACTGTAAGAGACATTAGATAGAGAATGTGCCACACAAATCCCTAGGTTTTCATTATTATACAATAGCATATTTCCAGATTGTCATTTAAAGCTGTGTTGCTGTGATCCCTCCTCTAATCCTTGAGTGGTGAACTCCTCTACCTTAGAGGTTTTGTGGTGCTCATGTGGGACTTAGAGCAAATTAGGAATCATCTACCTATATAGAATAAGGATTTTCACTCCTGCTCTCTACAAAAATAACATCAGGAGAAATTAACACTATTTTGTACTTAAAAGGACAAAATCAAAACCTTTTCAAGCTTTCAGAGTTTTTCTGCCTTGGTTGCTTTCCAGTCTCTACTCTCAGCTAGTGCTATACTATGAACAATTTTGGAAGAATTATAGCAGCTTATTTTCTTTTTAATTGAAATTTTATTTTATTTTATTTTATTTTTACATATACATGCAATGGTAGTTTTTTCAACATTTATCCATTTGCAAATTCATGAGTTCCATACTTTTCTTCTACCCTCCCTTCCCCACCCCCTCCATGACAGTGAACATTCTGGTAAAAGTTGAACATATACATGAGTTAAACAAATTTTCATATTTGTCATGTTGTAAAAGAGGAATTAGAACTAAGGGAAAAGGGAAAAAAAACCATGAGAGAGCAAGGAAAAACATAAAATAAGTTTTTAAAAACTGAGTATAGTATGCTTTGCTCTGAACTCACATTCCATAGGTTTTTTCCTCTGGATATGGATGGCATTGTCCATAGAAGGCCTTTCAGTGTTATCCTTGATCTCTGAACTGCTGAGAAGAGCTGAGTTGTTGTTGTTAATGTGTACAAAACTCCATTGGTTCTGCTCTCTTCACTTAGCATCAGTTCAGGAAAGGATTTCCGTATTTTTCTAAAGTCACATTACTCATGATTTCTTTTTTATATGGTTTATTTATTTTATATTATTATTACAGTAATCTTGTTGAGAAAGTAAACATAAATCCTTCTTCCCCCACAAAAAGGTAGAGAAACCTCAAGAGAAGTGAAGTGAGAGGAAAAAAAAGTGTACTTTAGTCTGTGTTCAGATTCCATTGGCTCTGTCTCTGGGATGAGCTGCCTTCTTAATGATAAATCCACCTGAGAAGGTACTTTGATATCTTTTCCCAAAGTCACTATTACTAACTATATTTTCCTCCATTCTAATCCTCTCTACTCTTATTTATTCTATTCTCTCTCTCCTTTCACCTGGTCCTACTCAGAAGTATGTCGTATCTGATTACTCTCTCCTGTGATCTTTCCTCTCTTCTATCACCTACTCCTCCCATCACCCTATCCCATCCCTTTTCTCCCATTTTTCTCTCTAGAGTAAGATAGATTTCTATACCCTATTAAGTGTATATGTTATTTGTTCACTGAGTCATGATGAGAATGAAATCTCATTTATTCACCCTCACCTTTCTCCCTTCCACTCCTTTGAAAAAGCTTGTTCTTGACTCTTTCATGTGAAATATCTTACCTCTCCTTTCCCTTCTTCCCAGTATTTCCTTTATCATCCATTGACTCCATCTTTATACTATATTATACCATTATATTCAATTCCCTCCTGTGCCTTATGTATATGTGTATATATATATATATATATATATATATATATATATATATATATATATCTTCTAATTGTTCTTATAAATGAAAAGGTTCATATGAGTTATCAGTATCTTCTTTCACGACAGGAATACATACAGTTCAGCATCATTACATTCCTCATAATTAGTCTTTCTTGTTCACCCTCTCTATGCTTCACCTGAGTCCTGTACTTGGAGATCAAACTTTCTGTTCAGCTCTGGTAGTTTCAACAAGAAAGTTTGAGAGTCCCCTGTTTCATTGAAAACCCATCTTTTCCCTTGAAAGAGGATTCAGTTTTGCTGGGTAGTTCATTCTCAGTTGTAAACCAAGCTCTTTTGCCTTCTGGAATGTCATATTCCAAGTTCTTTGAGCCCACAATGGAGACGCTGCCAAATCCTGTGTAATCCTGACTGTGTAATCCTGGTAATTGAATTATTTTTTTTTATGGCAGGTATTTTCTTTTTGATGGGAATTTTGAAATTTGGCTATAATATTCCTGGGAGTTTTTCTTCTGGGATCTCTCTCAGGAGGTAAATGGATTCCCTCAATTTCTATTTTATCCTCTGCTTCTAGAATCTCAGTGCAATTTTGCTGCATTAATCTTGAAAAATGAAACCTAGGCTCCTTTCCTGGAAATGATTTTCAAGTAACCCAATAATTTTTAAATTATCTCTTCTAGATCTATTTGCTAGGTCAGTTGTTTTTCCCAATGTGATATTTCACATTTTCTTCTAATTTTTTGTTTTTTAATATTGTTTTTATTGTTTCTTGATTTCTTGCAAAGTCATCAGGTTCCTTTAGCTCCATTCAACATTTGAAGGAGTTATTTTCTTCAGAGAGCTTCTTTATTTCCTTTTTCAGCTGGCCAATTCTGCTTTTTAAGGGATTCTTCTCCTCATTTGTCTTTTGGGTTGTTTTTTTTTTCATTTGGCCTAAACTGGTTTTTAACATATTATTTTCTTCAGAATTTTTTTGCATTTCTTTCACCAAGCTGCTGACTTGGTTTTCATGATTTACCTGCATTGCTTTCATTTCTCTTCTCAATTTTTCCTCTACCTCCCTTACCTGTTTTTCAGAGTCTTTTCTGAGTTCTCCTATTGCTTGAACTCCTTTCCTCTTTCTCTTGGAGGCTTTTAATACAGAAGCTATGACTTTGTCATCTTCTGAGTGTGTATTTTGATATTCCAAGGGACCAAAGTAATTTTCTATGATTGGGTTCTTCTTTTTCTGTTATTTGCTCATTTCTACATTTCTAAAATTTTGTGGGGGGTGGTGTTGGGACACCCTATAGAGACTTTAATTCCTCCAGAGTCTTTTGAGAGGCTCAGATTGCTCTCATCTGTGCTCTGGTCTATGGATGACCACCGGTGCTCCCCTCTGCCCTGGAGCTGTGAGGGTCTCTGCTCCATTATGATAGTATGGGGGTCCAGACTTGCAACCTGGATCTGAGTGTCAGCAAACAGCAAAGTCCTGCCCCAGGAAGATAAGAGAGACCTCTGCAGTCTCTCCCCACTCCCTCACCATCTGTGGGCTGGATGGCTTTGCAGATTCCCACTACAGGGCTGCTCTGAGGCTTGTGTTCACTCTGGTGCCTCAGAGTTCTCTCACCATCCCTTCAAGTCAATCCCAGTGATCCCTGGGCCAAGTGGTCTGGAAACCACCCATCTGCCATGGACCAGGTACCCCCCAAGGACCCAGGAGCCCATGGGCTGTTCCCAGAAAGCTGGAGCAGATTTGTTCTGGCTCAGCACAACTGCACTGTCACTCTTTCCAACCCCCAGTCCTGGTGAAACAGACCTTTCCTGCAGATCTAAGTTTTCTTGGACTGAGAAATTGAATCATTCAGTCTTTCTGTAGGTTCTGCCCCCTCTAAATTTTGACTAGAGTCATAATTTGATGACTTTTGGAGTTTGGGGGAGGACAAGTTTCTGGGAATTCCTATCCTCACACTGCTATCCTGGCTTCAACCCCCACCCCAACCATATCAGACCAAAGCACCTTTTAAGGATAGAGATGCATACAAACTATAAAGAAATTCAAGGTAAATGAGAATTTCTCTTCAAAGTAAAACAGCCATCATGATAAATGGTTTCTAGAGAATATAGAACAAAGCTAAGTCCTAAGGAAATAATTTTTCTGGACCTCAGTTTCCATATAATTAAAATTAAGGTTTAGGATTAAATAACTTCCAAAGTCATATCTTCTACACAATGTTTGTTGACAAACCCTATTTTTGTAAACTCAGATATTCTCACAGTACCTGGCACAAAGTGGATACTTAAAAATATTTATTGGACTTAAATAGACCAACACCCTTTAAGGCTGAAACCCAAAGAGGCTAGGTAAACTTTCAAAGGCTACACAGGTAGTAAGTGGTAGATTCATTAGATGAACTCAGACCTTCTCTTTCAGAATGTGGCCCCTCTTGCCAAAACAAATCCATCTACATTTCTATCCTATGTATTCCAGAAGATCATTGCCCCCATAATGTCTACTTTCCCACTTACCTCGAATCTTTCTTTGTCTACTGGCTCATTCTCAATCATCTACACATGAAAACACATACACATACACATATGTGCATGTCCACACACACATATGCTCTCACTTTCACAAAATATTTACTTCATCCATCCCTGATAGCTATCATCCTATATCTCTTTTTCCTTTCATAGCTAAACTTCTTGAGAGGGTCATTTATGTTAGTGCCTTCACTTCCTCTCTTCTTAACTCACTGCACTCTGACTTCTGACTCCAACATTTAGTTATTTAGTTATTTAGTTATCAATGATATCTTAATTGCCATATCTAATTACCTTTCCTCTGTCCCCTTCCCTCTCTATAGACTTTAATCACCTCTTTTTGATACTCTAGTCTCTCTAGATTTTCATTATATTGAGCTGTTCTGGATTTCCTCCTATCTATACAATTACTCTTTCTCAGCTTTCTTTGTTGTATCTTCAGCCAGGTCATGTCAAATAATTGTGAACATACAATAATTTTCTCTTCTGGGACCTCTTCTCTTCTTAGTCCAAACTCTTTCACTTGATGATTTCATTGATTCAACTTTCATCTTTATGTAAATCATATTCAAATCTTTATGGTTATCCCTAAACTTCTCTCGGCTTTCTAGTACAACTTTTCAAATGTATTGAACATCTCAAATTGGATATTCTATAGACATTTTAAACTCAACTTTTCCAAAATAGAGCTCACTGTGTTTTTGCCCCAAATTTTCCCCTCTTCCTAACACCCTATAATTGTAAAGGTTATGACTATCCTCTTAAGTCATCTAGGTTTACAATTTAAATGTCTTCCTCAGCTTATCATTCTCAACCTCCAATTAATTGGAACATTAGTTGATAAGTCTAGTCATTTTTATCTTCATAACATCCTTCATACATACATACACACACACACACACACACACACACACACATATATATATATATATATATCACTACCACCACTCTGATATAGGTCCTCTTCATCTTATGGCTAGACTATTACAAAATTCTACTTGTCAATTTGCTTCTGTGCTGAGAATAGTAAATGAAGGTCTGGTCTTTTAAGCAAGGAAATTAAGATTTAGGTACCACCTTTGATACACACTTAATGCATTAACCTGAACAAGTTGTCAAATATTTTCTGCTCCTGACTCCAATTATTTCCTCATCCACATTAACACCTTTCTCTACAAGACATCCCCCTTCCAAGCAGGGAGTTTTTCTCTGGGGCCTCCATTTGATGAAATGCCCAGATTAGCCAGTTCTCTCTTGACTCTCTTGGCTTTTGTATCTTATTCCTCTCCCCTTGTTTTACAGCTTTTTACATGTGATCTCATCCCATTAGAATGTAATCTCCTTGAGGCTATCTTTTTGTCAATATTTGTGTTCCCACCCCCTAGCTCAGTCTCTGATACTAACCTCTAGACTTACATCTCCAACTGCCTATTGGATATCTGAAACTGGATGGCCTGGTAGACATCTTAAACTGAATATAGTCCAAACTAAACTCATCATCTTTCTCTACCAAACTTCCACACCTTCCAAATTTCCCTAATACTGTCAATGGCACCACCATCCTTCCAGTCACCTTAGCTTCCAACTTAGGTGTCATCTTCAATCTTTCTCAGTCCTTGTATCCACTCTGTTGCAAATGCTTATCAATTTTACTTTAGTAAAGAAAACATCTCTGGTATACTTCTCCTTGTCTCCTTCCTCTGTTGCTGCCTCCTGCCAGATTCAGGCCCTGATTACCTCATTCCTGGACTTTTACAAGAGACTAATGGTCAGTTTCAATACCACAAGTTTCTCTCCATTCTTGTCTTTCACTCAGTTGTTATATTAGACTTCCTAAAAAAAAAACACAAAACGATGTTCTTATACTTCTTCACAAAATCCAGGGGCTTTGTATCACCTCCAGCATCAAATATAAAATCCTTTGACCTTCCAAGTCCTTTTCAACATGCCCCACTTCCCTTCTTTTTCAGTTCCCCATTTATTCTGGATTCCTATGACACAAAAGACAGTCAAATTCCAGACTCCAGGCATTTTCATTGTCCCTTCCTTATCCTTAAAATATTCTCCTACTTCATTTTTTCTTTCTGGCTTCTTTGATTTCTCTGAAGACCCAGCTAAAAATCCTTTCTCTAAGAAATATTTCCTGATTCACCTTAATGCCATCACCTTCTTTCTGATAATTGTTCTGATAATTGTTTCTGATAACTTTATTTTTGCCTAATTGTCTCCTTCATTGGACTTCTTGAAAACAGGGACTATTCCTTTCTTTGCATTCTCAATACTGGCACACAGTAGGTACTTAATTAATGCTCATTAACTAAGTAACTGTTCTGTGTAGCGCATAAAGAGAGATAATGATCAAGGAGCCAGTATCAGAATCCTCAGTCTTCCTCCCCCATTTCTTCTAGTATGAAACTTGTAACAACTACTAAAGAGCCAAGTACCTTAAAGCGCTTGATGCCTAAGCAAAATAAATAACTAAAAGGCAAATTCTTTACTGTGTTTCTCCCTTTTTTATTATGAATAAATAGTAGGCATTCTTTTTTTGGTCTCTTCTAATTTTTTTTCTTCATTAGGCCCATTTTTTTCCCCATTATGAAGGTGCTATAAGAAAATTGGCTTTGGTTTAAACTTTTCACTGCTGTCATATCAGAAGTTTCTCATGTATTTTACAGAAGGAATTTCAATATGACTTTTGAAAGAATTGGATAGAAATCTCAAACCATGAGGAATGATACCCTCAGGATATAGAATTCTTAGTGGTAACATCAAAGAATTTCATACCTTCCTTCCTGGTCTTGGCCATTGTTATCAAAAATCCTGTTTTTACTCAGGGAAAATGAACACACATTTATACATTCACACATGAATTCTTGAATACAAACATATAGACATATAAACATTTTCTTTTTTTATGACAAACTAAATTATCTCCCTGGTTCCTTAGTGAGGCATACCTTATAGAAATCAGAAAGGTCCTGGGATATCTGCTTCTTGGTTAAAATGAAAATTCTCAATTTTTATTAAAAATTTTCGGGGCAGCTAGGTGGCGTAGTGGATACAGCATCGGCCCTGGAGTCAGAAGTACCTGGGTTCAAATCTGGTCTCAGACACTTAATAATTACCTAGCTGTGTGGCTTTGGGCAAGCCACTTAGCCCCGTTTGCCTTGCAAAAACCTAAAAAAAAAAAATTTCTCTTCTTAGAAACTATATTTAATTAGACTTAGCTTGACAACTGTCTAATTCTCTCCTGTAAAAGGTTTCTGAACCAGAAACACCCAGTAAGGAATGGAATTAGTGATTAAGTTAGGAAAGCAGAGAAAAAGTCAAGCAGTACTTTAATGCTCTAATAGAAAGATTGGAGTGGGTCGGGGTGGGGGGAGAGTGAAGAAAGATGCTATCTGTATTTTACTAAACTTACTGTAACTATCATTGTTACTTGGGGTTGAGACAATTTGAAAATCTTGGTAGATCTCATGTGTAAAATATGAATTTGAAATGTTTAAACTTTATTTTAGACTTGGTTCTTCTTGTTCTAAACTTTATGGTTAGAAATTATGTGGAAAAGTGATAACTTTTACCCAAAGATATTTATTTTTAGATTGTGATTACAGAGTGCTGTATAATCCATTCTTTGGAAAGTAATACCAGGAAATATAGGAAATTATTGTTTATAATGCAAGTAACTACATGTTCAGGATAAATATTCCCTTCAAGGTGAGTAGAAATACTGGGCCAAAACTCCTTTATTAGTTCAGAAGCCAGAATCTAAATCTGTGTTGACACATGCATACTTATTTTTGCCTTAATCAAAGAATGCAACCCTTCCCACTTGGTATAATTATAAGGCAATAGGTAAATATTGCTCAGTACCTACCAAATGAAACAATTTATATGTTTTTCTCTTTTGTACCAGTTCTGCAATTTATCTTTGAAAAAAATTTGTTCTCAGCTTCGTTGTGCTTATTTATGCAAGTGAATGATAAAGAAGTATATAGCAATGTACAAGGTGCAATGTAAGAAAGACCTGGGTTCAAATATGACCCTTAACAATTCTCAATCTTTTTTGTTACTCACTTTCTTCATCTGTTAAATGAGGACACATAAGTTCTTTTACAATTCCAAATCTAGTATTCTTGACTAAGAATCAATCCTTTAAATAATACCAGCTAATTCTTTTCATTCTTTTTTCTGATTAGAAAATGGTGTTTTTGTTTTTCAATTGTGTTTGATTCTCTTTGATCCCACTTTGGGGTTTTCTTGCAGAGATACTGGAGTGATTTGCCATGTCCTTCTCCAGCTCATTTTACAGATGAGGAAACTGAGGCCAATAGATTTAAGTGATTTGTCTATGTCACATAGCTAGTGTCTGAGACCAAATCTGAACTCTTGGACTCATAAACATGAGTCTTTCTGATTCCCAGTGCTCTAATCCTGTTTACAACCTTGGTACTTTGTGTGTTTCAAAAGCTGGCTAATAGCAAATTAGCCTCAGCATCATTATTAATAGAGAAATTAGTATGTCAAGAAAGTCCATTCCAGGGCTGCTAGGTGGCATAGTGGACAGAGCACCGGCCCTGGAGTCTGGAGTACTTGAGTTCAAATCTGGTCTCAAACACTTAATAATCGCCTAGCTGTGTGGCCTTGGGCAAGCCACTTAACCCCATTTGCCTTGCAAAAACCCAAGGAAAAAAAGTCCATTCCATTTTTTTTGCATCTCTACCATATTTACTAAGAACTCCATTCTTCCCAAGAAGTAACTTAGGAACTTTCATTAATGAATCATAGCAATTGAAAGACTGAATTTCACTAAACAAACAGAAAATTTGCTCAATAAATGGTTATCAAGTGATATTTGCCTCAAAAACTACAGGGTCTCTTATACAAACACTAAAAGCACTTTCTCCTCACTTCTACCTTATTCAGTACTATGTCCCTTTAAAATGCAACTCAAATACCGTATTCTACATGAACTACATTAAGCCTTAGCTTTCCTGATTCTCCTAACTACTAATGCCCTCCCATCAAAACTCTCATGTATATACATATATATGCATCTATTTGTATTAGCTTTATATGTATGCAGCATATCTTTATATGTATTTAACTTCCTTGTTAGAATGTTAGTCTCATGAGTAGGAATTGTTTTGTTTTTTGTATAAGTACATTTTTGTGTAATACATAGCACATAGTATGTGCTTAATTAATTGATTCATTGAAAGTAGGAACAGATATTGACTGTTCTACTTCAAGAGAGAGTGTAGGATTTTTTTTGAATATGGAAGTATTAGTAAACCTTTACCATTCCAAGAACTATATCAGTGCTAGAGGAAGTAAAGTTGCCCCTTTCCATAACACAAGTGAATTTTAATCAAGGATATATACATCTATTAAGGAGAATAAGAGGCGGGTGGAGAAGAGAATTAATAACATCCCAAACACACACACATACACACACACACACACACACACACACACACACACACACACACACACACACACACAAATTGACTTGAAAATTGTAAGGTATTAATTGGAAGTTATGCTTTTTCTAAGGATAGCAAAAAGTCTTCTAATTATTTGGATAGTTTAATGTTAAGATGTTTTTGCTAATATTTAATAAAAGTTAACTGCCCTGTAATTTCCATCACTTATCTTAGTTTTATTCTCTGGTAAGTCATTTTACAAATATATGAAAACCTGTCAAATATTTGAAAATATGTTTTTCTAGAGATGAGCCTAAGCAGAGGCTTCAAACATTCCTTTTGAAACATGTTTTTAAATCCTATTACTATCCCCAATGACTTTCTTTGAATATAATCAAGTTTGTTAAGGTTTGGGTTTTGTTTTTGGTATATTTTCTTCATTTTTTGTGGTTCCTAGCATTTAAAATGATATTTCAGTTTGGTTTTTCCAGGGTAGAATGGCAGTGAGACTATCAATTAATCATCAATTGCTTTTTAAGTGACAGGTACTTTTTTAGGAAATAATAATACAATACACTAAACAAAACAATTACTATTATCTAAGAGCTCACATTCTAATATGGAAGACAGTAAGTCCATTAATAAACATATGTCAATTAAATATAAAGAAAACAAATATAAATAAGTTCAAAATAATTAATAGGTTATTTGGAGAAGGAGGTCACAAGTAGTTGAAAGAAGCCGAAAAGGTTTCATGCAGAAGGTAATCCTTGAGCTGTAGTTTGAAGCAAAAGAGGAAATCTATGAGGTGGGAATGAGGAGGAAGCTCATTGAAAGTATGGAGCAGAGAGGCAACCAGCTCAAAGGTTAGGAGATGGAAGATAGAAGTGTTGTAACATGGGAGGAGCATAAAGAAAGCCAGTTTGGCATCATCACAGAAGTTAGAATAAGAAATAATGTGCAATAAGTTTGCAAAATTAAGTTGGAATCATGGAATAAGGTTTTAAAAGTTAAAGAGTATTTTTTTATTGTAAAGGTAATAGGAAATCACTTGAATTTATGGAAGAGGAGAATACCATGTTCAGATTTAGATAGGAAGAAAATCACTTTGACAGCAGATTGGAAGATGGACAGGAATGAAGAAAGACCTGAGGAATAGACTATTTGTTTTTGTCCTTCCATCTTTCTTTATTATCCATTATCTTGCTGTGTAATCCAGATAATAAAAACCATTGGAGTGAAGCAAACCCTTGGACTGTCCCTTTCATCCCCCCTCCTTTCAGACTTCTTGAGGTGGGGGGTTGGGAGGGGTTAGAGAGGAGGAAAGGGCAGTCCTGGTGCCCATAGAAGGGGAGGAGAGGACTGGAATAAGAAGACCCAGCTAATGCCTCGGGAGGAAAAGCAGAACTGGCTGGGGAAAAGGAAATCCTGGGGAGTCCCCTCACCTCCCCGGATTTCACTGGCTGGCCTTGGTTGGGGGAGGAGAGTAGGAGCATTAAATGACCCTTCTTTCCTCAATGTCCCACCCTCTCATTAATGCTCTTCAGGTTGGGGGGGGAAGGGTATCAGCAGGACTGTGGGTTTCCCAAGAGAATATTTGGGTTCTCTTGACCCCTCCCAACCCAATGGGGATGTGCTACTTAAGGCTTGGATACTCCTCTTCTAGGCTAGAGATGAGGACAAGGAAGCCTAGGTTTGGCTGGGTTTCACTTCTACCCCGTTTTGTAAACAGACTCCTGCTTCCCCAAGGCCCTGGGGTGTTCCTCCCCTTCCCTTTGGGCTTTTAACACTGAGTGCTTTTGGCTGCCAATCTGGACGCTGGGAGGTGGGGAAAGGGCAACTTCTTAGCAGCAAAAGGAAAGAAAAATAAATTAAACCTATTACAACTTTTTCTAATCAGCTTTTAGCTCTTCCTACCCCAGCTCAGGGAGTAAGAAATTAATACAGCACCTGTAACTTCACCCTTCCCTGGTATCTGGGCCTAATGGTACAGCCTGAGGCCTAAGGACAGATTGGGCTAGCCTCCTTACTCCAGGAGAATTTAAAAGTATACTACCACTGGAGTGTACCACCACTGGAGTGTACCACCCACTGTCGGAGGGGAGAAGGGGGACAAGAAGGAGTGAGGAGGAAAAGAGGGAATTCAACGTAGACCAGTGTGTGTGTGTGTGTGTGTGTGTGTGTGTGTGTGTGTGTGTGTGTGTGTGTGTCTGTGTGTGTGTCTGTGTGTGTGTGTGTGTGTGTGTTACAGGGAAGAATGGGCCTGGATGAGTAAGGAGAAGGCAGATAAAACATTGTGCCAAGGAAAGGAAATGGTCCAAGTCCCTAGGAAAGAAAACATCTAGGTTGGCAGGGGTGGATGGGGAGGAAAGAGAGGCCAAGGCTGGGCTAGGCAGAGCAGCCAGATTGGAAAGCAGGTTTGTCTTTTCTGTGCCCCTTCCCCTCAAGTTGGATGAGTCCATTTGCATCCAGAGTTGGGAGAGGGTAGGGGAGAAAACAGAGCTCTTCCATAGAAGTGGTTGAGTTCATAAATCAAGGACGGGGAGGAGAGCCATGGAGGAAGTGTCCACTTAAGTTCCACTATAGAGTGGGAGTGATCAATGCCCAGTGGAACATACCACTCAGGAGACAGAGAAGATAGCAGACAAGATGGGAGGCATAGAGGGAGTGTGTAGGCTGCCCCAAGATGGGAAAGTCCACAGAGTAGGGTTGGGGACATAAGAGGGAAAGAGATGGAGAAGCTCTTTGTCCATGTCCACTTCAGACGCTGAAGATCAGAGTAAAGAATTAGTGGGGTGAGAAGAGGCTTGGCTGTACCACAAAGGAGAAATAGGATGGGGAGAGGTGAAGAGGAGCCCAGTCCAGGGGCCACTGGATTGAGGGAGAGGGAATCTGGGGAAGTGGTAGGAGGAAGGCTCAGGGGCCAGCCTCACCAGCCCCACCAGGCTTCTTTAGATAGTCACCCCCTCCCCGGCCATCAGCAGAGATCTCCTGGAAAACTGTGAGCATGGAGTGGCGGATTCTGTCAGCGAGGTCCGACACATCATCTGGGGTCAGCCCTTCTGTGGCCACTGGGGGCAGCACCCGTACCTGACATGTCCCTGAGGTGAAGCGCCATTCTTTCTTGCAGTAGAAGTCTTTATAGGAGGACATGACAATGGGGATAATGGAGACCTGGGCCTGAACAGCAAAGTGGAAGGCACCACGTTTGAAGGGAAGCATAGAGCCATTGTGATTCCTGGTACCCTCGGGGAAAACCCAAACTCAGACATTCTGGCTGAGCAGGGTCTGCGCAGCCTCAGCCATGATACTGCTTGCATCCCCAGTTCGTTTCCGGTCAATGAAGATAACTCCAGCCAGCCAGCATGCTAGCCCTGCTGGCCCTGCCCATAGAAGTTCTCACTTGGCAATGGGTACACAACGACCCGGGAGCACCTCCATCATTCCTAGTAAGCCAAGGGAGCTCTGGTGGTTGGAGACAACAACATAGGGCTGGGGCAGGCTGATGGGTGCCACGAACCTCCAGTCGGATCCCATACAGGTACTTGATGTGAAGCAGCATCAGTCGAAGGATCTTCATGTTCTCCACGTTTCGCCCTCGAAGGGCACACACAGGGATGGCCAGCACTGCCAGGGAAAGGATCCAGCCATTGTAGAATGCCATCTTGCAGAAGTACTTGGCACTGGTGCTGTAACCCCAGAGCACAGGTACCAACAGTAAAAGCAGCAACAGAAAGAGCAGCAACATTGTCCACGTCCCTGGCCACAGCTCCATGCTGGCCACCTCAGTGGGGTAGGGGGCCTAGGGGGCCGGCCCCCTCCCCAGCCAGTCTGCGGCAGTGGTGGTGGTGGCTGTGTCTCTGTCACTGGTGGGGAGTCGGTGCCAGGGGACCCTCGGGGTTTGGGGGTGTCCTAGCCTCGGCTGGTGGAGGGGCTGTGGGAGTGGGGGGCCGGGCCCATAGTGGTGAGAACGGTGGGAGGGGTTGTTCCCCCGCGCTCCCCCTCCCTCCCTTACTGCTGTCTCTCAAGGAATAGACTATTGAAGAAGTCATTGTAATAATCTAGAAGAGAGGTAATGAGGCACTGAAGATGATAATAGTGTGGATATTTAAGAAGCTGTTAGGTGGGGAAAATGTAATGGAGGCAGAAAAGGCAAGATTTGGCAACAAATTACATATGTGTACCAGTGATCTACTAAGGGTGAAAATATTGCTCTAAGCACTGCATCCCTATTTATGCAGCCTTGTTTGGGTGAGCTTTTTCCATCAGTTCCATCATACTGCTAACTAATAATGACATCCAACCCTCCTAAAATCTCTAAATCTATCGATATTGAAAGTATGAATTGTTTTCTAGGAAGATATATGACATTCAGAATTGCAAAGTTGAATCATAACAAAAGTGCAAAATTTTATATTTATTCCTATTGAAGTTCATCTTATTAAATAAACCTACCACTCTTACCTATACAGATTTTGTTCAATTGCAATTCACATCCAGATTTCCACTAACTACAAATTTAATAAATATTCTATATATACCTTCATTTCACTTTTGTGTCAACTGAACCAAGGCAGGAATAAAACTTTGAACATTCTATTATAGACCCATGTTCCTACTCTCCCCACCCCACCCCCATGGAGTCATAGGTCCTAGTTCTAAATCCAAGTGCATTGTCATCCTATCGACATCTAATTATATTGCCCACTAAGGTATGAGAGATTTTGAAAAATGATGCGATGAAATTTTGATATATTCTATCCAGTGAATTCCCCTGATTGATTGTTTTAATGGTCCTCTCACAAAAGGAAATGAGCTTAGTCTGACATAAATAATAATACACGAAGCCTTTACCAATTCTTATACATTTCAGTATCTTCCCTCAGTTAATTATTTCTTTTTTTACCCTAGATATAGTTTCCTTTGTATATATTTATTTGCACTTTGACTTCTCCATTATATTGTAAGTTCCTTGAAGGAAAGAACTGCCTTTTGCTTCTTTTCAAAATTCCAGTGCTTAGGGGGTGGCTAGGTAGCGCAGTGGAAAGAGCACTGGCCCTGGAGTCAGGAGTGCCTGGGTTCAAATCCGGTCTCAGACACTTAATAATTACCTAGTTGTGTGGCCTTGGGCAAGCCACTTAACCCATTGCCTTGTAAAAAAGAAGAAAACAGGTTTTAAGTCAGACATCTAGATTTTCATCCTGGTTCTTGTATTTAGTTTAGGTAAGACACCTTTTGGAGCTTCAGAATCATCACTAATAAAATGAGAGGACTGGACTATGTGAGCACTGTCACACTGAAATAAAAGTGGAGGTAAGGGCAGAGGGGGAAACACTCATCTATGCATAGGGATCCCTGTCTGCTGTATATTGACAAAGAAAACCACTTGTTAGCATCTATGCTCTATTGAATTTTTATTTATTTGGCAAAATATCCATTGAATTCCTTGAATGCCTTCCTTTGCTTCCCCTACTATTTTATGGTTAACAATGAAGCATTTAGGTTGTTCCAAAAAATATCCCTCTCCCTCATGACATGCCTGGTCCATCCACCACCCTTTCCCATTATTCCTATATTTGATTCTAAATCTCAGATTATATTAGGTAATATATTATAAGTGCCCTGTGTTTTTCCATTGGTTTTGCAGAACTGACAGTTTAATTTCTTTTGAGATTATGGTATAACATGATTTTCCCCAAAAACAATAGGTATTCTTTCATTTGGATTTTTTGTTGTCTAATCTGTCTCTCAGATACCTTTGATAAACCTAGTTTTATATTTCACTTCATATGGATTTGGGGAGGATTTTTTTTAAACAACCTTAAAAAGTAATCACATTTTTGAAGAGGATCTTTAAAATATGTATAACTACAAATTTCTTTGAAGGAACTTCATTAAGAACACATTTTGTTGGGGTGGCTAGGTGGCATAATGGATAAAGCACCGGCCTTGGAGTCAGGAGTACCTGGTAATTTCTACTCCTTTATGAAAACTAAGAGAAGAAAGAAGTGAATGTACAGGTCAAAGTTTAAAAGAATAAACATGAAGCCTAAGTATGCTGACCACAAAGACCATAGAAACACAGATATGTAGGGGCGGCTAGGTGGCCCATCTCAGACACTTAATAATTACCTAGCTGTGTGGCCTTGGGCAAGCCACTTAACCCCATTTGCCTTGCAAAATCCTAAATAAAAAAAAAACAAAAGGAAAACACATTTTGTTCTATTAAGCAAAAATATAGGTACAGTTGTAGCTTATATTTTCTATATTGCTTAACTCTTTGTGTGACTGTCATGATGTGTTCTTCTGAAAAATCACCTTCAAACATGAATAAGAAGCATGAGAAATTTATAGAGAATAGAAACTAGAAATATTCATTCCCAGTGACTCATTTTTTATTATTTTTTTAGTAATTGCACTATCTTTGGTCTTTGAATGTTTTTCAAAATATTTCCCTTGGGGGGGGGCGGAGCCAAGATGGCTACATGAAGGGATCCAGTCTTAGGAGCTCTCTGATAAAAACTCATAAACTAAGGACTCTAACTAAATTTTCGACAGACAGAACCCACAAAAGGACCTAGTGAGGCAGTTCTCCTACTCAAGGTAACCTGGAAAAGAGCAGAAAGGCTCTGCTCCCCGGGGTTGGAGGGGCGGCCCGGAAGAGGGGTGGTGCCAGAGCCAAAGAACCTCAGCCTCCCGGAGGCAGCCCCAGGGCGCTGGGAGCCTCAGCTCACAGCAGCGGGGGAGTCTCCTGGGCTGCACCCCGGGGAGCACCGGCACAGAGTGAGGGAGCAGCAGGGGACCTCTGCCAGAGCAAGCACTTGGAGCCCAGCCTTCAGGGCACACAGCCAGCAGCCTGGTCTTTCTGAAGCCTAGACCCGGAAACAGAAGCAGGTGGAGCCAGTAAGCAGGAGCCCCCAGGGCATGAGCCCATTGAGCTGAGGGAGGGAGTGAAGAGAGAGAGAGACTGCAGAGCTCTGTCCTCTGCCCCTGGAACAGGACTCTGGAACTCTGACCACATTCAGATTCTGATTGCAGTCTAGGCCCCCCCATAGAACAGCAGGCCCCCCACCCCACCTCAGCCCCGTGGCAGAGCAGGGCGTTTATGGTCATTCACAGAGCAGGAGGAAGGACAGAACCTCACACACTGAGACCCTTGTGGGAGTGTCCCAAAAGCTCAGGAAGCACCCCAAAAAACAGGCTTAGGCTGGGAAAATGAACAAACAAAGAAACAAGAGGAAGACCATTGAGAAATATTTTGCAAATGAGCCCAAGAAGGATCAAAATACTCAGTCTGAAGATGAGGAAGCACAAGCTCCTGCATCTAAAGACTCCAAGAAAAACATAAATTGGGCTTAGGCTATGACAGAGCTCAAAAAAGACTTTGAAAATAAAATGAGGGAGTTAGAAGAAAAACTGGGAAAAGAAAGGAGAGAGATGCAGGAAAAACATGAAAATGAAGTCAGCAGCTTAGTCAAGGAAATCCAAACAAATGCTGAAGAAAATAGCATGCTAAAAAACAGCTTAGGTCAAATGGATAAAACAGTTCAAAAAGTTTTTGAGGAGAAGAATGCTTTAAAAAGCAAAATTGGCCAGATGGAAAAAGAGATAAGAAAACTCTCTGAGGAGAACAAATCCTTCAGACCAAGAATAGAATTCAGGGAGATTGATGAATTTAACAGAAATCAGGAATCAATACTTCAAAACCAAAAAAATGAAAAATTAGAAGAAAATGTGAAATATCTCATTGAAAAAACAACTGATATGGAAAACAGACTTAGGAAAAATAATTTGAAAATTATTGGAATACCTGAAAGTCATGATCAGGAAAAGAGCCTTGACATCGTTTTCAAAGAATTACAACAGGAAAATTGCCCTGATGTTCTAGAAGCAGAGGGCAAAATAGAAATGGAGAGAATCCACCAATCCCCCCGAGAAAGAGATCCCAAAAACCAACCCCCAGGAATATTATAGCCAAGTTCCAGAACTCCCAAGTCAAAGAGAAAATATTACAAGCAGCCAGAAGGACACAGTTCAAATATCGTGGAGCTGCAGTCAGGATCACACAGGACTTAGCAGCAGCTACAATGGAAGCTCATAGGGCTTGGAATACAATATACCGAAAGGCAAAAGAGCTTAGAATGCAGCCAAGAATGAACTACCCAGCAAGGCTGAATGTCCTCTTCCAGGGAAAAAGATGGACTTTCAATGAACCAGGGGAATTTCAAAGGTTCCTTTTGGAATGGCCAGAGTGGAACAGAAGGTTTGATGTTCAGTTACAGGACTCAGGTGAAGCATGGAGATTGGAGGAGAGGGGACAAATATGAGGGACTTAATGAGGATGAACTGCATGTATAGAAAAATGATACTGATAATATTCATATGAACCATCTCAGTTAATAGAGCAGGTAGAGGGAGCTTTTATAGTTGAAGCACAGGAGAAAGCTGAATTCGAAGATAAAATATAGTGTAAAAATGGAGTCAATAAGAAAAAAGGGAAATGGAATGGGAGAAAGAAAAAGGAGAGGGGGAATAGTCCAAACTATTTCACATAATAAAATTTTTTTTTATTACATCGAGCTATTGCAATGATATGGAAGGGGGGAGGCAAGGGGGAATGAGGGAACCTTTGCTCTCATCAGAGATGGCTAGAAGAGGAAACAGCAAATATACTCAATGGGGTATAGACAACTGGAGTAAGAAGGAGGGGGGAGCAGGGGGAAGGGGTGGGGATGTAAATAAAGGAGGAGAGGATGGACCATGGGGGGACAGTGGTCAGATATAACACATTTTCTTTTTTTACTTCTTGCAAGGGGCTGGGATTGGATGGCCTGCCCAGGACCATAGGGCCAGGTGGATTCTGGGCCTAAGGGGTGGTATGGGGGCTCAGGGCTTCTTGGCCCCAGGGCCAGGGATCTGTCTGCTTCGCCACTCAGCAACCCTACAGCAGAGTCAGAGTGAAAGGAGAGAGAAAATAGAGTACATGGTAGTGGAGAAATAAGAAAGGAGGGAGTTGCTATCAGCAATGGCAACAGTAGAAAAATATGGAAGTAACTTTTGTGATGGACTTATCATAAAGAATGTGATCCACTCACGACAGAGTTGATGGTGTTGGAACAAAGACTGAAACACATTTTTTGTTATTATTATTTGGGGGCGGGTGCAGGGCAAGTGGGGCTGGGTGGCCTGCCTGGAGCCACATAGCAGGGTGATCATTGGGTGTCTGGGGCCGGATTCGGACCTAGGTGCTCCTGGCTCAAGGGCCAGTGCTCTGTCTGCCACCCAGCCACCCCTACTATTATTACTATTTTATTTTATTTTGGGTCTTTTTTTTTCTTCTTTTTGGTTTTTGCAGGGCAGTGGGGATCGGGTGGCTTGCATGTCACATGGCTGGGTGATTATTGGGTTTATGAGGCTGGATATGGACTCAGGTGCTCGTGACTCTAGGGCTGGTGCTTTGTCCATTGCACCACCTGGCCATACCTACAATTATTACTATTATTTTTTTTTATTTTAATTTTTTTCTCCCCCCTTTACTTTTTTGCTCAAGCAAGTCTATCTATATTCAATGGGGGGAGGGGTATTTTGTTTACTTGTAAACAAGTATATCTTATTAATGTAAAGAAAAACATTTGTACAAAATGAGAATAAAAAATAAAGTAAAAAAGAAATATTTCCCTCCTTGAAAAACACCTGAAAACTGATACTTGGGTATCTAAAATAGTATCTTAACAGTTAGTTGTAAATTTGTACAGTTTCTCTGAGAGACCATAGCATAATGGAAAGGGAATTGGAATTCCATCTTTGCTATTTAATACCTAGACAACTAAGTGGTATGCTGGACCTGGGTTCAGGAAGACTCATCTTCCTTAGTTCACACCTGGCCTCAGACACTTACTAACTGTGTGACAGAAAGACAAGTCACTTAACCCTGTTTGCCTCAAGTTCTCATTTGTAAAATGAGATAGAGAAGTAAATGCCAATGATACTGTGGTATACTACCACAATATCTTTGCCAAGTAAACCACAAGTGCAATCAGTTGGACAGAAGTGAAAAACCACTGAACAACAACAAATGCCAGTGAAAGGTTAGACTAGATGACCTGTTAGATTCCTTCTAGTTCTTTGATATATGTTCTTTCCCATTTTATTTTCTTTAGTATATTTGTCTTTTCAAAATTATACATTGGATGGGAAGGTCCAAATGTACCTCATTGTTATTGAGGATAGATCATAATACTGTTGGGACATTGCTTCCATTTAAAATTTAACTTTTGCACTTCCAATTTTTTCTCTACATGGAGGATATGGCTTAGCTTGGCTCAGATATCAGATGATTTGCAGGCTTATTTTTTCTTCAGATATTTTGTTGTTGCTATTGTTGCTAGTATTGCTATTTTGGGAAACAATTTATTGTTTGTAATCTTCCATTCTCATCCTCAATGCTTTAAGAGATTTAATTGTTTTGTATTTATTTCTTTAATTATATGTAAAGATAGTTTTCTACATTCATTTTTGAAAGATTTTAAGTTCCAAATTTTCCCATACCTTCTCTACCCTCTCTCCAAGACACCAAACAATGTTATATATGTTATACATGATTATGCTAAACATATTTCCATATTAGTCATGTAGTAAAAGAAGATTCAGAACAAAAGGGAAGAAAACCATGAGACCAAAAACAAAATAAAAAGCATTTTAAAAAGTGAAAGTAGTGTGCCTTGGTCTACATTCAGACTCCATAGTTCTTTTTTCTGAATATGGATGGCATTTTCCATCACACATTTGAAATTGTTTTTGATCACTGTATAGCTGAGATTAAATGCCTGTCTTAATTAATTAATATATAATATTGCTGTTAATATGTTTAATGTTCTCCTGGTTCTGCTCAATTCACCCAGTGTCAATTCATATAAGTTTTTCCCAGGTCAAAACGAATTCTAAACTAATATTTCTTTTAGCTGAGCTATCTATCTCTGTTTGGAATAAGTAATAAGTGTTACTTAACTTAGGGGGTTCCTGGATTCTTTTTAGTCTTCTCAATATAACAACATTTTAGCATTGGTTAAAGGACAATGTTTCATTCCATCTCAGTTTGAACCTAAATGTCTTAGATCATGTGGGCTATAATATTTTCCTTAAGCCTATAGTAACAGAGTATGTGATTATATTAATTATTCAATAAAGAGGATAGAATAATAGATGCTAGAGACTGAAGATGCTTGAATTGCTTTCTCAGCTAAAGAAATCAAGATCTGTAACAGTGCTAACCATTTAATTTAACCCTTAATGGTCAAATCTAAAATAAATCTCAGGGATTATATTGCTGTTACTCAGTATATTAAAATATGAAATCTGTTATTGTTTGTATTTAATATATCATCTCATCTAAGTTTTCCTCTTTCAGCTCACAGCTCACATGAAAAGGAAAAAATAATCAAGTGCAACTATGCCATTCAGTGAATCAATAAATATTTATTAGTCTCCATTTTCCATCAGTAGCTCTACATCATCAGTAACATTATGCCTCCCCCAGCATTAGTTGATCATCTGAAATTTCATCACTGTGAAGATTGACTCAGTTTTTTGATATTCAGCATTTTCTCAACTACTTCTCAAGAGGCAATTGCCTCTTCATTCAGATTATAGCTCTGGAGAGTGAAGTAATAAATTTCTCTCAATATCTTCCTTTATAGAAAGTATAGATTTTTCTATATTATCTTCATTTTCCATCAGCATATTTGCTTGATAAAGTCCATAGACCTCAAACCTTATAACCCCTGGTAGCTCCCTGCCTCATTCTCTCACCACATCACTCTTACCATCTATGTTCTTTTGCTTTCTTTTGGGGGGTTGTTTTCACCCATTAGACTGTCTTTTTTCTCTTATTTTTAGTCACATCAATTAGTACAATGTTTAGCACATAGGTATTTAATAATTTTTATCTTATTAGATTTATTTATTTATTTATTTATTTATTTATTTATTTATCATTGGATTGCTTTTAATTGAATGTGAAGCACCTAATGTGTATTCAACACAGATGATACAAAGAGAGGCACAGTCCACCTTGTCTCAAGGATTCTAATAATGGAAACACCATGTAACACTTAATGAACAAACCAACTATATACAGGATAAATTGTAAAAAAAAATCAACATAGGGAAAAATTCAATTGAGGAGAAACTTCCTGAAGGTAAGATTTTAGATGGAACTTAAAAGGAAACAGAAAAATTAAGTGGTAAAGATGAAGCAGGAAAATATTCCAGGTATAAAAAGGGATCACATGAATAGGTCTAGAGGCAGAAGACGAGTGTTCTATGCAAGGAACATCAAGGAGGTCGGTGGCAATGGATTGCACTGTACTTGGGGTCAGGGTATAAGGTATAAAACTAGAAAAATAAGAAGGAGCTTGGTTGTGAAAGGCTTGAAAAAACAAATGAAGAAGTTTATATTTGGTCCTAGAGATGTTAAGAACCATTATAGCTTATTGAATAGAGGTTTCAATATGGTTAGACCTTTACTTTAGGAAAATATCTTTGAAAACTGAGTGGAGACTGGGGGAGAATTGTAGCAGAGAAACCAAAAAGACCACTGAGAAGTTCTCCAGGTCCAGATGGATCTACAAGTGAATTCTACCAAACACTTAAGGAACAATTAATTCCTATTCTACATAAACTACTTTTAAAAATAGAAGGGAAAGGAGTTTTACCAAATTCGTTTTATGACACCAACACGGTGTTGAGAGCTAAATCAGGAAGCACCAAAATAAATAAAATTATAGACCAATCTACCTAATGAATATCGATGAAAAAATCTTAAATAAAATTTTAGCAATAAGAATGCAGCAAGTTATTACTAGGATAATACATGATGATCAGGTAGAATTTATACCAGATAGGCAAGAATGATTCAATATAATTAAACATATCAATGGCAAATCAAAAGAAAACATATGATTATCTCAATAGATGCTGAAAAGGCCCTTGATAAAATACAACATCCATTCCTATTAAAAACACTAGAAAGTTTAGGAATGAATGGAGTTTTCCTTAAATAAGGTCAAAATGGGTTTAGGATTTAGACAAAGAGTAAAACTATAGATAAATTAATAGACCAAGAAATTATCTATCAGATCTATGGAAAGGGGAAAAATTTATGACAAACAAGAATTAGAGCACATTATAAAATGCAAAATGAATGATTTTTAAATTAAATTTAAATTTAAATTTTTTTATTACATTAAATCAAATTTAAAAAGCGATTGCACTAATAAAATCAATGTTGCCAGAATTAGAAGGAAAGTAGAAAGCTGGGAAACAATCTTCATAACCAAGAGTTCTGATAAAGGTCTCATTTATAAAATATATAGAGAATTGCATCAAATGTATAAGGTCACAAGGCATTCCTCAATTGATAAATGATCAAAAGATATGAACAGACACTTTTCAAATGAAGGAATTAAATATATATATAAATATATCATTAATTTTTAATATTTATATAATATGAAAATGCACTCTCTCTCTCTATATATATATGTATATATACATATGAAAAATGCTCCAAATCATTTTTGATTAGAGAACTGTAAACTTCACACCTATCAGATTGGACAAGATGAGAAAAAGGGAAGATTATCAAAGTTGTGGGAGGATTGGGACATTGATGCATTACTGGTGGAGTTGTGAACAGATCCAACCTTTCTGGAAACCAATATGGAATATGCCCAAAGAGCAACAAAACTGTTCATATTCTTTGACCCAGCAATTCTAATTCTAGATGTATATCCAGAAGAAATTTGTAATGGCAAAGAAATGGAAATTGAGGGGATGCCCATCAATTAGGGAATGGCTAAACAAGTTATGGTACTTGAATACTATGGATACTATTGTTCTATAAGAAACCATAAATTATTGGACTCTAGAGAAGCATAGTATGACTTACAGGATCTGATGCTGAGTGCAGAGAGTACAACAAAGAGAACAGAAACATCATCAACAACACTGTGAGTTCAACTCCTTGATGGAAGCAGCTTCTCTCAGCAGTCCATTGAGTTAGAACAACTGTATTAGATTGGCTATGGACTATATTATCCCCACTCAGAGGAAGAAAAACAAAACAAAACAAAACTCACAAAAACCCTTTCAGAATCTGATGAACGTTTTATAAAAATTATCTCTTATGTGTCTCTTTCCTTTAGTCCTAATTCCTCATACCAAAAATTACTAATCTATAAATATATTTATCAAAATATGCATGTACAATGCTAATCTGACTGCTACTGATGGGAGGGGGTGGGAAAGAAGGGTGGAAGGAAATTTTATAACTTAAAAATAAACATGTGCATATCAATGAAAATAAATAATTTTTTTAAAAAGGCCTGAGAAGTACCTACATCCTAAATTTCTACCCCATCGGCCTCCTAGATCTTCAAGTATGGCCAGGGTGACCCTTGACCCCACGCATGTCATCCCTGACAAAGAAACAGAAAAGAAGGATCCATACTGGATGTCAAGATCAGTCTTCAAAGAACTAATTTTTTTTAATAATGAGGGAAAGAATTTTTCTCATCATTAGCCTAAGCATACTCACAATACTTTCAAGTCTTAGAAACTCTGGAGTTCAAGGTCTCTATTATCTCTCTGGTATCAGATCCCCCCCCCCCCCCAAATAGTACTAGCCTCTGATTGCAATGCTTTCTGAGCACTGTGACATCGTAGCAGGGTTGGCCCTGACTTTTATGCTTCCTCTTGTGGTAACAGTCACTAGTTAACTATCTTTACTCAAAATAGCTAAGAAAACTGATTTCAGTGGCAGCCAAATAAATCAAGAAAGTTAACCCAGGATGCCTAAGTAATTCACCTTTTCACGTGAGCTGAGAGTTGAAAGAGGAAATCCTAGTGGAGGAGAAGATACATTAAATAAGATAATAAAAGATTTCATATTTTAATTGTGGGTCCTTAGTTTTAGAGTTCATGTCATTTTGCCTGGAAGTGCCTTCAGGACAACATAACTTCTGTGGCTCTCTCTACCTGTACTCTTCTGGGGGGTGATCTGGATAGACTCGTGATCAGTGGCATGACTCATATTTGTTCTCTGTGGAAATTGTCTTAGCTTTCTGTTCCCTACAGAAATGAAAAGATTGTCAAGAGACAGTAGCTACTTTTGTATCTATAATATTTATACTTTCAGTGACTAATTTGTTTAAAGAGATAAGGTTAGCGCTATGGCTTATTCTTTATTCTTTTTCTAATTTATCATTGGTTTTTAATAATTATTCTGTGTCAGTGATCTCAATATAAAGAAAAAGCAGATTCAGAAAAGAATTCTGAATTTATCATCATCTTCTAAGAAATAATCAATTTCATTTTGTGTGATGTTGTTCAGGCCTTTTCCATATTGACCACTTTGAAACTCTCTTGTCCATAGTATTCATGATTTCCAGTTGCCTGGTCTCTCTCATTTTTTTAAATTTTGAACCACATTTTCCAATATTTTTTTCATTGCTCTTCCCTCTACCAAATATTGAGCCATACTTGGTCTGGAAGATTTCTTAGTTCCTTGATATAATTTCTTAGCTTCATCATCTTCTGTAGCAGATGTTGGTTTTTTTCCTAAGTTGCAATTATCTTCATGGTGGTCCAGTTGCTTCGGCTCAATAAAGTTCAGTAAAAGCACTGCAAAACAAAATGAACAAATGTTCTGGATCATGGTATTTTTTCATTATCTTTCAGCTCATGATGAAACCATCTACAAAATTTCCATTATTTGACATTTAATATGAATCCATGAACCATCCTGTAACTTAATTGATACCCCTTTATGCCTTCTGTTTTCACTTATAGTAAGAATATTAATATGTATGTGGATCATCTCCTCCAGGCACATATACTTATAATACAGATACATATATTTATGCAAATTTATGTACATACTGTAGATATATATACATATATTATATATATAGCAATACACAAACACATTGGTCACCAGTTAAATATTGCACATTTAGAGAGCTGACCATAAAATTAATTTTGTCCATAGATTGACTACAAATCTATCATTTGTAGTACACTGTACTTCCATTATTGACACTACTGCAGAAAAAGAAGGGACTGAATTAAGCCTTCTATATTTTTAACTTATAGACCAGGTTGATGTATCATACAAAAATTGGGTCAGGTTTGAAATACTCTCATAATTGTATCATTATATATTTTATATATATATGAATATACATAAACATATATGTGTGTGTTTACATATAACATACATATATAATGCTTTGACTACAAGATAGATGGAAAGACTCCATGGTCTTAGTACATATTAAATCCATAAACACAATTATCTAATCTGTTTCTTAAACACTTCAGTACTCAAGCTGTCTGTTTGTTATCTCTTATTTTTCCTCCATAGCCTACCCATTTTGTTTTTTGCTCTTGCATATTCACTTGATGATGGCTTTTACAGTTTCTAAAATACAAATCATGCTAATATGGTGCCATGGTAATATGGTAATTTGGGTGCTACACCCAGTTTTACTAGTCATTTGACTAGACATTTTCCAATGTTCCTTTGATTCATATGTAATTTTTATTTTTCTGACTGCTTTATAAGTCACAGAAATCTAGCATTATACTAATATTAAAAGGATGATACTATTAAAGTTGCAGGTTACAGGGAGCAAATTGGGATCACTGAAAACATTTAACAATTTCTCAAAATTATTCCAACTATCTTTCCTCCTCTCGTTCTTTTTTTCTGCATCCAATTCATCATCTATCAGTCAAAACCAGGATAGATAGAAATATAGAAAGACAGATAGATAGATAGATAGATAGATAGACGATAGATAGATAGATATTGTATATATGCAATGACATTAGGTATAAACACTGCTTAAGTTTCAAATTAAATTTGTATAATTTTCATTTTAGGCAATTCCATTTTTTTCTTTATTATAGATTAGGATGAGTAAAATTATATAGTTTTTTTTTTACTTTTACTTTTGTTATCTTCAAATCCCTAGAAAGGAGTGTACATTTGAGTTAGGGTGCTTCTTTATATAAATATTCTGGGATCATATTCTCATTAATTGCATGAAAGGAAAATTCCTTTATCTTCATGACTGTTTACCACAGACCAAAGCTATTGTTTTCTACATCATGGGGTTTCAGTATTATGGTGTTTTGACCCAGAATTGTCAGATGTTGAGAAATCACTAGCTCTTTTTGAAAAGAAACACTTACCATTTTACTGTGTGCTTTATTAAATATAATATTAATGTAATCATCTTTTTAAAATTCATTTCATTTTAAAATAATTAAAAGTTCTGGAACATTTGAAAATATGATTTCTACCACATTTGTTTTGCCCTTTCCAAAAACTTTTAAAAATCTGACATTATTGACTGGAGAACAACATGATATAAATAGAAAGAGTACTGGTATTGAGAAACCTGGGTTTTGGTCCTCATACAACACCTATTTATTACCAGGAGGACCATGGGGAAGTCACTTAATCTTTCTGAACCTCAGTGATCTTATCTATAAGAAAGAAAATACTTGAATTATTCATGAACTACAGGGTTTTTTGGGAAAAAAAACAATTTCTTGAAAGCCTAAAACCATATTCTAAAAAGTGAACTATTATTTTGTTGTGAATAACAAATATTGCTTTGGTTCTTTTTCAGCCACTATTCACAATAATTTTAATGAAAAGGATAATATTATTTCTTATCCAGGTGGGATATTGATCATTTTGCCCTTAGAAGTGGAAAATTTTCCAAGAAAAATAATAAATCATAACAATCTTATTCAGTTCTGTCATACAGCTATTAGAGTAGAAATTTCTTCTTGAATAAAATCATTCCTGATAAATGGTTTATCGAAAACTGTTGATTGCATAAAAGTTTTATGAATGATACTAATCATTATACCTCTTTTCGGTTTCTTTCAATGATGTAAGACATGTTAGAGTATCGAGCAGTGGACTAGGAGTCAGGAGATATAAATTGTCATTCTGGCAAGGCCAAACTGTGAGACCTTATATAAGTCAATTCTTGTCTCTAGTCTCTACTTCCTTTTTCTGTAAAATAAGGTAGTAAAACTAGATAGCCCTTATCATTATTAATAAACCATAATAGAGCAATTATTATTAATATTTTGGTAAATAAGAAAAGTTTGTCCTCATATTAGAGCAACAGGGTACTAAGGACAAAAGTGTGAATAGAGGTGACTTAAATATATTCCTTTGTATCTTCCTTTAGCCATCTTCTAGCCCTGTATCCAGAACCATGATTTTACTGTTCTGGTATTCATAAAATTTGTAGTACTGAAAGTAAGGAATTGCTATTAAACTATCTAATTTCCCATTCTTTCAGACTCTTTCTCATCAAATGGATAATTAATTTGATAAACTAATCTGTTGTAAAGATTAATCCTTATTTCATTTCCTGGGGAACATCTAAGCCAGAAGTTCTTAACCTGCGGTTCATGAATCCCTTGAAGGTTAATCAACAGATTTCTATTGGTTTGTGAATTTTAATGGGGAAAAATTCTCGTATCTTTATTTTTAGAACTTCTAATTAAAATTCAATATTTCATTCAATATGAATTTTATGAACTTATTATTCTTAGAAAAGGTCTTAGACTTCAGAGTGTGTAAGATAAAGAACTAAATAAACAAATAAAACAAATAAATTAAAAAATAAAAAAGAAGTCTTGAGTTATACATTTTAATGCTGAAACTGGCTGTTTAACTCAGAAAAAATTCTCTTAAATTTCAGTCATAATATCAACAGGTAAGGGGGATAGGAGAGATGGGAATGTTTTTCTTTTTAGGTTTTTGCAAGGCAAATGGGGTTAAGTGGCTTGCCCAAGGCCACACAGTTAGGTAATTATTAAGTGTCTGAGACCGGATTTGAACCCAGGTACTCCAGGGCCAGTGCTTTATCCACTGTGCCACCTAGCAGCCCCCGGATGGGAATGTTTTAAGAAATCCTGACCTGTAACTGGTTACTTAGTATAGCTACAAACAAGGTTTGACACAGACTTTAGCATAATAGTTTCTCACATTCAGCTATGTACTGATAAATGTTTGAAAACTGGCTCTGGGAATGGGGTAGGGAATGCAGATATGAAAGCTTTTAAGTTTTAGTCTACATTATTAACATTTTTATAGTCTTAAAAATAGACAACATTTGCCAGTTTCTGAGGTATAAATTATTACTCTGAAAACTTCAATCAGCCTGCTCAAGACTCCTTGTTTTACTTTGGACAGGTCCCTAGAGTCACAGGACTTTTCAATCAAATTTCATCTCTAAGCTTATCTAAAAGACTCTCCCTATAAAAGTTGCTTCAATTTTCTCATTTCCTCATTTATAAAATGAGAACTCTGAACTAGATTTTCTCATATGCCCACTAGTTATAGCTGAATGATTCTATTATCTCTGACAATTAGATCAGTTCTAGAAGGTGGCAGTTGCCAGTTCATGCAGAACCACTTGAGATTTAAGTTCATATATATTTTAATGTCTTGAGGTTAGCTTTGTATAATTTAGGGTTGGGCAGCCCATAATCACTTAAGGACTCTTTTTGTTCCCCCACTCTAAGATTAAAGGAGAAAGAACCCAAAGAATACATGCTCACTACTCCCGGGGGTTCCTAAAACCTCAGTATATTCCCTTATGAAATTAGGTTTGCTTCAGATATACAGTGAAACTAAAAACACACCTGGTTTGAGGAATTTTTTTCTGAAAATATTTTTCTCTGCATTAACACTCTTGCCTTAGGGAAGGTTTTGGCAGCTATTTCTTGGCTAACTCATTGCAACATGGCAGCATAACTTAGAGGGAGTTTCCCTTTAGGATAGAAAATTGTCTCTATAGCCCTAAGAGCTAAGAACCTTGGAAGCCACTGTCTTCTGGCTAAAATCTTAGGTGAGAAGATAATTACCTTTCTGGTAAACAAGGAGAAATAGCCTCTAGAAATTTTTAATGCTGTCTCCAATTTCTAATTCCTGAGAAAGAGGGAATAATGTTAACCCTCTCATTTTCTTGAGTCAGGGAAGCAAGCAAAAGGAGGATAAACCAGGTAAATCATTACTTCACCATAAATGCATTTCTACCTGAATCCTGATCTTTTTCATTACTTTGAATGAATCTGGACCTTTTAGCTACTCTGAGGTCTAAAAAGCCACAGGACATTTTGTTCATAATAAAATACTTTATGATATATATTATACCCTGATGAGCAATGACATTATCTAGTTTGGCATATATATGTATATATATATATATATATATATATATATATATATATATATATATATATATCACGTGTGTGTGTGTGTGTGTGTATGTGTAAATGGTGAATGGTGTATGTGTAAATGGTGAACTTTGTTTCCAAGGGAGAAAAAATAATTACTTCAGGATTTTCATATATCTTTCCACAATAACAATGTGATTTCTGGTTTGTTTTCAGTTTTGCAATTTATTTCTTTTCATGATGGGAATTAAAGTAATAAGGCAAGAACATCTTAAGTTAGAGTTTTTTAAACTGAGATCCATGGATTTGTTCATATATTTGGAGATAAGAAAGTATACATTTTTATTTTCACTAATCTCTAAATGGATTTTATTATTTCCTTCAATTAAGAATTAAAACCAACTTATTTTTCCTCCGAGAATGGTATATTGATTTCATAAGATTTCAAAAAGTCTATGATATATAAAAAGTTAACAGACCCTGCCCTAAAAGAACTAATTAGACACATCTAATATTGACAAGCTATGTTATACCAACATCTCTTAGAAATACCTGCCTTCACATATTGTCCTCTGTCAGAAAAAAACATGGAAAAATAAATTTTAAAAAACAACAATATTTTAGAAGTCTGGGATCTCCTCTGATTCCAGTTTAAAGTCATTTCTATCTTGCTTTAGAATAGTTGTCTAGTAGACCCTTGTTTACAAAGAAAACTAATCACTACCATATCACTACTCTAAGCTCTTAAGGAAACAAAAAGACATTAAAATTTGCAATGCAACATCTTTCTCCTATTTCCATTCTTCCCTTTGGCCAGCCTAGAGCCTGTAAGTGCATAGCATGCACATTTTATCAGGCCAACATTAAGCAAGATTTTTCCTCATTAGCACATTTTGGCAATCCTTATTGCTGTCATTCTGCAATCCTAATTGGCAGCCTAATATCAAGTATCATGCTATCAGGGGACTTGTGATGACTAGATCTAGGAATCAGCTCTAAGGAATTAGCAAAGTAAAATGTGTGAGTTCATTTTCTCCTTTTGCCATCTGGAGCAATTAGAATTTACAAAATTCCAGGAGCATAATATATCCTTTATATTCTTTGCCTACCCTTTTGTTGCCCACCACTATTGTTGTTCAGTCATTTCAGTAATGCCCTAATCTCTTTGACTCCATTTGTTTTTTGTTATTTTTGGCAAAGTTACTAGAATAATTTGATATTTCCTTCACCAGTTCATTTTACAAAGGAGAAAAATGAGGCAAACAGAATAAGGTGACTTGCTCAGTATAGCATATCTAATAATTATCATCTGAGTCTAGATTCGAACATAGCAAGTTGAATCTTCTTAAATTCAATTCTAGCACCCTATCCAATGCATTACCATACTGTCCACTTCTAACTAGTTCATATTTTTTGGCCTAGTTTTGAATTTAAGTCCCCCAAGTAAACATTTCAAAAAATATCTCACCATTACACTGTCTCCCTCAATATTCAATTTTCTTTCTAAAATGGATTTAATAAATAAAACCTCAGCACTAGAGAGAGCCATGCAGAAGGTTCAAAAGAAATAGAAATTAAGTAGAAACAAAAAGAAGAGACTTTCATAGATATTGTCCCTCTACTAGATGATAAACTCCAGAATGGCAGGGACATTATTTTGACCAAATGTTCTATCTTTCCTAGCTGACAAACATGAGGCACTACACATACTAGATCCTTATTAAGTGTGTGTTTGATGGATAAATTGAAGCATTACAGAAAGGACTAGTAAGATGTCCTCAAAGAATCCTTTTGTAAGTGCAGTGAGGGTCAATCTGGCACATATGCAGACCCCATCAACTTACTTGGCTGATGCAACTTCTCCACATAAAGAACACTAGGGAACTTATTTCTGGAATAATAATGATGTGAAAAGGAAGTACCTTGGAGAGACGTTGGAGCATGAGTAAGCAATTTACAACTGGTTCCAGTTAGATAACCAGATGGTGAATATGAGACTTATTGGATGACCTCAGAAGTATTAAAATGTCAATATCAGTCACATCTTTTTGAGGAATCTCAGTGACTCTTTCTATCATAATGTCTGGCAAGAAACCTGAAGGGAAAAGGTCTTGGGGACTTCTCATCATCATGGTCATATCTGAGTCCACACAATGAATGGGTTTTCCAAGATCATTTTTGACTCTAAATCTGGAAATCACAAATGGACTTCAGTCTTTGGCTTCTGCATTTGTATTTTTCCCCCTTCTAGGGGAAACTGGGAAAATCTGGGAACTATGTCATCTGTGGACCTTTACTTGGTTGAACCAATGTTATACAAGGAACTGAACTGTTTTGAGTCTACTGCTCCATAGACTGAGGTAGGATGGATGAGCTTATGCCAAGTAGGTTTAAAGGGAAATGCTTGTAGGCTGACTTTTACTATATCTTTGAAGTATATATATTTTTCTATAAAAGCTAATTGATACTAAGTGATAAGGTGAAGGTTTTAGTCACAACCTTCTCTACACCCACCCCACCCCACCCCACCCCACCAAGATAGGGAGAATATCTGAGCTTCTGCAATAGAGAAAAGGCAGGATAAACCCTCAGGATTATTCCCTGAACCTTGAGTTCCAAAATGTAGCAACCTGGTCCTGGGTGAGAAGGACAGTCTTCATATTATGTCATTGCCTTTGTAAAACTACCTGAACTTGAAAGAGAAAAGATTTCAGATGCAAGTAAGTAAAACTTGCAAAGTAGATGTTTCTTTTTGAAATAACAGGAGACATTTAGGACACCATACTGAATTTTCTTCCAAATGACGACTACAGTTACAAACTCCTTGAATTTATTCAGTTTGGATTAGAGGACTCTGGGATCAGAATCAAGGGCCATGGATTCTAATTTTGACTGCCACAAATTCACTGTGTAATCTTGCCTAAAGTATTTTTGACACCATGGGATTCAGTTTTAGTGTCTGCAAAATGAATGGGTTTGCCTAGATGTTTTCCAAAACTCTGTGATTCTCTTAGATTCATATGCTCCCAATCCCAAAGGCTTCTGGGAATCATAGCTACCAGAGTAGTCCTGTTGAGCTGATTGCATGCTACTTTCATCAGAAAAGGAAAATCCCCCCCCCTTACTAATCACTCACTTTTTTAATTAAGATATGACAATGTTCTCCTAAACCCATGACTGTTGTCCTTTTTATCACATTTGCAAAAGGATGGACAGCCCTAAACTCATCTATTGGGCAGGTCAGGACATACTGGTGATCAAGGTTTTTAGGAGTGTCTGTCAATTGAGGAACAAAAAGATCTGATTCTTTAGGGTGTCAGCTAAAATATCTAAGGCTCCTTTTAAGATTAAAGGTAGAGAGGAAACTGAGTTGGGTTCCTCTTTATCCTTCACTGGACACCCAGCACTTGTTTTATATAAGTTCTAAGCCTATATTAGCAAACTGTCTGGGTCCCTGAGATTTAGCTACTTGTTGGAAGGACATATTCAATTCTATTAAATGAATATCACTTCATTTAAATTTTAACACCTGGGGGCGGCTAGGTGGCACAGTGGATAGAGCACCTGGCCCTGGAGTCAGGAGTACCTGAGTCCAAGTCCAGCCTCAGATACTTAATAATTACCTAGCTGCGTGGTCTTAGGCAAGCCACTTAGCCCCATTTGCCTTGCAAAAACCTAAAAAAAAATTAACACCTAAGAATTTATTTCCTCAAGATACTTGTTATCCTAACCACAGTATAAACTTGCATAGTTAGAAGGATTAAAGAAAAAAACCATGATCTCTAAATGTCCTTCTATGTCTTATACCATTTTTTTTTTAGGTTTTTGCAAGGCAAATGGGGCTAAGTGGCTTGCCTAAGGCCACGCAGCTAGGTAATTATTAAATGTCTGAGGCTGGACTTGAACTCAGGTACTCCTGACTCCAGGGCCAGGTGCTCTATCCATTGTGCCACCTAGCTGCCCCATTTCTTATACCATTTTTAAAATATTTTGAAAACCCATAGTTAAACTTTTCTGAAGTAAATATGAATGTATGCACACACAGACACACACACACACATACACACATGTAAAAATTGGATATGATTAAGTTCATGAGCATTCATTTATTACAACAAAAACTTCCAGGTTTGATCCCAAACACTCAAATTCAAATGTTTATAGTTTGCTACTATTGCTATTAGCTTTGAACTGCTGCAGACCCTTTTTCCTTACTGATGGCACATCCAAAAAAAAATTAAAACTGAACATGGAGGTGCAAAGAGGGGAAACTAGACCAAACAAATAACGGATCTATTTCTTATCTGAGGATTTTCACAAACTGAATTATCAGGGAAGACATTTCAAATTTAGAAACTTTAGCAAAGAAAAAAATAGACCCTTTCTATTTGTAAAATCAGCCTTATTGAAATTTCTATAATATATAATAGAGATATTAAATGCCAAAAGAAAGAACAAAACAAAAACCCTTTAGGATTTAGATAGTGACTTGAGAAGTTAATTCATCTTTTCATGGTTTCTTTTCACAATTTTGAAATAGTTACCAAAGTAAAATGCTCAAAACTAGTAGCTTTATATATACATATATGTGTGTGTATGTGAAAATGTATATGCATATATGTGTTTTTATAAATTTATGTGTATGAATGTATATATATATATGTATGTGCATATTTGTATACATATATTATGTATATACCCACACATAGACACCCTCCTCAAAATATTTTTGGAAATTAAAGTTGTGGCTGAAGGGATCAACCATATATAATTCTTGGAGATGTATATTCTTCTATAATTCTTACACTACTTGTTTTAGTTGTTGCATCTTTAAAAGACTCAATAGGACACTGGGAAAGGGTATGCAAAACCACACAATACAATGATATGAACCTCCATATGTAGATTCAGTATTCAACAACAATAATAATAGTGATATCCAAATTTTAAAAACACATTTCTTAATTCAGTCAAAAGCCATAGACCAACAGAATCTCATACTGTTGTCCGGTACTTAGAATTCATCTACTGAAGTATTCAAATTTCTCCCAAAGTTGTACCTACTATCTTCTAACAACATGGAAAATCATTTGTGGCCAAGCAGTTAAATATTTCAATAAATCCTATTGGACCAATTTAAAAAGTAATTTTCTCCTTTAACTTGATTGGCATATAAGTACTCTAAAATTAATCTTTATCTAGAATCATAATTTTAAAAACCAGCATTTGCACTTTCCCTTTGTTTTTCTGATATGAGGTCTAAATTTGCCTTATTGTCCCTGGGTCTGTCCTCTGATATAAAACAAGCCTAATCTCTCTTCTACATCACATATTTTGAAATAATGTGCCTAGTATTTTAATACTATATCAAATAATAGGAGAAATAATGATCATTTCATTATTTCTGATCTTTTTAAAAAACTCTAATATTTCTCTATTATTATTTTTGAGTGCAATTTGTCATGATAAGGAAAGATTCATTTATTCCTATGCTTCTTAATTTTTAAAAGAAAGATAAACTGAACTTGTATTTTGTCAAAAACTTTTTCTTTATCCAGGGTATAATGATGATTTTGTTTTTATTCTTAACATAGTCTATTATGTCTATAATTTTTCTGATTTTGAACTAACCCTACATTCTGGTATAAATCCAACTTAGTTTTAAAATAGCTTTATTTTTTGTTTATTTCTTTAAATATTTTGCTGTACTCTCTTTGCCAATGTTGTATTTTTTTAAAGTGTTTCAGCATAGGTAGTACCCCTCCCTACCCCCCTTCAACAGTTTTCTGTGGAATAATTCATAATCACTTCAATTGACCCTCATCTAACATGGAGGAAAAGTTTTTTACCATCCTGGTTATTCTCCTCTGGATGCCTCTTCCCAGCTTTTCTGTTCCCTGGAGCCTAAAGTAAATAAGATATTGGTCTAAGCAGAGCAGAGTACAGAGAGTCTATCATTTATTTATTGCTAAAAGTCAAGCATCTTTTAAAGTAGTCCAAGTTTGCATTAACTTTTTCAGCTGGCATCACATTGTTGACTTACACTGAGCTAGATTTCACAATACCTTCACATCTTTTTCATACAAGCTGCTATAAAATCATTTATTTCCAATCTTGTACTTATAAAGTAGATTTCTGGAACACATGTAAAAATTTAACTATCTCACTATATTTATCTTGTGACAATAGATAAGTTCTATCACAAAGACCATATAGCCTTTCTGGCTTAGAACCATCCAGACTGTATGACTTACTGACATAATTTTGGATAAATCACATCAATTCCATGGCAAAAAGAGACATCACAGAAGAAGTATCCTGTTTTATCAAATGAAGAAAACATCAAAAACTCATTGTTTTGATCTTCCTTTTTTTGATTCCATGAACTCTAGCACTCAAGACCCTTCAGTCTTCCACTATCTCTCAAAATTTGTTCAAATTCATATTTGTTGCTTTTATCTCATCCTCTGCCATATCCCCTTTTCTTTCAATCTTCCACAACATTGGAGTCTTTTCCAATGAATCCCATCTTCTCATTATGTGACCAAAGCTGATTTTATTACTTATAAATTTATTCTATCTTACTTTGGTTGACCTCTCATTATTTCTCTAAAATAATTTTATTTAATTTTTGCTGGCTTACTATCATATCTCCCTCAATGACTATACCAAACCTATTCTTCTCTCTTCAATCCCCCAACCTTGGTTCTTCTTCCACACCCAAACTTTATGTACTGATATTGAAGCTTCTAATGAAATAAGTCTTAACACTACCTTCCAAATTAAAGACTCTAGTATGATTTGACTTATCTTTTCCTCCTCTCAAATTCTAGAGGAACTTGGCAAGTTACAAATGGAGAGCCATGTCTGTGATCCACTTTTATCTCTTCTAGGGCTGAACACTATATTATCTCAATCTTTCATATTTTATGTCTCATTTTCTGCTAGTTTCTTCTAATACACAGGTCTCTCCTAATCTAAAAATGAGCAATTATGTAAAACCCCCAACCAATGCCTCTAATGTCTTATAAGCTACTCATTAATCATCCCTTTGCAATACGGATTTTTCCCTCCATATTGTGTCATATCATCTTTTCTCCTACTAGTAACCTAATAAATAAATCCAGTCCACATCATTGACCTTGAATTATCTGTAGAATTTAACAATATATATACTTATTGATATTTTCCTTGACTTCCATGACACTGTATTGTCATAATCTCTATTTTGTTATCCTCTGGTATTCAAAGAAGCCAGGAGATTGTTGATGGGGATATATATAACCACAAATAGGAAATAAATATCATGTTTTACCATCCCAAGATTATGGATCAGCATTCCCTCCTCACAACCATTTCCCAACACTGTTTCCCTTTTTTGAGCCAGACACCAGCACTTCAGTGCAATTACATACTAGCTATAATTCAGTCACTCATAGCAATTTTATTGAGAAAATTTCTTGTTCAAATATACCCTTTTTTCTTATCCTATATTACTTCATGACTCTGGTAAGTGCTTCTTGGTTGCCTCTGGAGACAAGATAGTGGACAACGAATAATACTCTAGATTCTCTTTTAAGTGACACAGAGCAACTTGCAGAACAAGAGCAAACTTCAGTGAATTAAGATCTATCTGCATCATTCATATCAAAGTTTCTCTCAAACTGAACACTCCTCTGAATATCCCAATTTCTGTCAATAGTCCTGTTATCATTTAAGTTATCTAAGCATGCAACCTTGCTGTTAAATTTTATTCTTGCCTTTTGTTCTTCCTACATATGAACTTGTAGCTAGAAGGTGCCAGAAACAAAGAATGAATCTAAATCATCTTAACTCCAAGTCTAGTAGTCTTCACATTATACTACACTGAAGTTAAGTCTTCTGAGTCTGCCATTGAAGACTTTACAATCAAGGGCATACTTATGTGACAATTTTTCCTCATCAAAAAATCTAGAATTCATTCACATAAAACTATTTTCTTTTCCATGATAATTAGAAGGCTTTTCTACTTCTGTGCTTTTCCTTCAAATTATTATCTCTACCTGGATCATTTCCCTCCTACACAACCTTTTGAATTCCTGCCTATCCTTTAAGATGAGCTAAAAGATGAACCTCCTCCCTAAAGCCTTTCCAAATTTCCTTGTCAGGAATTATCTTCCTTCATCAGAACCACATAACCTTAGTAAACATTCCATTCTTTTGCCATGTTACAATTTATTTTGTAACATGTATACTCAAGTTTTGTCCTTTCTATTAAATTAAAATCTCCATGAGGACAAGTTTATATTTCGTTTTTCTTTGTATATACCTTAATACATAGAACAGTGTTTTGTATATATCAGATACTTAACAAATGGTAACTGAATACTAATACATCAAAATTCATGTATATGCATATATAGAGAGATAGATATTTATACATAATCATAATATGACAATTTTATGTACCTTTATGGTATTGGAAATTACTTGATGTAAATTTCTATTAAAAATAGAATTTTGAATGTGAATAAATTTACATTTGTATTATACAATACAAGTTTCTTGTATGTATATAAATATATCAGTTATTTATATGTAAGTATATATCATACATATCTCATATATAGTACAGTGTGGTTTCAAGTATAAGAGTATTCAATTCAATGAATATTTGTTTTCATGGTCTGAATATTTGTTCCACATCAGGTTGGGAACATAGCAAGAGAATATGCTTTTAAGTTTTCTTGGACTTCTACTTAAAAAAAAAAAACCTTCTAAGTATTAAGCAGTCTTTATATGCCTTTTCATTTTATCTTTTGAACACATTATCTAAGAAGAAAAGTAATTATTTCTAGGAAACAGGTATACTTGATATCATAATCCTTTCTTGGTATTATGATCCAATAATATATTTTGTGTCTATGTTTCCCTAACTATGATCTTATTGATATTTGAAAAGAGATTTTTCTAGTTATGGAATAAAATATGAAGTATAAACAATATGTTGGAGAGATCTACAAGGACTTGAGAGCCAGTAGATTCCTTAAGCAAATATTAAGCAAGACTAATAATATGAACCAAATTATTCTAGGAAAATAAGAAATATTGATTATTCTGGTTTCATTAAATGACAAATACATGTATTAAATCCAAGCCTAGAATTTATATTAGTTACCTAACATGTTTTTTATTCCCATAAGAAAATTTTATTTCATGGCAATTTATTGGAAAATGAAACTTATTTCAAAGGTCAATTGTCATAGAAATAAAATATGGACAAGCATAAAATATAAAAACTTATATTGAAGTGTGTATAAGTGTTTTTAAAAAGTCATGAAGGCTTGGCCCTACCAGATTTAACAATATATTATAAAGCATCAGTCATCAAAACTGTTTGGTATTGGCTAAGAAATAGAGTGGTGGACCAGTGGAATAGACTAGGTGTAAAAGCAGGAGATGATTATAGTAATCTGCTGTTTGATAAACCCAAAGTGTCTGGCCATTGGGATAAAAACTCCCTCTTTGATAAAAATTGCTGGGAAAATTGGAAGTTAGTATGGAAGAAACTTAGATTAGACCAACACCTCACACCCTTTACCAAGATAAGATCCAAATGGTTACAGGACATAGACATAAAAAACAATACTATAAGCAAATTAGAAGATCAAGGACTAGTCTACCTGTCAGATCTATGGAAAGGGGAGCAGTTTATGACTAAGGAAGAGTTGGAGAACATCACCAAAAACCAATTAGATGATTTCGATTACATTAAATTAAAAAGCTTTTGCACAGATAAAACCAATATAACCAAGATCAAAAGAAATGTAGTAAATTGGGAAACAATCTTTACAACCAACGATTCTGACAAAGGATTCATTTCTAAAATATACAGAGAACTGAGTCATATTTTTAAAACAAAAAGCTATTCCCCAATTGACAAATGGTCAAAGGCTATGCAAAAGCAATTTACAGATGAGGAGATCAAAGTAATCCATAGCCATATGAAAAAATGCTCTAAATCATTAATTATTAGAGAAATGCAAACTAAAGCTTCCTTGAGGTACCACCTCACACCTCTCAGATTGGCCAATATGACCCGGAAGTTTAATGATCATTGTTGGAAGGGATGTGGGAAATCTGGGACACTATTACATTGTTGGTGGAGCTGTGAACTCATCCAACACTTTTGGAGAGCTATTTGGAGCTATGCCCAAAGGGCAACAAAAATGTATATACCCTTTTACCCAGCAATACCACTACTGGATCTATAGCCTGAAGAGATGAGGAAAAAGGGTAAAAAACATTACTTGTACAAAAATAATTATAGCAGCCCTGTTTGTGGTGGCAAAGAATTGGAAATCCAGTAAATGTCCTTCAATGGAGGGACAGGATTTCAGGGAAGCCTGGAGGGATTTGCATGAACTGATGCTGAGTGAGATGAGCAGAACCAGAAAAACACTGTACACCCTAACAGCAACATGGGAGTGATGTTCAACCTTGAAGGACTTGCTCATTTCATCAGTGCAATAATCGGGAACAATTTTGGGCTGTCTGCAAAGGAGAGTACCATCTGTATCCAGATAAGGAGCTGTAGAGTTTGAACAAAGTATAAGGACTATTCCCTTTAATTTAGAAAAAAAACAGATAGCTTATTGTCTGATCTTGTTACCTCTTAGACTTCTCTTTAAGGATATGATTTCTCTTTCATCACACCCAATTTGGATCAAGGTACAACATGGAAACAAAGTAAAGACTGACAGAGTGCATTCTGTGGGGGGGGGGCGGGGGGAGGGAAGCAAGATTGGGGGAAAAATGTAAAACTCAAATAATATCTTTAATAAAAAATAAATTTAAATTTAAAACAAAGTCATGAAGGCAAGAAGTTGTAGCTTTTCTTATGTTAAAAATAATGATGAGGTAAACATTCTGTGAAGAATTAGATAAAGACCCTCCAAATAAAGCATATTTTCATACTTTGGGAATTTCCAAAGTAAAAATGAAGAATATCCTGGAAAATATGAGAGAAAGATTAGACCAAAAATATATAGATCACATGTAAACCTCACAACTATATATGATAAAGATTTTCTTTAAGAACAGAGTTAGGGGGCAGCTAGGTGGTGCAGTGGATAGAGCACCTGCCCTGGACTCAGGAATACCTGAGTTCAAATCCGACCTCAGACACTTAATATTTACCTAGCTGTGTGGCCTTGGGCAAGCCACTTAACCCCATTGCCTTGAAAAAAACCCTAAAAAAAACTGACTTAGAAAGTACAGTAAGCAAATAAGGAAATGTATTATATTTTAAAAGACAGAAGATTATCCATTACTTATATGGAATCATATTTGGATGAAATATATTTTTGATAGAAGAAAGATTTTTAAAAAGTAATATATAAGTAAAAGAAAAAAATGTTTAAATAAATAACAGAAAGAAGAAGAATGAACTTTGGTTGGTCTTCCCCAAAATGGAAACCCTGGAAAAAATTTACCAGTAAGAGAAAGGAGTTAGCATAGTAAAGGGATGTTCCAGTGTAAAGAGTCCACAGATGCTGTTCTAGGCTGAGATGGTGTTAAGATATATTGATAAATCCTAGAAAGTCATAAAAAAGCAATAGATTGAGGGAGAAAATTTGGCCATGAATAGAAGAAGAGAAATTGACATTGTTTACAACAATATTATAAAAATTTTAATTGATGTAAATCAATTGCCAAATTGAGAAGACTGAAAAAAAAGCCTTACTTAGCAAACATTTTATTTACTCACCAAGTGATAGCCAAGGGTAGAATTTAGAATTTTAGAATTCTATTTAGAATAGAAACACAATTGTAAAAATTATGAAGTTAAATAGCAAAAGTATGATTATTGTTTTATCTTTTCATTTTCACCACTGACTTTTATCTAACTCACAAACATCAGAGTGACAAAGATGACAAAAAGGAAAATAGAAAAGTTGGAAGGGTTATGAATGGGTACAATCATTCTGGATAGTTATTTGAGATTATTTAAAAACTCTTGTAAAATAATTCTAAATTGCTTTCCAGAATGCCTTCAGCATGTCTGTAATACATATATGTATGTGTGTGTGCATGTGTGTGTACAAATATATATATAGATGTACATACATATATATATATATATATATATGTTAACACAACTATTAGGAAAATTTGTTTTTGCTTGACCATAATATTTGTTTCAAAATTTGCTATTTTTAAGGAGGGCAAGAGGATGAAAAAATAAATTTGCTTCATTTTTATGGGGGGGCAATGCTGTAATTGTGAAATGTATGCATTTTCAAGTGAGGTTACTGTATTATTACTTTTACTTAATTTTCAGTTTATTATATAACCATTTGTGACATAGAAATAATCTATGAATATTTGTAACATAAAAACCAAGCACATAAGCAATATATTTTTAAAGAATAATTTTTAAAATAATGAAGAAAGATTATTAATGATATCACCTCAAAAAACAGAAAATCATTGGAATCTAAAACCAATTTTAAGAAACTTTGGCAACAGACTCAATTAAACAAAGATTTCCCAAGGGTATTTCCAAGAGCAAGGTGAAATTGAAAGGTGAGCATAAACATAGAAAATGTAGAAAAATCTACAGAGATTTTTTTGAAACAAATTCTTTTTAGTCATACTTGGACTCATATTATAGTTCTATCTCTGATAATACAGCAAGGTAATTGATTCTTTTAGGTTTTTGTTTTTGTTTTTTTGCAAGGCAATGGGGTTAAGTGGCTTGCCCAAGGCCACACAGCTAGGTAATTATTAAGTGTCTGAGGTTGGATTTGAACTCAGGTACTCCTGATTCCAGGGCTGGTGTTCTATCCACTGCACCACCTAGACGCCCCCTAAATGGTTCTTAAGAGAAAAAAAATTATTAAAGCACCAGGACTTAACCTAAATGTACACAGAAGAAGCCTATACCAGAAGTAATACAATTTTGAGGAAATTGAGGATTGTTTCTCAAGAGATTTGAATAAGGAAAAAATATTAGCTGAAGCATAATAAATTATGCAGAAGGAAGGGAATGATTTTTTTATGACAACATTGTAAAAAATAAATAATTCTGAAGATCTTTAAAACTCCAATAAACTCAGCAATCAGCTGTGTTTCCAAAGAATTATTGATGAAGGAGACTAATTACCTAATGTCAATAAGGTAATATACAAAATGAGACACACACATGTTTGCATATGGACAATGGAGGAATTTGTTGTTTTTAACTATGCTTATTATAATGGCTTTTTTTCTTTTCTTTCTTTTTTTTTAAATCCGAGGAAGGTGGGTAGAAGAAAAAAATGCATGAAATTTCTAAAATATAAAGTTTAATTAGGATAGCTGATATCCTTGTTTCTAACACTTGTATCAACAGTCATAAAGGAAGTAGATTCCTTAGATGTTATAAAAGTATATTACATATTTAGAGTCATAGTACATCCATGCATAAATGTTAATAGATTGCAGCACATCCATCTTTAATTTCATTAATTAGATCACAATTTTGAAGTTGGCTATCTATTTCATATGCTGATTGCAATTAAGATATTACATGATGCAGCAATTATTATATATAGGAGCCAAAATATTTTCAAGAATGAAATAATTGCTTATGTGAATTTTTATGACTGTGGAGAAGGGTGAGTTTTCCTAGAACTTAATTCCTTACTCTCATGATAAAAATAATTTCTCTACTTAATCTGGTGAGGAAAACAGGAGCCTGTCCAAGTTGTGATCTCTGAGCTGGGGCCTCTGCTGGGTTTCTTATAATTTTTAACTATCAGTAGTTTTAATTCTTTCCTCATAATTTAATTGATAATTTCTTACATGATCTAATAATGAAGTTGCTTATAATATTTTTATTGGTGTTATATCCTATTGTAGGGCCCACTTATACTTATCATTTTAAAAACACATGTTGTATGGGAGCAGTTAGGTGGGCCTTGGAGTCAGGATGACCTGAGTTCAAATCTAGCCTCAGACATTTAATACTTAGCTATGTGACCTTGGGCAATTCACTTAACCCCATTGCCTTGCAAAAAAAAAAGCCACGTTTATTATATCATACTCAAGTGCTTATATTTTTGAAAAACAACTTACAAGAAAGAAGCAGAACCCTTTAATGAGAGCTATCCTCCAAAGAATGGTGATCAATTGATCACCAGTCAATAAACATTTATTATTTATCTTCTGTTCTAAGGATCATACTAGATACTAAAATTTCAAAGATATAAATGAAACAGTACACTTGAGAAGTTTATATTCTATCATCATTGACTTCATCATCATAGTAATCATTATCATTATAGCTGCAGTTTGAAGATTGCCTGTTATGTATCTGGCATTCCCATGTTTATTCGAAGGCAGTATTGATTCATGGAGACCTGTCAGTCAACAACCTAGGAGGGAAGCAAATGACTTTCAGATGGACAAAGAGAGAAATTTGTTGTTAGCACCTCTATGAAAGATGCTTACTGGGATCTCTAAGAGTCTGGTTACTGGTTTGTTCTTTTGTTTTGTTTTTTTTGTTTTTGTTTTTGTTTTTCTAAGGCTATGGGGTTAAGTGGCTTGCCCAAGGCCACACAGCTAGGTCATTATTAAGTGTCTGAATCTACATTTGAACTCAGGTTCTCTTGATTCCAGGGCCTGTGCTTTATCCACTGCGCCACCTAGCGGCCCTTACTGGTATGTTCTTAAAGTGAAATTATGTTGGTATTGTTTGTGCAATAGGGTAGTTACTTGTTGTAATGAATAAAATAGTAGACTTGGAAGTAAGACTCATCATCATGAATTGAAATCTGGCCTTGCATTTCACACCAGCTGTGTGGCCCTGAGTAAGATACTTGACCCTGTTTGCCTCAGTTTCTTCATCTGTAAAATGAACAAGTGAAGGAAATGGCAAACCACTCCAGAAACTTTGCCAAGAAAACCCCAAATGGGGTCAAGAATAATCAGACACAACTGAAATCAATAAGCAACAGAAATCATTCATACATATTGATTAATGAAGTTTGATGGCATGTGTTGAAAAGTTTCAATCACAGAATTAATTTGGGTAACAATGAATTGTCTATTCATTGTTTTCAAACATATAGTTAGTTGGGTAACAATGAGCAATCTTGATCTGTGTCAGGAGGCTGAAAGGTCAATTATTGTCACATTAGAAGAGAAAGGGAAGAAGGAATTGAACATAATTGAACACCTGGACCTTAGTAATGAATATAAGAATATTCCCCAAAAGAAGAAAAAACTTTTAAGGAGAGCTCTTTGTACTCCAAAGAATGATGATCAATCAATAACCAGTCAACAAAGTATTTATTCAGGGATTGAGCTAGGCACTAAAAATCTATACAAAAATTTAAAAATCAGCATATTCTAGAAACATTTTCTATCATCGTCTTTATCATCATAGTCATCATCATCATAGCTAAGAATTATAAAATGCCTATTTTGTGTCAAGTAGTTTACAAATATTATTTCATTTGATCCTCACTACAACATTGGGAAGTAGGTATTATTATTATCCCCATTTTAGATATGAAAAAGCTGAGAAATACAGAGGCAAAATGACTTCTTCAGCATCACATAATTTGTCAGTATCCAAGACTGGATTCAAACTTGACTTTTCCTGACTCCATTTCTGATACTCTATTTTAGTTGGTAGCTTTCTCTGTTAAGGAAAGCAATATCTAAAAATAAATGCAGAAACAAAAGAACTGGTTAGAGATTAGAGTTTTAATTTCATTAGTTAAGTGTATTCTGGAATATGAAAATTACCTCTAATAATGCAAATCCTCACCTTCTTTAGAATTTACAATTTTAGAAAAGTGCCTAAGGCATTAACAAAGTGAAGTGAGTTTCCTCAGTCCCACTCCCAGCCCTGCTAAGATTGTCTAGTCAATATATATCAGATGAAGAACTTGAACTCAGATTTTCTTAGCCTCTTCAGACAAATTAAAATCATAGTGTTCTTGTGAGGGAAGTCTGGATAGCTGGGGAAATGAGGGAAGTACTCATATAGATTATTTTCTTTTTTTTTTTAGGTTTTTTTTTTTTTTGCAAGGCAAACAGGGTTAAATGGCTTGCCCAGGGCCACACAGCTAGGTAATTATTAAGTGTCTGAGGCAGGATTTGAACCCAGGTACTCCTGACTCTAGGGCCAGTGCTTTATCCACTACGCCACCTAGCCACCCCCATATAGATTATTTTCAAGCTGACCTTTGAAAGAAACTGTAGGTTCAAAGAGGGAGAGGAGAAAGGAGTCATATTAGGAATGTGAAAAAATTGAGATGGGACCTTGTATATCTATGTGAGGAAACAGAAAGAAAGACCATTTGGTTGAATTATGGAATTAAAAAAAAATAGATACTGTGTATTAAGCCTTGAAAAGCACTTTGGGGCCCAGATTGTGAAAGGCTTGAATGATAGATAGAAGAATATATGTTTTATCCTGATTTGTTGTTGTCCTTTGTTCTTGAAGTTTGCTAAAATGTCATCATTATGTCAAGATCAAGTCCATATGGCTGCACAAATTCACACAATCTTGGAAGGCTCTACATCAGGACAGATAAAATTGTCCGTATAACCATTTAAAATGGAGAGATCCCTAAATTTACACATCTCATGTTTCTTTTGACCTCCTGAAATTCTACTTTGCTAATAGAGCACACCAACTTCTTCAATGAATACATGCCATCCTTGGTGGTCCTGTGCCCGTGTTCCCCATGTCTCACAGTCAGTTCCAAAGCTCTTCAGAAAGAATAAACCTCGTATCATTTTTTTTTCAAACTACCGTGTGCATGCCTTTCTTTCCTCAGTTCTCCTTTTTGGCATGGAAATCTTTGGCATTCAGACAATATGGCCAACCCAACAGAGTTGTGCTCTCTGCAGTAAAATTTGAATGCTTGACAATTCAGCTTTAAAAATGACCAGTTTCCAGTAATCTAATCTTTCCGTGTAATCTTCAGAATCTTCCTAAAACAAGGAAGTAATTTGGTTCCCTGGCATGATAGTACTAGGCTGTCCGAATTTCAGATGCATACAACAGAGATGTCAACACAATGGCTCTGTAGTTCTTCAGTTTGATAAGCAGCATACTACTTCTCTCCCATACTTCCCTTTTTTTAAAAGTTTTTTTCTAGGCAATGGGGTTAAGTGGCTTGCCCAAGGCCACACAGCTAGGTAATTATTAAGTGTCTGAGACTGGATTTGAACTCAGGTACTCCTGACTCCAGGGCCGGTGCTCTATCCACTTCGCCACACCCCCTGCTCCTCCCATACTTCCCTTTTGAACTTTCCCAACACTGAACTGCCCTGACAATGTCTGCTTCAATCTCATCATCTATGTGGACATCCCTGGAAAGTAAACTTCCAAGTTGAATGAACTTATTCGCAGTAATCAAAATTTCTCCATTTCCTTTAGCCAAAGATTCTTTTTTATGGGTGTTGCAGTGCTAGCTGTTGGAGAACTCCTGTTTTTTTTGCTGTTGTCAGGTCAAAATTAATACAAGAGACAAAAATTGACACTGTTGCATCTCAGTCTCAGAGATTTCACTAAGTGCACAATAATCTGCAAACAAAAAGTGCTGCCCAATGCTTCCTCCACTTTAGGTCTTGACTTGTAGTATTTTCAAGCTAATAATTATCATCAGTGCTATAACTGACCTTGATATCCTTTTTGTCAATCAAAGTTTGTCATTCAAAGTTGTTCAACAATATCACCGAAAACACCAAGCTGAAAAATATGGGAACAGGCACACAGCACTGCTTCAGTCCATTGATAACTGGGAAACTGAGAGCATCATTCATTATCCAGAATCCATGCAAGCATACCATTATGAAACTGCCAGAAAACTGATAAGTTTCTCCAGGCAACAAATTCTGGCAAGATCTGCCATAAACCCTCATAACTGACATCTTCAAAATCCCTAATCAAATTGATGAATATTGTGTATGGACATCTGTTCTGCTTCTCAAATTTATCCTGGAGGTGTTGGATATTAAACATCATATTGACCATTCCTCAGCCTTTTCTGACTCCACACTGACTCTCAAGTAAGAGAACATCTTCCAGGTGAATGATCAAGCTTATTGAAAAGGCCTCTGGAAAGAATCTTGCTTGAAGTGACTAAGAGAGAGACCTCACCCCACTCCACCCATCCCTCCTTCAAGTTTGTTGTGAGCTAACCTATTTCACTTTCCTTTATAGGGATGGATAATGGAGGCATCCTAGAACTCTTGGGGGATAACCTCCTCATGTTATATAACCAGGAAAGCTTCAATCAACTTATGTATAAGCAATGACTCTCCAACCTCACAAATCTCAGCTGGAATAGAATGAGTACCACAAGAGGACTTTTAAAACCTCTTCTTCAGTTGGAAATTTAACTAGAGAAAGATTGATTTCAACCTTAGGTAAATGGTTAATAGGGCCCTATGAAATTATTTAACTCATCTCTCTTAGATCATGTACTTATCACAAGTCAATGTGACTACATCAGTGCTGGATAGTTGAAGTTCATTAAAGGTCTTCGGTCCACAAATAGCCTTCATGGAGTCATAAAAGAACTTTGTATTGTTATTATCAGCATAAACCTGGAATTCATCTACTTTCTACTGAGATAATAATCCTGCATCTCTCTAAGCTTCACTTGTTCTTTACTTTGTTTGTTTTTGTGGAGCAATGAGGTTAAATGATTTGTCCAAGGTTACACAACTAGTAAATATGAAATGTCTGAGGCTAGATTTGAACTCAGGTCTTCCTGACCCTAGGACTGGTACTCTATCCACCTAGATGCCCTGACTTTATTTTTTTTAACAGCAAAATCTATTAATTTATTTTAAAATATTGAAGTACATAAAATGCTACATTCCATATCCATGTCTCCCTGTCTACCCTCAAGTTCTATAAAGGGAGGGAACTTATTTTTCTAATTTTGCCACATTTATCTTCATTAGTCCATTATTCTGTGACCAAGAGAAATCTCTAGAAAATGAGTTTGTAATGCTTCTGCAAGGTAGATATATTTTTCCCATTTCACAGTTCAGAAAACTGAGGTAAACAGAGATTTATTGACCTGCCCAGGTGCCAGCCCAGTGCTGTATACTTTGCCTCATAGCTGCCTCTATTTCCTCTCATTCTGAATTACTCCCGTTATGTGCCCCTTTAGTTCCTACTCACTGTGCCACTAAGGGAAGTCTTGAAACAATACTGACCTTGCCCTCTACAAATTTATGCCTTGTATTACCAACTGTATAGTTGATTAGTTGATACAGCAAGACAATTATTTTACTCTTCCTTCCTTGATTCATTGACTTACTTACCATAGCGACTATTCTAAACATTCCCCTTTTCCCTCATGCTTCCCATATGCCCCTAATCCCTTAGACTGTCTCAATTTAGCATCTTGTCTTATACTTCACCAAAAAAAGAAATCAATTGTAGAAAAGTTTTTCTCTTCTTCTTCTGATATAATATGCCCCTGACATTTTTCCTCATTAGTTCCCCAAATTATATTACCTTTTATGTTGATATTAAAAACCAGACTGAGTCAAATGGAAAAAAATGTTCCAAAAAAGTTCATGAGAGAATTCCTTAAAAAGCAGAATTGACCAAATGAGAAAGAAGATATATAAAAGCTCCTTTCTCCTTTCCAAGCCTAAACCCTCTTCTTAAATTCTTTGAACCATGTCTTCCTATTTTCTCCAGCAGTGACCATTTCTCTTTCTAACCATTATTTTTTTTTTAGGTTTTTGCAAGGCAAATGGGGTTAAGTGGATTGGCCAAGGCCACACTGTTAGGTAATTATTAAGTGTCTGAGGCCAGATTTAAACTCAGGTACTCCTGACTTCAGGGCCAGTGCTCTATCCACTGCACCATCTAGCTACCCCTTAACCATTATTTTATTTTATTTATTTTTATTTTTCCCCAGTCAAATGTGAAAAAAAAGTTTTAACATTCCTTTGTAAACCTGTTTCAAATGCTTTCCCTTCTTCCTATCCTACCCCCCCCATTGAGAAAGCAAGTTATTTGACATAGATTAAAAGAGTGTAGTCATGCAAAACATTACCATAATAGTCCAATTGTGAAAGTAGAGTAGCTAAGTGGCACAGAGGATAGAGCGCCAGCTCTGAAATCAGGAAGACCTTTGTTCAAATTCGACCTCAGACATGTAATAATTTCTTATAATTACTTATGTGACCTCGGGCAAGGCACTTCACCCTATTGCCTTGAAAAAACAAAAAAAGAAAAAAGAATAAACAAATTGTTGAATAACAGCCCATTCTATCTCCTCTTTTCATTTTCTCCTAGTACGTTCCTCTCTCATCCCTTAACTCCATCTTTTTAAAATGTTGTCCCTTCATATTCAACTCTGCCCAAATAAATGATAAAGTTCATATGTTAATGGTATCATCAACACATGCAGGAATAAAAGAAGATCATCAAGTCCCTTATGATTTATTTGCCTTTCCTGTTTATCTTTTTATGCTTCACTTGTGTCTCATATTGGAAGATCAAATTTCTGTTCAACTGTTTTTTTTAATCAGGAAAGTTTTAAAGTCTCCTATTTCGTTGAATATACATCCTTTTCCCTGAAAAAGAATACTCAATTGTGCTGGGTAGTTGATTCTTGGTTGTTATCCAAGCTCTTTTGGAGTCCACAACATCATATTCCAAGACCTACAATCCCTTAAAGTAGAAGCTGCTAAATCTTGATTATGACTCCACAATAATTTAATTTATTTTTTTCTGGCAACTTGCAAAGATTTTCCCTTGGTCTGGGAACTCTAAAATTTGGCTATAATATTCCTAGCAATTTTCATTTTAGAATCTCTTTCAGGAGGCAATCAGTGGATTATTTTAATTTCTGTTTTACCATCTGCTTCTAGAATATCAGGGCAGTTTTCTCTGATAATTTCTTGTAAGATGTCTAGGCTCTTTTTTTTTAGATCATGACTTTCAGGTAGTCCAATAATTTTAAATGATCTTTCCGGGATCAATTTTCAAAATCAATTGTTTTTCCAAGGAGATAGATCATATTTTTTTTCTATTTTTTCATTCTTTTGTGTGTTTCTTGATTTCTCACAGTCATCAGCTTCCCTTTGCTCAATTCTATATTTTAAGGAATTATTTCCTTCGGTAAGCTTTTATATCTTCTTATTCATGTGGCCAATTATGCTTTTCAAGGCATTCTTCTCCTCATTGGTTTTTTGGGAACTTTTATTCATTCAACTCAGTCTAGCTTTTAAGATATTATTTTTTTTCCAGTTTTTTTTTTTGTGTCTCCACTAACCTACTGACTCAGTTTTCAAGATTTTCTGGCATCCTTTTCATTTTTCTTTCCAAATTTTCCTCTACCTATCTTACTTTATTTTCAAATTCTTTTTGAGATTTTTCCATGGCCTGAGACCAATTCATATTTTATTGGAGGTTTTAGATATATAGAATTTTTGACTTTGCTATCTTCATCTGAGTATATATAGTAACCTATCTATGGTCAAATATTTTTTACCTCTATTGTTTGCTCATTTCCCCAGGTTATGATTAAATTTAACTCTTTTTATAATGTGGGGCTCTGCTTTCAGAGTGAAGGGTACACTGTCCCAAAACTTTGGGGGTTATTTGCAGCTGTTTTCTGAGATACTTTTAAGGTCTGCAAATTTTCAATTCTTCCAAGGTCTTAGATCTAAGGAGAAGATTGACTCCTGGCCTGTGTTCTGGTCTATAAGTGACCACAAACACACCTTTCTGCCCTGGAACTGTGAGGAGGGTCCCTGCTACAGTGAGGCAGTAAGCTCTGTTGTGCTTCTGTTCCTCTCCCTGGGACTGAGACTCAAGATTGCAGTAGAGATCTGAATGTGAGCAAAGTCACAGAGTACTGCTTCAAGGATAACAAAGAGATCTCCTTCTGACCCCTTCACCATCTTGTGGACTGAGAACTCCAGAAGCAGCTGCCTCTACTGATTTAGTGGTTTCCAAGACTTCTCTTTTATCACCCTGATAATGAGGTATGTGTGCTGGCTCTTTCTTGTAAGTTGAAATTGCATTATTATGAGACTGTCATTCATTCCTTTTTTGTAGGAATCTTGCAAAGCAACCAATAGCTGCATCTGTAATTTAGTTTAAGTTCAGATCAAAGAAGAAATTACTACAAGGCTCAGATTATGAAAGTTATTAAGCTTAATAAATGGTTAAAATGTGTTTCAGTAATGATAAAGTCTCAGTAAAATCACCTCACAATAAAATCATTTTATCACAGTCAAGACCAGTCACAATAAAATTATCTTATCATAATCAGTCCTCACAGCAACATCTGGATTCTTACAACTGAGAAGCTTCATGAATAGCCCTCCAGAGTCTTGCATTGGCAAATGTCCTGATATATGCATCTATACCTCAGGGGAGACTCCAAAGAACAACTTCCTTCAACCCCTGTGCCACCAGCTTAAATCATCCTTAAAACAAAGAAGGTTCTCTGCTAGTCCTTATGATCCTGCTTTTGGGTGGCGTTTTCAGGGTCCCAGGAACTGGATTTCCAGAAAATACCTCAAGGGAATGTTTATGCTTAGGGAGAATGGCCAGTTCTCCCCAAAATCTAATCATTTCCCAATCCTCAACTTCTAAGTCTGGAACTTATCTTGTCAGTTTTAGGTCAGACCATGAGCAAGTTTTAGTGAAGATGATATGATTTTTTATATTTCTAATATAGTAGACATATAAGATTAATGATTAGTTTTTATTGTGAAACCTACAGCTACTTCACCATGTTCCTCATCACTGTGGTTAGTCCAGAAAAAAAATGTATATCCATCTGTCACTTTGGTAAACTGACCTTCATTTGCCAGCATTTTTCACTCAGGTCAACTATATTTAGATGTGGTAACAAGAGTTATTCCTCCTTCAATACTACTTGATTTGCGTAGTGGATAAATGTGTACATTTCAATATACTACCCATGGTGAGTGGAACCATATTCACAAAGATTTTGGACATCTTTTTGTGATTCAACCAAAGGGTGGAATCCCTATCCACTACAGTGAACAGTCTGGTGCTGGGTGAAACAGGCAATATTAGACCACCTTTTCTAGCCCCTTCTTCATGCTAGGAGATAGGAGTACAGTCTTTTAAAGAAAAACTGTTTAGACACTCGTGGGGGGTGGCGCAGTGTGGTGCCAAATCCCACTTTTTCTTCAGTCCAGTGAGAAGAAAACATATGGTCTGGACCACCTGTGTACAGCTCCAGAATGAGCTTCAGAAGAAAAATTCCTCAGTACCAGATGGATTTATAAATGAATTCTATCAAATGTTTAAGGAACAATAATCCCAATACAATATAAACTCTTTGAAAAAAAAAGAAAAACAGTTACTTTTTATTGTTCTTACTATGAAACAAATATAATTTTTTTAAAGTTTTTTTGCAAGGCAATGGGGTTAAGTGGCTTACCCAAGGCCACACAGCTAGGTAATTATTAAGTGTCTGAGGCTGAATTTGAACTCAGGTACTCCTGACTGCAGGGCCATTGTTCTATCCATTGTGCCACCTAACTGCCCCAAATCAAATATAATTTTGATACTCAAAATAGGAAGCATTAAAATAGAGAAAGAGATTACAGATCAATTTCCCTAATGAATAGTGATAAATAAAATTTAAATAGAATACAAGCAAGGAGATTACAGCAATATATAATAAAAAGCATAAACTGTTTCCAGATGAGTTTTATGCCAGGAATGCAAGACTGGTTCAATATTGGGGAAACTATAAGCATAATTGACTATATCAACAGTTAAAAAAACCAAAAAAATCAAAGATTCTATCAATACAATGCTGAAAAACTTTTGACAATATACAATACTAATTCCTACTTTAAAAAAATTAGAAATCATAGGAATTGTCTTCCTTAAAATGTTAAAAAAAGTATACATTTATTGTCAAAAGCAAGATATCTATAATACCAATAAATTTTAAAGACAGATCTAATCAAGTTAAAAATACTAATTGCTCATGGCCAGACAAAATCCATAAAATAAAAATGATAATTCTTTTAAAATTATTTTACTTATTCAGTGCCATACAAATCAAATAGCCAAAGGACTATTTTTAGAACTAAAAAATTATAAAACTTCATCTAGGAGTAAAAAGATATAAAATGTCTAAAGAATCAATGCATCCTAGTAGTACTAGACTTCAAACACTATTATAAAAGAATAATCATGAAACCAGTCTGGTAGTGACTAGGAAAGAGAGTGGTGGCTCATTATAATAGATTAGGTATACAATAAACAGTAGGAAATAACTGTAGTAATCTATGTTTGAAAAACCTGAATATCCAAGCTTTTGGAGTAAGAACTCACTATCTGACAATTTTTTTTTTTAGAAAAACTGCAATGCAGTTTGGTGGAAACTAGGCATTGATCAACATCTCACAACATGTGCCAAGATAAGGTCAAAATGAATAAATGATTTAGACATAAAAGATTATATTACAAGTAGATTAAGGGAACTCGAAAAAAATGTATTTGCCAGATCTATAGATAAGAGAAGATTATGGTCAAATAAGAGATAAAAAGGATCATAAGTAATAAAATGAATTAATTTGAATACATGGATTAAAAAGTCTTACACAAACAAAAAAAATGCAGCCAAAATCAGAAGGAACTAATGAACAAATTTTATACCAAATTTCCCTAATAAAGATCTTACTTCTCAAGTATTGAAGGAACTGCATCAAATTTATTATTTTTAAAAAAGAACTGTTCCCTAATCAAGAATCCCCTGGAAAAATACTCTAAGCAACTATTGATTAGAAAAATGCAAATTAAAACAACTCTGAGATATTGCATCTATCAGATTGATTAATATGACAGAAAAGGAAAATACTCCAGGGGGTGAGAAAAATTGAGACATTAATGCACTGTTGGTGGCATTGCGAACTGGTCCAACAAGCCTGGAAAGCAATCTGTAGCTATGTCTCAAGAGTTATATGTAAGCTTTGACCCATCAATACTACTACTAAGTCTGTATCTCAAAGAAATCAAAGTCAAGAGAAAGGGGCCTATATCTACAAATATATTTATTGCAACTCCTCTTGTGATAGAAAAGAAATAGTGATTGAAATAATGCCCATCAATTGGGAAATGGAAGAATAAGTTATTCTTTATGATTATTTTGGAATATTATTGTGCTATACAAAATGATGAGCAAGATGTTTTAGAAAACCCTGAGACATCTTATATGAACTAATACAAAGTGATATGAGCAGAGCCAGAACATACTACATAGTAATAACAATAATGTAATAATCAGCTATGAAAACCTTAGGTACTCTGATCATACAATGATCCAAGACAATTTCAATCATACAATGATCCAAGACAATTTCAAGAAACTCATTATAAAAATGCTATCAACCTCCTGGGAGAGAACTAATGTACTCTGAATGCATGCCTTTTCTACTTTCATTATTTTTCCTGCTTTGGGGAGGAATATGGCTAATATAAAAACATGTTTTACATGATGTCGCATGTACAATTGATACTATGTTTTCTGTCATTTCAATGGATGTAAGAGGGAATAGTAAAATAATTTGTAACTCAAAATTTTTAAAAATGAATATTAAAATGTTTTTTAAATCAAGTAAGCTTCTTGAGGACAGAAATTGACTTTCTATCTATATTCCTAGTGTTTACTGTAGTGCCTGACACATAGTTAAGTGGTAAATAAATGTTTATTAAATTGACTTGTTCCAGGGGCAACTAGGTGCCCATGCATGGCACCAGCCCTGGAGTCAGGGGGACCTGAGTTCAAGCCAGCCTCAGACACTTAGTACTTAACCTGTGTAATTTGAGCAAGGCACTTAACCTTGATTGCTTTGCAAAAAAAGAAAAATATATATAAATTGAATTTGTTCATTCAGATCAGGGAACTCAACTAAAGGTGTTTTAGTAGGGGTGGGAGAAACTCTCTTTAAATAAGAAAAAGACTGAAGGCAGAGGCAGACCATAGATCTATCATGCAAATATCTAAGGCACATAGAATGTCCTCAGAGCCTGAAATCAGCAGTAGTCCACCTACATGATCCTTAAGCTCAAAGCTTAGATGCTGAAAGCCTGAGTGATTCACATGTTCAGTTTTGATATTGCAGATCAATAATTTGATGGATGCTAATAGTCAGTTTGGACCATCCACAAGTTCAAGTAGAAATTCTTGATCTTTTATACTAGATATTAAGCCTACTCATTACAGTTTAGAAGAAATTGGAACAAAGTTTACCCCTATACTCAAATAACATTCATTGTTGCAGTATATGTTGTTTGAAGTTGTAACATGTGCTATCATTTTACACATAATCACTATGAATACCGTTATTTTTGCTTTTTTTTGATTGTCATGCTTCTTAGAGGCTGATGATAGAATTGTATGTAATGTAATTACTTTTGCTATGCACGTATGGAATATATTTCACTACATAATCTATGTATTTGGTTACTTTGTTCAACTTTGTTATCACATAGAATCCTAGATATAGAATTAGAAGGACCCTTTGAAATTATCTAGTACAACTCAATTTCACTAATGGGAAACCAGAGAGCCATTCAAACTCTTAACATTATAAACTAATATAGGGTGTTCCCATGGCTTGGCACCAAACTCAAAATATAGAAAGTGCATTAAAACTGTGTGATTGATGATCCAAGATAACACAGTTAGCAAATGGTAGTGGCAGATTGTACCCTCTCCCCAGTTACTGATTCCCAATTCAGTGTTTTATATTGCTGTCATAAAGCATGTACATGTTCCCAAACATATCATTGATTATGAGCTACATATTATATTTGTCTCTATGAGTATTAGCTATTTATACTTAAAATAGGGGTGCTTTCAAGTGTCTTCCAGTGCATTCTACTTTAAAATTAAGATGATTACCTGTGACTTTGGGAGAGGAAAAAATGTTATGACATGTATCCATAGATGTTAAAATGTGTCCCATGTGACTAGCAAGGTCTACAGATGTTTCATAAATATATAGTCCACTTAACCAAGAACAATGCACCACAGAATCTATAATAAATAGGATCTGGTTTCTACCAGTAAATCAAAATGTCTGTCTACATACCCACACCCCCTTTTGGTGGCTTCAGATAATTCATAATCATAGGTTTAGCTTGTACAACAAAGGTATTCATTTTAAGAAGTGCAGGAAGCTGCAAATCATTAAAGAAATAACTAGTGTAACAAAGACAGAAAGGAGAACTGGTATATATACATATATATATATATATATATATATATATATATCCTTTAAATGTAATATTTTTATTGCTTGCAGAACCCGAAATAAACTTTTACAACTTCTTTCCCTTCTTGCTATTATAACAATGAAACTTCAGAATTTAGATTTTTAAGGGGCGGGGGGGGGGGGGGGGGGGAGGAACCAAGATGGCAGTGTAAAGACTTGCCTGACCTCTTCCCCAAAGCCTCCAAATACTTTTAAATAGTGACTTTAAACAAATGCGAGAGAAGCAGAATGCCCCCCCAAAAAACAAAAAAAGACAAATTGAAACAATTTTGTAGCCCCAGAAAACTTGGAAGATCCACAGGAATGTTCTATTGCACCAGGGTAAGAGAGGAGCACAGTCCAATACAGTCTGAGGAACAGGCAGTAGGGTGACTGAATTAGAAATAGCATTGAGCTGTTTCTTAGCCCACAAATGTCAAAGACAATTTAGAAGGTTATCAGGAAATGTCTGTCTCACCTAGGTGATGATAGTGGAGCACAGTCCAGTGCCAACCAGGTTCCAGCAACCCAGGAGCAGTCCTTGGAAACTTGAATCAGCAGTAGTAGCAGTTGCTTCCACAACTCTCAGTCCAAAGACAACTGTGCAGAAGGAGGTTACAGGAGTCTTTTTTCTAGTTTGAGGCAGAGCTCTGTTGCTTTGCCCATACTCAGATCTGGGTCATGGTCCAGGGGGCCAGTCCTAGTGAGAGACGGAGCAGCAGCACACCAGAGCGTGCTGCCCCAGGGAAGCAAAGACACTTCTCAGAGTTCCAAGGCAGAATAAAACTGCTTATGGTCACTCAAGAATAAAACACAGGCCACAAGTGTACTAAACACCTCTCCTTAGATCATATACCACCTTGGAAGAATTGAAAACTTTCAGAACCCCTCTGAAAACAGTTGCATAAAACCCCAGATACTTGGACAGCCTGTCCTCTATCCTGAAAGCAGAGCTGTATCAAGTTATAGGCTAGAAAATGAGCAAACTAGGAAAAAACTCTGATCAAAGAAAGTTACTGCATGAAAAAAGAAGATCAAAATGCCCTCAAAGAAGATAACCTGGTCTAAGGTTCTATATCCAAAACCTACAAGAAAAATATAAATTGGTCTCAGACCAAGGAAGAGTTCAGATAGGATTTTGAAAATCAAGCAAGAGAGTAAAGAAAAAATTGGGAAGAGAAATGAGAATGATGCTAGAAAATGAAAAATGAGTCAACAGTTTGGTAAAGGATACACACATACACACACACACACACACACACACACACACACACACATACATACACACACACAAACACACACACAAACAGACAAAATACTGAAGAAAATAACATCACCAGACTAGATCAAATGGTAAAATAGTTACAAAAATGTAATGAGAAAATGAAGGTCTCAAAAAGCAGGGTTGACCAAACAAAAAAAGAGGCACAAAAATTCACTGAACAAAAAAAGTCCTTAAAAAGTAGAGTCAACTATTTGGAAAAGGAGATACAAAAATTCACTGAAAAAAAATAACTCCTTAAAAATTAGAATTGAACAATTGGAAGCTAATGACTTTATGAGAAATCAAAAAATAAAAATTTGGATTTTAAAATTCTGTAAAAGTAAAGAGGATATTGTAATCTGCTAATAACCCTACAATCTTGCCAAAAACAAATCCTAAAATGGGCTTGTCATTGTTGATTTATAAATTGAATCACATTTTCTTAATGTAGGAGTACAAGTTTTAACTCTACCCTGTTTAATTCTGCTCAGTATGTTGTGGAGGACTCAGTATATGGTAAAACATTGTGAGTACAGGAAATGGCACATAAGAATCATTGAATTGCAAGAGATTTCTCCCAATTATGTCAATGTGGTTCATTCATTTGCTGTCAGTGTAATAGCTTCTAAGTCATCCTTCAAAAAAAGGAAGTCTATTCTATTTCGGAATCTCTCTAGGAAAACTTATATCACAGAATAAATTAGTTTCTTTTAAGTTTTTTTAGGTTGTTTTAGGGTTTTTTGGCAAGGCAAATGGGGTTAAGTGACTTGCCCAAGGCCACACAGCTAGGTAATTATTAAGTGTCTGAGATTGGATTTGAACCCAGGTACTCCTGACTCCAAGGCTGGTGCTTTATCCACTATGCCACCTAGCGGCCCCAAATTAGTTTCTTTTAAAGAGATTTCACTATACTGAAAAGAAATGAATTGTAAATTCATCAATTCACTTCCCATATCATAGATATACAAAAACAGGTCTCGGGGAGGCTAGGTGGTGCGGTGAATAGAGTACCAGCCCTGGAGTCAAGAGTACCTGGGTTCAAATCCAGCCTCAGACACTTAATAATTACCTAGCTGTGTGGCCTTGGGCAAGCCACTTAACCCAATTGCCTTGCAAAAACTTAAAAAAACCAAAACTAGGTCTCACAAGCATATTTTTTTAAATTTGGGGGTTTCTTGGGCAAACTCCAAGTTGTATTTTCAGTGTTCTAAAGAGAAGCTAATATTTGGTTTAGTTACATTTTTCTGCTAGTGAGGAGCTAATATTTTACCATGATTTCCAAATCAAAGGCATTCCACTACAGTGGAAAGAATGCTAGAGGTGGATTCCGGAAAAAAACTTGAATCAGATTCTATCTCTGACACACTGTAGCCATGGGACTACAAACTAATGACTTTGCCCTTTTGAATCTCCTTTTCATTTTCTCTAAAATGGCAATTGTAATGCCTACACTACTTTATTTGCAGGACTTTTTCAGGTTCAGAATGACTATTGTATGCAAAAGGTTTTACACACTTTAAAATATGATGGACTTTACCAGAGCAGTAGAGGAATTATGGAGTTTCACTGGGTAATTGCTTTCCTTATATTGTGTCCATTTTAAAAGTAGTTTCTCTTCACAAAAAAGATTTTCACTCAAGCCTCAAAGTCGAGTAGAAATATTTTTGAGTCTAATACCTACATTTAGGAAAGGATTTATGTAAACATTTAAGTTGCAGAAACATGGAAATGAAGTTGCTTACTTTGCTGAAGAAAGAGACATAATCATTTTCATTGGAATCATAGAATCAGAACTAACAGGAACCTTAGAACAGTTCTAGTCTATGAATATTTTATATATAAGGATATTGAGGCATACAGATTCAAGATCACACAGCTAGTAAGTTGCAGAAATAGTTTTTAAGTGATATTCTCTTACTCCACAGTTGTAGTACTTTCCATTATACTATCACACCACCAGAGCAATAAAATTTCTTTTCTGAAGACACTATATCACTTGGGTACAGTGGATAAAGGTCAGGTCTAGGTCAGGAAGCCCTGGATTCATATCCAGCATCAGACACTTACTACCTGAGTGACCCTGAGCAAGTCACTGAAACTTAACTTCCTCAACCATCAAAGAGGAAGGATAATAGTACCTACCTTCCAAGGTTTCTGAGAGGATAAAATTAAATAATATTTGTGAATCACTTAGCATAGTGCTTGGCATGAGGTTAAAAAATGCTTTTTTACTTAGAGAAATCCCTATGGACTATGTGGATTTCAAATAACTTTTTCCACTTGTTTTGAACTCAGTATTTTTCCATTTTTCTAACCCTAAATAGATTTTTTTCTTAATACCTTTCACTAGTCTGAGTCATCAGCCTTTTGATGAAGTCATTCTATCTTCTGCACACATATGTTCCTTTTGCCAAGTACACACAGACTTAACTCATGAGGATTATAAAACAGAATTAGAATATAGTTTTTGCTGAATATGAAGCTTGCAGTTTCAATGTAAATGAATGAGGGCTACAAACATGAGTGGCAGTTTTGTTTTAGAGCAACAATTTATTCATGTGTTCTACACTAATTTGATGCTGTAAGAAGTTTGCTAAGTCATTCAGGAATGGTTATCCAAATATTTATGACCATGTTCTTCATGTAATCACAAAAATTATGAAAGGATTTCCATGCTCTCTATTACTTCATTGTTAAATATAGAATCTATTAGTATCTAAAACTCTTCATAACCTGATCCTTTCCTAACTTTTCAATTTTCATTTATACTTTGTTGTTTAGTCATGTCCAATTCTTCATGACCCCATTTGAAGTTTTCTTGGCAAAGATGCTCATTTTACAGTTAATTTTCCAGGCAAGGAACTGAAGCAAACAGGCTTAAGTGACTTACCCAGGGTAATGCAAACAGTAAGTGTGTGAGATCAGATATGAACTCATGAAACTGCGTTCATAATTTCAAATCCAGTTCTCTCTATGGTGTCATCTAGCTACCCTAATACTTTATTCTTCCATGAACATTGATCTAGGTGCACTAACCCTCTTTCTGTTACACATGCACACACACACACACACACACACACACAAACACACACAAACACAAACACACACAAACCACTCCATCTGTCTACTCTCTGTTGTTGTATTATCTGAGACTATGCTGTCTTCCCCTCTTAGTTACCTAGCTTCCTTATAATAGCTCAAACCTTTCTCATCTCCACTCCTTTCATCATGCTAGTATCTTCTACCTTTTTTCCTCATCTATTCAATATGCCTTGTATTGATATTATTTCCTTATATCTTACTAATTGAATGAGTTCCTTGAGGAACTTACCTTCCTTTCTATTCTCATGGCTTAACAGTGTCTTACAAATGAGTAAGTAGTTAATAAAAGTTTTTGATCTATTGACTATAGTTCTTTGTATTATTTTTTTTGCAAGGCAAATGGGGTTAAGTGGCTTTCCCAAGGCCACACAGCTAGGTAATTATTAAGTGTCTGAGGTTAGATTTGAAGTCAAGTCCTCCTGACTCCAGGGCTGGTGGTCTATTCACTGTGCCACCTAGCTGTCCCAGTTCTTTGTATTATTACTATTAATCTAAAATAACAGTTATATTCCACTAAAATAGACTTAAATCTAGACAAAGATCATTTTTAGAGAAATGAGCAATTATTAAACTATAAAACTCTTATGCATTAAGTCTAGTCTTCATTAGGACAAGCTCTAACCAGGATCTCATAGAGCCAGCAATATCTTCTGAATCATAATATTTACTTCTTTCTGGCAAATAAAGTAACCAGAGACTTCCTTACTTGTGTTGGGAATGGAAGGGTATTGAAAAGTTAAGAAAGTTATGTAATTCTAATTTTATTTCTATTTTCTATGAGAGTTAGTGGGTTCAAGTTTTACTTCTTACAGATACTGCCCTTGTGACCTAAGTAATCCAGAGAATTTAACAATCCTTCTTGACTATAATTTGAAGAAAGGTGCTGACCCGCATTGCCAGGGGAGGTTTCCACATCTAGGATTTTTCATATGCCAATTAGGTCCCAAGTCCCATTCTTATCCTTTATTTTATAGATGGAGAACAAATAAGAAATTTAATAGGGATTATCTTTAAAAATCAGGTTGCAAATGTTCTATCAATTTTTTAAGCCTCTAGGCTACTCTTTTGTAAAACTGTAACTTATTTATAATAAAGACCATGAAGTACAACAATTAAATGCAGCATTTATTAAGTTGTCACTTTGAACACAGCACTGAGACTCTGAAGATAAAAACAGATATGACCACAACATTGTTCTCAAGGAACTTATTGTCAAAATGGTGACATGAAGAAGGAAGGAACTAGAAACAAAAGGCCATAAAATAAGAGAATGAGAAAAGTCCAAAGAGATAGCCTCAAAATATTCTAAGAAATTTGAGGAGGGAGATTACTTTCACATGAATGACCAGGTTGTAGAATAAGGGCAAGGAAATATTCTTGGCAAAAATTTTATCTGGGTTTAATCATGAATAAAGAAGAACTTTGAAATAGTAAGAGAAAGAAATTTCCATGGTGGTTAGGGACTATGTGATAAAAAATCCAACCGTATAAGATTCCACAGAGGTTATCTGGTGCAAACCTTTCATTTTTATAGATAAGGAAATTGGGACCCATATGTATTAAGTGATTTGCCCCAGTTCATATAAGAAATAGTATCAATTAGTCTTCTAATTCCAAAAGCACTGCAGCCTATTACTTCTGTTTATGGGCAAGAGTTAAACAAGATGGTTCATTGGGGTAGCATGAACAAAGGCATTGAAATGATAGAGGGCAGAATAAACACAAGATAGAGAAAATAAACCATTCTGTTTTAAATATTAAACTGAAGGAGCTGGAGGTTCAATTGACAGAACATGAGGCTAGGATTCAGGAAAACATGAGTTCAAATCTGACCTCAGTCATTTTACTAATTATAAAGTCACTTAATCTCTATTAGCCTTAGTTTCCTCAACTATAAAATTGATGTGTGTTTGAAAAAAAAGCATTTTGCATAGTGCCTGGCACATGATAGACTGTATATTTGCTTATTCTTTCCCTCTCAGGAGCAGACATTCAGAGATCTAGAGACCTAGAGAAAGCCAGTCTTCTAAGATTCATCAATTTTAGGATTTTAGACTAAAGAGAATTTGAGGATCCAGGGCATTTTGAAACTATTTTCAAGGATGTCCTAACTAATCTTTTCCATCTCTGATGGAGACTGTGGTTATGCTGGTTGTGTTCAAAGGGGCATGCCAAATTTAAGAAAATCTTTGTACTTTCAACAAACAGGAAAACTGTGACCCAAATATAAAAAAAAATGTACTATTTGTTTCCTGTTTCTGTTTCTGACTCATTCTGTTTGGTCACTCATTACACTTCCAATTATGAGAAATGGAATACTGGCACCTAAGTAATAAGGACAGAGAAAGAATGATTTTATTGAGGAGAATAAGATGTTGATCTTGGGGTGCTTAAATGCCATAATGCATCTTGCTACCATTTCCTCTTGAGTGAATAAAGATGCTGTTATTAAGATTTTGTTCTCTAATGGTTGTTTCCCCCTTCTTCTGTCAAATAAATTAGTTCATTAGCCAAGAAAAAGTCACTGATAATTGTCTTTCACTCATGAAAACTGAAAATGTATGTTGAATAGAAGTTGGTATCTGTTTCATCGAAAAGAATGTACATTCCCTTAGTCTTAATTCACCTTACTGAAAAATGACTAATATGTAAACATGTTTATGCAAAATATGTATATACAATGCTAACCTGACTATTAGCCACTGAGGGGAAGGGGGTGGGACGGGAGGGTGGAAGAAAATTTTGTATCTTAAAAATATACATGTACATATGGATGAAAAAAATAAATATTTTTAAAAAAGAAAAGATTGTAAAGTTTCTCTTAATATGTTTCTCCTTCTTCAACACTCTCTCTTACAATGAACTTTTTTCATTTAGTGTTTCAGCAGGAGTTTTTTTCTATTGTTAAGCATCCATTTCCCTCTGCATAGGCTAAGGGAAGATGGATTGGTTTTGATAGGTTTAGTACAAATATCTGTGTTATGATATAATAAAATTTTCAAACTATAGGGGAACTGAGAAATTATCTTATAGAATTTCCATTAAAAAAAGAAATTGAAATCCAGAGAAATTAAGTGACTTGACCAAAGCCATGCAGCTAGTTAAAATAGAGTTAGTCTCCTGATCCTTGGCACCAGTTGCTGTTCTATTTAAATGTTGTCTTTCCAAAGGAGATACTAAATTTAGGTTATGAAGTGGTCAATTTTCCACAAGATTTGACAATTTTTCTTTTGTATGCTATTTACTGAAACATAGACACCCAGATATCTACAGGGAGTCATTACTTTAAGATCTGTCAGTTCTAGGATTATGGACTGAGATAAATTTGAGGCCCCTAAGCATTTTAGAACTATTTTCAAGAATAACCTAAATACTCTTTTTCCATCTCTGATGGAGACTGTGATTGTGCTGGTTCTGTTCAAAGTAGCATTTGAAAACTAAAGAAAATTTTTGGTTAGGTTCTTTCACCTAGAAGACAATGTAAACCATAGGGGAAAAATTATGAATTGACAATCTCCTTGCCAATATTAATTAATACTAAGAAACCTCGACTGTGCTTTGGCAAACTTAGAAAGTTTGGAGACTATTTTGATGACTAGATCATAAAGGAAATCATTTCAGTAAAGAAATAAAAATCCTATTCTATTCTCAGTAGTTAAAAATCAGTAAATGTGATCATAAAATTTAAAAAATATTGGAGAAAAGTATCTTATTGTTTAAATTGTACAAAGCAGACTTCTGGCCAAGATGAAGAGAAGAGACAGGCTAAGGTCTCCTGGTTTCCCTTCAAAAATAACATGAAAGAAATCTCTTAACAGAAATTTGATCTAGAAAACCCAGAAAGAGAAGCTAGGAGAAGAATAACTTCTACAAGGTCTGTCTCAGGGGACCACAAGTAAACCAGGAGCAGGGAGCAGAGAGCCAGTGGGGCCAGGGTAAAGTCAGAGGACCAGCCTTTGCTGTGCATGCTTTGGTGAGTGGCAGGTCTGAGGACCAACATTAGCCATGGAAGCTGACTGGGGGAGCAGAGGTCTGCTGAGTCCCAGACTGGGGGCCTGAGCCCCGTTCTTTTAGCAGAGCCCTCTTCCCAGGACAAACAGTAATCACCCCTATCCCTCAGACTCAGGTGTGGGCAGCAGAGCACCCTCAGCTGAAAGGGAGATTAACTCCCCCAGGGCCCAGCCCACATTTTTCAAAGATAATTCAGACCCTGCTGCCATACCTCCCTCCCTCCAGGCCTAGGGAGAGGGCCTCAAACACTCCAGAGAAAACAACCAGGGCCCCTACTTGCCAGCCCTTGGAGTTACTAAGCCAAGTAAAAAAACCTTTAAGGATTTCAAAAGCAAACCTCTGAGAGCCAGCCCTCTCTCCCAACACAAGATCCTAGGAAAATGAAGAAAGGCAAGCAGAAAGGGAGGCCCATGAAGAAATGCTTAGTAGAAACAACTCCTAACCCAGAGACATATAGAACTTCTGAGGAGAATATGAATTGGGCTCCAGCCCAAAAAAGACTTCCTTGGAGAAATCAGGAAGGAGTTTAAAAATCAATTGGAAAAATTGGGAAAGAATCTCAAGAGAAAATTAACACCTTGCAAGAGAAAACTGACATCTCACAACAAGAAGACAAATTCTTGGAAAATACAATTAGACAAATACAAAAATTATAATAATTCTCTCAGATCCTCAATTGGGCAAATGCAAAAAGAAAATAAATCTCTCAAAACTACACTTGGGCAAATGGAAAATTCCTTCAAAAGTAGAATTGACCAATTGGAAAAGGAGTTGCAAAAGGTAAATGAAGAAAATTTTTCTCTAAAAAAGAAACGAATGGAATCTGTGGAAACTTTGACTTCATGAGACAAACAAGATTCTGTTAAACAAAACCAAAAGATTGAAAAATAGAAGAAAATGGAAAACAACTCATCAGCAAAACCACTGACCTTGAGAATAGATCAAAGAGAGATAACCTGAGAATAATTGGTCTTCCTGAAAAACATTGAAGAGAAAAAAAAAAGCCTGGACTTAATTTTATAAGATTTAGTATGGAAAACTGCCCTGATATCATGGAACCAGAGTGCACAATAGTTATTGAAAGAATACATTGATCCCCTTTGGAAAGGGATACCAAAATGAAAACACCAAGAAATATTGTGACCCACTTCTAGAACTATCAGATAAAACATAAAATCCTGCAAGCAACCAGAAAGAAACAATTCAAATACCAAGAAGCCACAGTAAGGATTACGCAGGACCTGACTGCATCAACATTAAGGGATTAAAGGGTCTGTAATGAGATATTCTGAAGAGCAAGGGAGCTTGGAATGCAGCCAGAAATCCATTATCTGGCAAAACTGAGCCTTCTCTTCCAGGGGAAAAGATGGACATTGAACAAAATGGGAGACTTCTAAAATTTCCTGATGAAAATACCAGAGCTGAATAGAAAATCTGGACAACAAACAGAAGAATTAAGAGACACATGAAAAAGTTAAAGAAAGGGGAAAAGAAAAAAACTAATATCCAATAAGTTGAAACTGGCTATATCCCCACCTGGGAGAAAGATTCTTATTACTCTTGAGAATTGTATCTCTATTAGAGAGAATATACTTAGTTATAAGTGATGGACACTCATGACTTTTCTATGACTCAGATGGAATGATTTAAAAAGAATATCTCCTTAAAAAGGGGGGACAGTAAGGCAATGGAAGGATGGAGGAGATTGAATGAGGTAAATCTCATTACATTAAGAGGTAAAAAGGACCTATTGCAATAGAGGGGAAGAAGAAAGGAGGTGAGAACCACCTGAAACTTACTCTCATCAGATTTGGCTTAAAGTTAACATACATACATTCAGTTAAGTTAAGAAATTCATCTTCCCTTTCATGTATTAAAAGGGGAAAAGGGAGGGGGGAAAGGGGAACTAACAGAAGCAAGGGAAGGAAGAAGGGGCAAAAATAAGGGGGAAAGAAAGGGGAGGGGGTTGATATAGGAGGGCAAACACACTGAAGGTGGTGGTATTCAGAAACAAAATACTGGGGAATATGGAAAAAGTGAAAAAATGGGGAAAATACAGAGGGAAGTTAGCATGGAGGGCAATAAAGAGGTAGTAATGATAACTTTGAATGTGAATAGGATGACCTCTCCCTTAAAACATAAGGAAATAGCAGAGTGGATTAAAAACCAGAATTCTGCAATGTGCTGCTTGCAAGAAACTCATTTGAAGCAGAGAGATACATATAGAGTAAAGGTAAAAGGTTGGAGCAAAACATATTTTGCTTCAGGTGAATTGACAAAAGCAGGAGTAGCAATCCTTATCTCAGACAAAGCAGTGGAAAAAATTAATATCATTAAAAGAGATAAGGAAGGAAACTATAGCCTCCTAAATAGTACCACAGAAAATAAAATAATTTCAATACTAAATATGTATGCACCCAATAATATATAATTCAGATTCTTAGAGAAGAAGTTGAAGGACTTACAGGAAGACATAGACAGCAAAATTCTACTAATGGGAGACCTCAACCTCCCACTGTCAGATTTAGATAAACCAGCCATAAAATAAAGAAGAAAGAAATGAAGGAGATAAATAGATTGTTAGAAAACCTAGACATGATAGACTTACAGAGGAAACTGAATTGGGACAGAAGGAATATGCTTTTTTTATGCAGTAAGTGGCACTTACACAAATATTGATCATGTGCTATGGCATTAAAAACCTAATAATCAACTGCAGAAAGGCAGAAAGAGTGAATACATCTTTCTCAGATCATAATGCATTAAAAATCACATGCAAAATTGGGCCAGGGAGATATAGACCCAAAACTAATTGGAAACTGAATAACTTCATTTTAAAGAATGAGTGGATCAATCAGCAAATTATAGAATTAACTATTTCATCCTAGATAATGACAAAAATGAAACAACATACCAAAAACTATGGGATACATTCAAGGTGGATATCAGAGGATATATTATATCTTTAAATGCTTACATGAATAAATTAAAGAAAGATGAAAGCACTGAACTAAATATGCAACTAAAAAATAGAGAAAGAACAAATTTAAAAAAAAAAACCAATTAAATACCAAATTAGAAATTCTAAAAATTAAAGAAGACATTAATAAAATTGAAAGCAAGAAAACTATTGAACTAATAAATAAAACCAAGATTTGGTTTTATGAAAAACCAACAAAATTGATAAACTTCTGGTCAATTTGATTCAAAAAAAGAAAGAAGAAAGCTAAATTGCTAGTATCATAAAGGAAAAAGGTGAACTCACCAGCAATAAGAAGGAAATTAAAGTAATCATTCAGAATATGGTGTTGATACCTATACCAGGAAGAATTAAAACAGAGAAAGAAAATTATAGACCTATCTCCCTGTTGAATATAGATGCAAAAATCTTAAATAAAATCTTAGCAAAATGATTACAAGAAGTTATCACTAGGATAATACATTATGACTAAGTTGGATTTATCCCAGGAATTCAGGGTTGGTTCTATATTAGGAAAATTGTCAGTATAATTAATTATGTCAATAAGAAACCTAACAGAAATCATATGATTATATCAATAGATGCTGAAAAGCTGTTGACACAATACAGCACCTATTCCTACTAAAAACACTAGAGAGTGTAGGAATAAATGGATTGTTCCTTAGAATAATAAACAGTATCTATATGAAATGATCAACAAGCATTATATGCAATGAGGATAGGGTAGAGGCCTTCCCAATAAGATTGGGGTGAAACAAGGATGCTCATTATCACCACTACTATTCAATATCGTATTAGAAATGTTAGCTTTAGCAATAAGAGAAGAAAAAGAAATTGAAGGAATTAGACTTAGTAAGGAAGAGACAAAACTCTCCTTTGCAGATTACATGATGGTATATGTAGAAAATCCAAAAAATCATCTAAAAACTACTAGAAATAATTAGTAAGTTTAGCAAAGTCACAGGATATAAAATAAACCCTCATAAATTCTCAACATTTCTACATATATGAATAGCAAGATACAGCAGGAAGAATTAGAAAGAGAAATCCCATTCAAAGTAACTTCAGACAATATAAAATACCTGGGAGTCTACCTGCCAAGGCACACTCAGAAACTTTTGAAAACAATTACAAAATACTTCTCAGAAAAATAAAATCATATTTAAATAATTGGGCAAATATCAACTGGTCATGGATATGCTGAGCTAATATAATAAAAATGACAATTTTATCAAAATTAAACTACTTGTTTAGTGCCCTACCAATTAAGATTCCAGAAAATTACTTTAATGAATTGGAAAAAATTGTAAGTAAATTCATATGGAGAAATAAAAAGTTGAGTATTTCCAGGGATTTAATGAAAAAAGTGGAAAAGAAGGTGGCTTAGCCCTACCACATCTAAAATTATATTATAAAGTATCAGTCATCAAAACTGTCTGGAATTGGTTAAGAAACAGAGTAGTGGATCAATGGAATAGTCTAGGTACAATAGCAGGAAATTATTATAGTAATCTGCTGTTTGATAAACCCAAAGAGTCCAGCTATTGGGATAAAAACTCTCTTTGATAAAAACTATTGGGAACATTGGAAGTTGGAATGGCAGAAACGTGGATTAGACCAACACCTCACATCCCATACCAAGATATGATCAAAATGGATACAGGATTTAGACATAAAAAACAATATTATAAGCAAAATAGGAGATCAGAGAATAGTTTACCTATCAGATATATAGAAAGGGAAGCAGTTTATGACCAAGGAACAGATGGAGAATACCATTAAAAACAAACTAGACAATGTTCATTATATTAAATTAAGTTTTTGCGCAGATAAAACCACTGTAACCAAGATCAAAATAAATGTAGTAAATTGGGAAATAATTTTTACAACTAGTATTTCTGACAAAGGATTCATTTCTAAAATATACAGAGAACTGATTCAAATTTTTTTTAAAAACCAAGCCATTACCCAATGGTCAAAGGATATACAAAGGCAATTTGCAGATGAGGAAATCAAAGTGATACAAAGTCATATGAAAAATTGCTCTAAATCACTACTTATTAGAGAAATGCAAGTTAAAGTGTTTCTGAGGTACCATTATCACACCTCTCAGGTTGGCCAATAGAACCAGAAAAGACAATGATCAATATTGGAAGGGATGTGGGAAATTTGGGACACTAATACATTGTTGGCGGAGCTGTGAACTCATCCAACCTTTCTGGAGAGCAATTTGGAATTACACCCAAAGGGCAACAAAAATGTGCATAGGCTTTGATCCAGCAATACCACTACTAGGTTTATACCCTGAAGAGATTATGACAAAAGGTTAAAACATCACTTGTACAAAAATATTCATAGAAGCCCTGTTTGTGGTGGCAAAGAATTGGAAATTAAGAAAATATCGATCAATTGAAGATTGGCTTAGCAAAGTGTGGTATATGTATGTGATGGAACACCATAATGCGATTAGAAACCAGGAGGGATAGGAATTCAGGGAAGCCTGGAAGGATTTGCATGGACTGATGCTGAACAAGATGAACAGAACCAGAAAAACATTGTACACCCTAACAGCAACCTAGGGGTAATGATCAGCCTTAATAGCCTTGCTCATTCCATCAGTGCAACAAGCAAGCACAATTTTGGGGTATCTGTGATGTAGAATAGCATCTTTATCACAAGAAAGAATTGTGGAGTTTGAACAAAGACCAAAGACAATTACCTTTAATTTTTTTTTTAAAAAGTTATCTTATTATGTAATTTTACTACCTCTTATACTTTATTTTTCTTCCTTAAAGATATGATTTCTCTCTCATCACATTCAACTTAGATCTACCTTCTGTGGGGGTGGGGGGAGGGAAGCAACATTAGGGGGAAAATTGTAAAATTCAAAATAAATAAAATCTTTCTTACCAAAATTGTACAAAGAAAACCTTTAAAACATCTCATTTTTTCCAACCTAGCAGTCATACTTATAAAGAAAGGTTTCTGGAATACTAAAGAATCAAGTACAATCTCAGGGGGATGATATTTCTTAGAAAAATTAATCATCATCATCATCATCATCATCATCTCAGTAGGATGAGAATTATTTAAATGTTGGAGGCTTTGACATCTGGAAAATCATGTCTTGGCCAGTTCTGGATGCAAACACTGACCCTAGTGTCTAAATTTGAAATCATGTTTCTGATGTGGTAAGTGTTAACTTTATACTTGGGTAAAATAACATGAATGATAGTTAATAATGCACTTTGAAATTCAAAAATAAAATGGTACTTTTCTCTTTTTACTGGGAATTTTCTCCTCAATTAGAACCTTTGGGATTGCAGTTTATATTTTTGGTATTGGTTTTTTCCTCCTGTCTCTAGATATTTTTTCCCAAGGACAGTAGAATTCAGCTCATTTTCCATAAGAAGAGCTTTGTCTACACCCTTAGGTCTTAGACCAACTCCCCTGATGACAACGAAGGATAAAATTTCCACCATTAACCAAAACCATATGCTGAGGTCAAGATGACATCAGTCTAGTTCTCATAGAATAATGAGAATTTGGGAGTTCTGGAGAGGGAAAGAACTCTCAGTTCAGTGACATATGTAGTGTTTTGTACCATGCAGCATATATAGTACAAAACAAAATCTCTAAGACATTGATTTCAAATTCCTTTTCTTTTTAACATAGGATAGAAGATACCCAATCAGCAAAAGTGGGAAAAGCAATTTTCTTTATTAAATAAAACACATGCTGGTTTCTCCTTTGCCACATTTTTGAGTTGGAAGGAAGCTTGCCTAGTCCTAGATCTTTAGTTTATAGATACAAAAAATAATGCTCAGGGCAATTGAAATGAATTAGCCATAGAGTTAAAACTAGAACTCACATGCTGGGGCATGCTGAAGCAATTGGTAGTGTAGTAGATAGAGCAGTAAAAGAAGTCAGGAAGATCTGAGTCAAAATCCTGGCTCAAACTCTTGTCAACCCTTGCAACCCTTAGCAAGTTACTTAACCTCTCTTATTCTCAGTTTATTCATATGTAAAATGTGAAGAATAATAGCACTTTCCTAACATCTTAAAGTGTTATATAAATATTAACTATTATGATTATGGTTCTTCATGTTTTAGCAACCATGATACTAGCACAGAGACATAGGAAACAATATCTTAAAGCTTTTGCCCTCAACATTTTGCTCCTAGCTGAGTTTCCTCATCAATAATTTTTTGTCCCTTGCTAGGTCCCCTAACCAAACGGGTATTTTTCCTATCACTTGACTACTGTCATCCCACTAGGCTTCTCCCTTAGCATACCTAAGGGTTTGCTGTTTTCTTCTTCAAGATAAGCATTTTAGAAAATCCTAAATCACAGAATTTTTAGAATTTGAACAGTAAAACCTATGACTAAAAAGAATTTACTACTTCTATATATATACCTGAGAGGTACTCATTCATCCTTTAATTTCTGTTTGCTTCCTTAAAATTTTCACCCATTTCTCCTAGTTCTACCCTCTGAAACCAAATAGAACAACTCTTTAAAAGACTTGAAAACCGATATTTTTCACTTCTCCTGAACATTCTTAGTTGCTTCAATAGGTTTTTATATAGGCATGTGCTCAGGAACACTCAAAATTCTAGGTTTCATCCTTTAGATGCTTCCTAGCTTTTCAATATTCTTTCTAAAATGTCAGTACATTTGAATACAGCAATGACCTTCCAATTGGTCTAGGTATCTCAAGTCTCCTCTTCCTTCAGTTTATCCTCTATAATAATATCCCAAATTGTTTTTCTTAAATACAGTAATGACAATGTCACTCCCCTAATCAACTATAGTGATTCCCTTTTGCTTGGAACTTACACAGCAGACATAGAATAGGGGAAAAAAGCTGGGCTGTTCATGTGTTGATGGCAAAGAATGGCAGATGGACAGCCTGAGTGTTTTTCTTGTATCACTGTGACATCAGGAATAAATGAAGTAATCCTCCAATACTGGCAAAACTTCTTCACCACTGTGATCAGTTATGGACAATGAAGTTTAGACAGGGCATGATAAGTTAGAATGCAGTCCAAGAAAGGTAGTCAGGATGCTGAGGGATCTTGAGTTCATGCCATAAATGAATGAATCCAAGTAACTGGGTGATTATTGGACTAGAGAAGATTGGGAAGAAAAGGGATAACTGTGTTCAAGTATTTAAAGGGTTATTATGTAAAAGAGGGATTTGACATTTCAAATGGGTACAAAAGATTGAATTTATCAACAAGTGAGCATTAAAAAAACAGGAAACTTTAGATTTGATAAGGGAAATCTTTCTAAAAATTAGAATTTTTAGAAGAAAGAATGGACTGCTTCAGTGAATTATGGGTTTCCTTTCATTTGAAGACTTACAACAGAGGTTATATGACCATTTGTCAAGTATAGTAAGAATTTCTATTTGGTTATGAAATGAATTAGATGAGTACTGAGATATCTTCCAACTCTAGAATTCTGTAACACTTCTCAGAGTGTTCCCTAGGTTTTCTTCTACTACTACCTCTCAAACCTCATACATATAGAATATGCAAGCTCATTTTTATATTATTTAAGCTACAATTGGGATAATTAGACATCTATATTGAGAAAATTAACTTGTATCCATACCTTGAATTTTACACTATAATAAAGTTCATCTGAGTCAAAAGGTAAAACTCATATATTCAACTGCTGAAATGGATTCATATACTTGTGTACTGGGATATTCTCTGCAGTGTTTTAGATTATAATTCAACTATCTATAACTGGCCTTCCTAATCAATTCTTATTCATATCTACTTTCTGCCCTATAGTTTTGCCAGTGTTGGAGGCTTACTTCATTTATTCCTGATGTCACAGTGATACAAGAGCAATATTCAGGCTGTCCATCTGCCATTCTTTGCCATCAACACATGACCAGCCCAACTTTTTTTTCCTATTCTATGTCTGCTGTGTAAGCTCCAGGCCAAAGGGAATCACTAGAGTTGATTAAGGGAGTGATATTGTTAGTACTGTATTTAAGGAAAATCAATTTGGGATGGTATAGAGGAAAACTGAAAAAGGAGGAGCCTTGAGATACCTAGACCAATTGGAAGGTCATTGCAGTATTCCAAGTGAGTGATGATATCTTGATAATAACTTGAACTAAAGTGATAACTTAGGCAAGCAGAATCAAGTATGAGAAAAGTTGTGAGAGTGAAAACAGCAAGATTTGACAACTGCATATATATATAGAACTAGGGAGAATAAGGAGTCATGATAAAATCTGTAAAAACAATAATGATGATGATAGCTAGGATAAATATAATACTTTAAGGTCTGTAAAGCATTTTACAAAAACTTCATT